>NW_012267276.1:2486842-2530606 GCF_000151885.1 Dipodomys ordii | reverse complement strand
TCCCTCTCTTCTCTCCCTCCCTCCCTCCCTCCCTCCTTCCATACCTCCCTCCTTCCCTACCTCCCTCTTCCCTCCCTTCCTTCCTCCCTCCCTTCCTTCCTTCCTTCCTTCCCCTCCCCCTCCCTTCCTTCCTAACATCTCTCTTTCCTCCTCTCTTAGGGAGATGGTGATACTAGTCTTTGAAATCTGGGCCTTGTGCAGTTGCTAGACTAAGGAGGTACTCTGCCATTTGAGCCATATACTCCCATCTCTTTTTGATTTAGTTCCTTTCTCAGGTAAGGTCTCCTTTTTCTTTTGCCTTGGCCAACCTTGGACTATGGTCTTCCTACCACTGCCTCCCATATAGTTGAGATCACAGGTGTACACCACCACAGCCAACCATATATCCTACTTTTCAATGAAAATATTTTTTCTTTATGATCTCTGCTAAGTTCTTAGTTAAGGAGGATACAGTTTCTGGATATTAACCAAGATTAAGCAAGATGTCTTATCTACTTCATCCTCCCCCAAATCAGTGCCTTACTCTCTGCCACTCTGCTATTGACCTTCTCTAGTCCTCCATACAAAACTGTGCAAGAAGGAAACTGCTTCCTCTCCCTACTCTCCTTTCTGCCTTCTTGTGTGTCCACCATCTTCACCTCTGAGTCGTCAATATCACTTACCGAGTAGCACGTGTTTGTTTTCTGAGCTGAAGGGAATTACAAGGCATGGCTCTGGTTATCTGCATCAGGAAATAAGGTAATGGCAACTAATTTGGAAACTCACAGATGATTAATGTGAAAACTTGTGCGTGAACTTCATCTTTCAGAGAAAGATGAGACTTACAGAGTAGTGCCTATCAACTCCCTGTTTATATGCTGTCTAGCTCCAGGCAAGTTGCTTAACCCCTGAGACTTTAAACTTCCTCTAGAAAGTAAAAGTGGATTAAGTCACTGGATGTCTGATGTCTCTTGCAGAACTAGGTTCTGTGTGTTTGTGACTGAGACAGGTGTACAAGTGTGAAAGAAGATGCTATTTTGATTGAAAGTAGGTTCAACAGGTGTTTTAGCCTGGGAGTGAGTCACAGAGGAAGAAGGGGAATGAATAATGGAAGGCTTAGTTTGGTAGTAGGAGGCATGCTATTTTGGATATGAGGTCAAGAAGGGTAATTTATGAATGGCATAAACTGAGCTGATTGGTTGTTAGAATCAGTGTATAAACTCCATGTTGCAGAGTGTGAGATCAGCTCAGACTTACGTCATCTTCATGGGAGACAGTGGGTAGGGGCAGTGGGTAGAAGCTCTCTCTTTTATTGTAGAGGGATTTGTTAGAGTCAGGACAGTATAGAGCATGAAATAAACTGAATGTAGTTGGAACATAGGCTTGGTTTAATATATGGTAGGTGGTAACTGCCAGCCTAGTATGATTTACAAGTTGCTGATCCTAATTAATGTCAGTTTGGGATTTTAGCCAATGCTGGAAGATACATCCTTTTTTATTGATGCTATTTTCTGGGAAATGTAACACATTAAAGTGGGAATAAACTGGGTGGTAGTGGCTCATGCCTATAATCTTAGTCACTCAGGAAGCTGAGATCTGAGAATCATAGTTCAAAACCAGCTCAGGCTGGTGATAAGAGTCTGAGACTCTTAGCTCCAATTAATCACCAAAATACCAGATGTGGAGCTATGGTTCATATGGTGGAGTGTCTGCCTTGAGTGAAAAGTTAAGGGATAGCACCAAGGCCCTGGGTTTAAACCTTAGTACCAACACACACACACACACACACAGACACACACAGACACACACACACACACACACACACACACACACACACACACATGGGAATATCAGGAGGGCAGGGAGAAGAAGAGATTTGAGACTTAGGTAATAAAAACAAAGTAAAAGGAAGCAAACAGAGAGTGATAGCTCATTTGGAAGCATATATGAGAACCCACATTTACAAGTTCATAAATTGGTGCCTGTAGCTGTGAAGTTTCTACCCCCAAATGTCTCCTTTAAATCTTTTCCATTCTTACTCCTGATACTAACATGATACTACTCACCATAGGTGCTACTTGTTTGATTCGTTAATATTTGGTGTCTAAATAAAATGCTGTTTAGAGAAAACCAAATTACTACCAATAGGATCACGGAACTAAAGACAGATAAAATATACATTCACAAACAGACAAATGACAAATCCTGTTAGGAAGTCCAGGCTAGTCCATGTCAAGCTGTTGCTGTCTAAACTAAACTTTCTTCATCTTGGCAATTTGTTTTTGTGTGAATGTTTAGATGTTTGGGGATAAGTTAATAATAGCCTAATGGATGATTTTATTTTAGTATTTAGTTAAAGAGACTAAATAATTTGGACCCTGAATAACAATAAAGGACTAAAGCCTTGTCCATCAAGCTTAATTTCTAGACAGAAGTTGGTGATTATATCTGGGTACATTTAGCATTAATCTGTATTTGTTTATTTTTGCCAGTTTTGGGGCTTAAACTTGGCCTGGGTGCTATCCCTGAGCTCCTTTCGCTCAAGGCTGGCACTTTGCCACTTGAGCCACAGAACCACTTCCAGCTTTTTCTAAGCAGTTTATTGAAGATGAGAGTCTCACAGACTTTCCTGCCTGGGCTGGTTTTGAACTGTGATCCTCAGAGTAGCCTTCTGAGTCGCTATGATTACAGGTGTAAGCCACCAGTGCCTAGCAGATATGTCTTTTGACATAAAGTTATGAGATGTTTACTTCTCCCACCACTGTCATCTTTCATTTACTTTTATCCTTGCTTTCATTCTCCATTTCTTTGACTTCCTTCTATCCCCAAACTTCAGTCTAAGAAGCAAATACTTTCTGACCACTTGATCTTTGAAAAATGAGCAAAGCAAGGACCAGTATTGACCACAGTTTCTTACATTTGCATAGCCACATCCCTAATGTCACACACACACACACACACACACACACACACACACACACACTCCACTCCCCTGTACACACATGGCATGCTTGTTGCTTACCTTTCCTCTATCCTATATCTGCATTTCCATCTTTACTCTTTTGCATTTGGGAAACCCATGTGTCATAGGAGAAACTTGTTAAATATTCTTCTTCTGACAGATAAACTTCTCTCAAAGGATGTTCTGCTAATCTTGTTTACCTTTAAAGTTACTCGGATGGAATGAAGTTAATCAAGTTAGAATGCTGATGCATTCAGAGTTTATAAACTGTTCTCCAAGTTTGCACAGCACCTGGAAAACAGTGTAGTAGAAACTGCCAGTGAACACATTTCCTAAGCTTTAAACCATTGCTTTATGAATACCAGAGTTTCAGTCTCATCCAAAACTAAAATACATAAATCCCCCATCCCCATATTGACTGATGCAAAGATTGGAAGGGTATGGAGCTTCTCTTTAACCTACTCTACTTGTACACAGCAAACATATTGCAGAACTGCCTCTGCTGGAAACCTGGGCTTCTCAGTACCCAATGTAGGAAGAACTCTACTGTGATTTTATGATTATTAACTACTTTAGCCACATCTAACAGGCAGGGTCTTGTAATGGCAAAAACCAAAAAACCCAAAACCTTTATATAATATGTATTTTAGTGGATCTTACAAAGTTGGTTTTGGAAAAGTGAACTGTGTACGTAGACATTAGTATATATGAAGATATATACATAAACATACATGGATGAGGGGGGCATTCCGTTCAGGGGTTTTCATCCTGGGTTCAGTGTTCTCCTAGGAAACCATGACTTGGGTAGGAAATCTTTATTTTCTGTAGCCTTTTAATGGAAGATTGAATTTTATTCAATTAGCATCACGAGCAACAAATCACGGCAATATAAGCAATATGTATAAATTTGTTACCCATAAAAATTACAAATATTTTTATACTACATTAGTTTGGTGCTGACATCTTCTAATAGTATTTTTGTTGATTACTAAAAATCATGGAGGTTATTAGATCTGTTGCTTGATTTTTTTAAAGCCTATCTACAGATTTCTGATAGATTGATGTATTCCAATCCACCCAACCTGGCTATATCTGAGTTATATATAAAACCAATTATATATACTATATTCAATGTAATTGATTTCTTTGTAATCTTATGTATTTTATTTAGGCATATGAAACATTAATTAGAAGAAACACCCTTGGCCTTCACCACCCTGCCAGAAGGGTTCATGCCCAACTGTCAGATAAATTCAGCAGAGACAAGCACTTCTGTTTTCTAATACATTTTCTGAGGAATTCTTGAATTTACTTACCTGGAAAAATACTTTTGTGTATTGCTTATTTATTTATTTATTTTTTGGTCGGTCATGGGGCTTGAACTCTGGGCTTGGGCACTGTCCCTGCGCTCTTCAGCTCAAGGCGAGCACTCTACCGCTTGAGCCACAGCACCACTTCCGGTTTTCTAGTGGTTTATTGGAGATAAAAGTCTCATGGACTTTCCTGCCCAGGCTGGCTTTGAACCGTGATCCTCAGATCTCAGCTCCTGAGTAGCTAGGATTACAGGTGTGAGCCACCAGTGCCCGGCTATCATTGTGCTTATTTTTAAGGTGCCTTATCTACAAAGCATGTAAGCAAGGGGTTACGAACATTTCAGTAGCATCTAAAACAAAAACAGAAAACTTACCAACAACTTCTTTGTCTAGCACTCAGACACCAACAGTTAGTACCAGACTCTGTGAGAGAATGCATTCGCCAGTTGAGCTACACTTCAGATATCAACTTCAGTCTGAAAGGCAGTTCTAACCTCACTAAGCAGGAAATGTTGAGGGAAAAATCCTATCAATTCCTGTACTTCCTCTTACCTTGCAGGGTAGTCGGCACAAAGTAATAATTTGTGGAAGGATGGAATGGTTTGGAAGCAAAGTCATCTGCGCACAATTATGTTCTGTCAAAAGCCAGCATATTCCTAAAGGAGCTGGTGTAGAATAGCAGTGAGGGCTTAAGGGATAGAGTAAGGTCAGACTTCATTCCTGCCATTTTCACCTTTCTTGCTGCCCCCCCTTTTCCCCTGCCTCCATGTACAGTGACCAATGGTTGTGAGGAGTAACAGATAGTGCACAACCTCAGCCTCTCTGGTCTCCATTCCTTGATAAAATTATAACCTGCCATTGTCACCAGGATCACATGCTATCTCTAGAAATATTTATGCTTTCTGTTTTTAATGCCTACTTGTGAATCACAAGGTTTCGGTCTCTCAAATTAAGTAAGCCAACTTCTGATTAGCAAGTTTGCATAATGGATCAAATGATAGGGTTTCGGCCACAAAGTGGGTGTTATTTTATCAGCAAAATCATAGGCAAGTTGGGAGCTCTTAATGACCCTGCTTGATTGTTCCTCTTAGAATATGATTCTCATAACTTTTACAATCCCAAGTCGCCTTCTTCTGGTTTTAAAAATTCTTTGTTATCTCTCCTACAGCATCAGAGAAGGGAGATTTAAAATTTTAATTCCCAGCCCCTAAATATGCATAATGGGAGCAGATCTCATTTTAGGAGGTATCTGCAGAGTTGAAAAGTTTTCTATAAATCAGTTTAAATTGTGGTACAGAAGTATTTGTTTAAAACACCCTAGTAGTAAATTACTTTTGTAAGCAAACAAACCACCCTATCCTGGTTGAACACCAAAAATTATTCATGTTATGGATTCTTATTTTTCTGTTTCTAAATTGTACACGACAAATACACATATCCAGCTACATTTTCTTCTCAGTGTCCATAATTTTTAGTAGGAAAATAAATATTGTTAATTTTTAGTAGTGACTTTAGAAAGCAATGTATATAAGACATTGGCTTTAAAAGTTCATGTATTGTGAATCAAGGGTTAGGGAAACTTATGCTTAAAGGATCACATATATTTGTCTTTGGCAGAATATTTCATTGGTGCTTCATTGTCTTTTTAAACTGAGTGAGCAGACAGGCACCGGTGGCTCACACCTATAATCCTAGCTGCTCAGGAGGCTGAGATCTGAGGATCACAGTTCAAAGCCAGTTTGGACAGGAAAGTCTGTGAGACTAATCTCCAATTAATCACAGAAAAAGTTGGAAGTGGCTTTATGGCTAAATTGGTAGGGGACTAGCCTTAAGCAAAAAGGAGCTCAGGGTTAGTGCTCAGGCTTAGAGTTCAAACCCCAGAACAGGGAAAAACCAAAACAAAATAAAACCCAGAGTAAACTAAGTTCAGTTTGAACTTTATTTCTTTAAAATGTAGTAATATTGTTAAAAGAATTAGAGCACCAGTCTTTACTACCATATATAAGACTTCAGGAATTACAGAGATATGCAATAAGTTTCTTATCACTAGCTCGGTGGTCCAGATCCTGCTTAATTTTAATGATATCTTTTTCTGTCTACACACACACACACACACACACACACACACATTTACTGACACTAAAGTTTGTGGTGGTGAATCTTCTGCCATATTTTTATATTCACTCAGTGAAGTGTGAGCCTCAGGGTATTTTCCCAGCCCTTGGTGGAGGACTGGGGAGAATTTTCTATGCTGAGGGTTCTCATGTTAACATTTAAGTGTGTTAAGTGTAATTTGGCTCACCAGGGTGGCTGGAACAAAGAAAGCATTTGATCATGGAGGTGATCGATGGGGGCCAGTCCAGAAAGTATGGCTGGAAAAGACAGAATGAATCCCAAGAGATATTCCAAAGAGGTAGAATTCATGATTGGTCAATAGAGGACACAAATAAGAAAAATTTGATTTTTAATTAAAGCCATTTGATATATATATTATTATTATTACAAAAAGTAGCACATTAGCCATTATAGAAAAAATAGAAAACACAACCACAAGGAACATAAAAATACCAATAATCCTAATCAGTTAGGGATATCATGATTTAATACCTTAATTGATGTTTATTATATAAATGTAAACATCTATTTGTTGACATGTATATGTCTATCATTATATATGTACTTGTATGTCTTACATTTATTCTTCTACTGTACTTACCATTAATTTCCTCTTACAGTATATCAAAGTTATATTTCATTTTTGTAATCACCAATAATGTAAGTGTAAACATTATTGCAATTAGGTATTACCCTAAGATAAACTTTCGAAAAAGGGATATTTGGATACAAAAGAAGGCAGTTGTATTTTAAAGGTGATTTCTGGATATTTCTATATTCTACATTTTCACGTTGCAATTTAGAAAGATTATAGCAATATGTACTTCCATGAACATATTTTCAGCCTTGGTGCTGAATGGGTAATAAAGCCAGGTTCAACTATATTGGAAGTAAACCTGATTTGGGAAAGTTAGCTTCAGATTGGAATATGGTAACCAAAGTATTTTTATTTAACTTCTTATATGTTCAGATTCCTATGGGGTAAGGCAAGTCGGATAAAGACAACACTAAGAACAATGATAAATGACATTTAAGTGCCAAGATCCTTCCATAAATGCTATCACCAATATTAGATGGTAAAATTAGACCCTATTTTGCAGAAGAGGTCATTGAGATCTAGAGAACTTGTAACCAAGGGATACAGGGCTAGTACGTAGTAGACTCAATAGTCAAATTAAAAACTAAGATTACTAAGTAGACTTTAGATGTACAACATGTAGAAAACAAAGAGGTTGCCATAACTGTGGTTGAATGCCAGTGATGGTGAGAGGCATAGTCAGTTCAGCTGACTTATTTTCTCCAGCACTTTGACTAATTCATCCATCTGCTCTTTCTTTCATAACTCCACTTTTCAAAATACTGCCAGTTCTTCAAAGCCAAATCATCACCGCTCTTCATCAATGAAGACTTCTTTCTCTCTGTCTCGTCTCTCCTGATATCTGCCATCACTGCCCTTCATCATATGATGCTTTGCACTAGTTGTTAAAAGTTGAATGCTAGGGTTGTTTTGTTTTGTTTATTCCCAGATAAACTGAATCACTTAAGGCAAGTGCTACCAGTGAAGTTCATAGGCGCTGTTTGTAGTTCTCATGGACAAAATATTAGACAATGAATTCTATCATGCTGTTCGTGTTTTCTAGCTACTAGAGATCAATAGCATTATTATCTGTACTTTGTGGGGGAGGGATCTGCACCATGGCTCAGAAGAATATTTTGCTTAGGTTCATGTAAGTAAAATACTTATCCACAGTCCCTGTAGTCATCTTCCAAAGCACTTGAGCATTACTTGAGTTATTTGGGTGTCAGAACAAAGGAGAAAATGTCCTCCTAAAAGGACGGGTTTGGAGGCTAGAATGGTGACAGTATTAGGCAGAGGCTAATAAATAGTCCAGCAGGTTCAGCTGAAGGTGACTGAGAGGCTGTGCGTGTGAACCTTTTCCCTATTTCAGAAAGATGTGGAAGATTCTAAGAGGTTTCCCAGCTAAGACAAGTCAGGTGGGCAGAATGAAAAGAAGATGTCAATCCTTAATGACAGTTTTAGCAGTAGCTAAAACTGATTTAATAATGAAGGAAACTTAGGAGTATTTTGTGTGGTTTTAAATGAGACTGCATGAAGGATGAGGAGAAAGTGAAACTTAGCACTTGGAAGGCAGAGTGGATACATGTTAGACAGGATCCAGATCATATTGCTGAAATTTATGTGATTTCCAATGACATCTGTGGCCCAGGGGAACAAACGGATAAGGTAGACTGTTTATTATTATTATTTTTTTTTTGGTTGGTCGTGGGGCTTGAACTCTGGCTTGGGTGCTGTCCCTGCGCTCTTCAGCTCAAGGCGAGCGCTCTACTGCTTGAGCCACAGCACCATTTCTGGTTTTCAATTGGTTAACTGGAGATAAGAGTCTCATGGATTTTCCTGCCTGGGCTGGCTTTGAACCGTGATCCTCAGATCTCAGTCTCCTGAATAGGTAGGATTACAGGTGTGAGCCACCAGCGCCCAGCTAAGGTAGACTTCTTGAGAGTCTATATTGTTCAATGATCAGCCATAAACATGAAGTTTTTCTTTGTTGTGCTTGAGCTTTGTGGAGATTCTCCTAGAGATAGCTTTGAATTATATGTAAAAGTAAAGCTTTGAAACGTTAGGTGTTTTCCAAGCCTAATTAATGTTTTAAAAATGAAATTCACACTTCTGGAAATTCTCTATTTTAATCAAAGTAAGAGGTTGTCTTCTTGCTAGTAGATTATCTAGAATTCATATTGTTATCTTTATTCCTCTCTTTTCTGAAATTCTTCTTTCTGAAAACATCCTTTAAAATATTAGATTTCCTTGCCTGACGACCTTTAAGTAAGAACCATTTGTATCTCCTCTGGCCAAGATATCTTTTGATAATCATGTTAGAAACCAAACAGTTTGTAGCAGAAGAAAAGCCACCACATTTATGTGTGCCCTAAAGTCATTGGCTTAGAGAAGGTAGAAAGGAAGTGAACAGAAAAACCATAGAAAATAAATGATTCTCATGTTTTACCTGATTAACTTTTAAGTGAAATTGAAATTCCTTCTAAATTCGCTAAATTTTAATGGAAGCTTTTCCTCAGGTTGTATGAACGTTATATTTATGCTAATAATTACTCTTCAGAAACTGCAAGAGTTGTTTAACTTCTTAATGATGAAGTGGCAAAATTCACTCAAATGAGAAATTTCTGGCTATTTTATGTCCTATTATTACCCCAATATAGAAGCCTATAGATTTTTGACTGAGAATATTGAGTGCCTCAAATACTCTGGAGAGTCTAGAGGGAGTTTAAACACAGTAAGCTCAGGGATTTAAAAAATCTTAACACTTAAAATATTTTTATTTATTTTGTTTCAACAAATACAAGTATCAGAAACTATACCTTAAATGTCAATATGTAGAGGGATTCATGCATACACATGCATACATAGGTGCTTTTACTATATTTCTTTTTAAAACCCATTCTTGGATAGAGTGGCTATAATGTGGAATAATGCCTTTGCTGGTACATCTCTGTTCAAATTTATTTCCCATGTTTTCTTTAATAAGACCAATGTTAACTTAGCAGGGCAAGTTCCTCTCAGTGTCTGCTGAGATTCTCTTCACTTTACACGAAGTAGCTATTATTAAGCGGGGAGGAAAGATTAATGCACTTCTTACTAATTCCATAGAGGAGAACATGTATCTTTATTAATGTTAATGGCGGGGGGGGCTCTCATTATGTTATAGAATGATTGGCTTGAGCAAAGGTTTTCCTTCTGAAGAACTTCATAACATTTAAAGGTTAATATGTTAGGTAAAGAACAATATCTTAAGACAAGCGTTTTTATTACAGGACATGATGGGACCGTTTTATTAAATTATCCAATGATTTGAATGGGGAAGAAGACAGAATGTATCTCTTCGTGGCCTCCACTTTAATGCCTTTAATCAAATAATGACCTTCTGGAATATAGTTAATTTTAAGCATTTGGAAAGATCAATACTACTTTGCCACCAAAAAATGGCCTAGATGATGAAATTTGATGTATTTAAAGTATCATTTCACCCTTTTAACCTAGTAAATAATTTAAAATGCTTTCAGTATGGCTTTGCTACTGCTGTTTCTCACTGGAGAAACTGGCTTGTGATGTATGCAGGCCTCACACCTAACAGAGATGGTTACTTCCTCAGGCCTGGCTGTGGCTGCATTATCGCAGAGCCAAATGCTACATTTGGGGCACAGTGTATAGAAAACATAGAGGATGTGGGAATGGAGCCTTCTCTAATATGAAAGGGGTGTTTTAAAGCATCATTAGTCACTGTGCATCTTTTGTCATATCTCTAAGCCTTTATGCTAAAGGAGAAAGATTTAGGTAGCTCTGACAATTAGAACCCATTTTCCCCCAGTTTCTAGAACACTGATAGGAAATTACACTTGAGTGCCAACAGCTTTGTAAATAAAAAAAAATAAATAAATAAAAATAAAAATTGCCCTCCGTTAGCATGTTTGTGGGCAGATTAAAACCTGCCTTCATTAGCATAAGTAACACTTACAGATTCTTTTAAAAGTAGAAAATTATTTGCTGAATGATAAATTGCTGGCTTTATCGTTAGTTGTTGTTAAAAATGTACTCATTCAAAATGCTTGGTGTAGTTTAGTCTACAATAGTGAATTTTTTGTTAGAAGTACTGTTTAATGGATTATGTACTTAATCCTTGTTCTTACTACTTGCAGAGAAATGTAATTCATGCTTTTCACTAAAATGTTTGTATCAAATACTTTCCTATTTAGATTGATTTCTTTTAATATCATGTATTATTTTAGTATATGCCCCCAGAGATTGGAACAAAATACTCCTGCAAATAACACATAAAAGATGAGGGTGAGGGGGGATAAATACCGACTATAAAATGTTTTGCTTTTTAGAACTCAAATTACCATTCTGTTTTTTAAAATGTATTTTTCTTTCTTAGTTGCAGAAAAAAAATCATTTGTCATTTTCTTTCTCACTTTTTAGCTTTTAGTTTAAAATGTAAATGTGTATAATAGTAATAAATACATATATGTATATTGCATTAAATCACTTTTTTAACTCGCCAAGAATACCTGTCTATTCTCCCTGAAAAAGAAAAAAAAATTAGTTTTTCTGTGCACTTCCAGACCAGGTCCCTAAGATTCTGGCTTTACCAGTGTGTGGCTTTAGAGACACAGTAAATACATTCGTAAAAAAATGCCATTTTCCTAATTCCCCTATCCTTTATCATGCTAAAAGTGAATTGACTTGAATTAACTATTCTGCAAAGAGTGGAGTGGAACTCAGAGATGAGTTTGGTTGGGAATTAGCAGCTGAGAGATGAAGGTGCCAGGATTTTTATTTAAATGTGGCACAACAAGATTCTGTCAGTAAAGCACATCATTAGAATATTGAGTTTAAAACTGCTAATTTTTCCTTTAAAATGAGCATACAGTCATGTGTTTCATGGACCATAATAAATTGCCATTGTGTTGCCAGTGAGTTTGTTTTGCTTTTTTGCAGTACTGGTTTTGGCAGTCATTCTGCATTTTCTCGTTTTCTTTTTTTATGCTTCCCTCCTCCCCATCTTAGATTTCTTTGATAGATCCCTAACCAAAACCAGTCAGAAGAACATTATTTATTTCAGTCTTAAGTTTAGCATCTTTTGCACCATTTTCTTGCTTACGGTAGCAAGACATTTGCAGATGGCTCTTGGTAACTATAAAGTACATAACAGTATTTCCTATGTGGCAGATGGATTTAAGACTTTTAGTTCTCAATAAATGTAGGTTTACAATACATAACTTTACAGGATTTGTGTTGTATATAACAGGTTTGAACATATTATCTCAGAATTCATCTGCATGGCATTTTCAGCTTATTCAGGGCCCATGCCAGTTTTTTCTTTTCTTTTTTTTTTTTTTTAAGTAATAGAGGAGTGCTGTGATTGATAGCAACAGCTCAAGGCGTGATTCTGAATAGAAACAAAGGGTATAGAACAGAAGGTGTCAAATTAAACTTTGTCAGTTTGAAAAGTAGTAACATCCTGAAAGTTTTACTGATTTATTTACATGTGGCTACTGTTTATATTTTGCCCTCTTTATATGCAGTGTAATGATGCTTGGCAAATTTACTACATTTAAAGTTTAGATTGTTCCTTGTACCATTTGAGTTTTCTGAGAAGGGATCGGTCTTGTTATCTTGTCTTTTCAACTGTTCAAACAGTTATGATCTAAATGAGAATAATTCCCCATTTCTCCTCCTATGGATGGTCTTATGGGGCCTCAAGCCTCAAGACCTTTTCTAAAAATGTAATTATGTTCACACAAAATAGTATGTTTCCTTTCTCGCCTTTCTTCTCCCAAGTACGTGTATATATAATTATCATTTAAAAAGTCATAGTACTTTGGGTAATTACAATTTCCGCTTGTCAGATATTTCAAATACTCCAGTCTCTTCCTGGCCTTCTCAGGTTCATTTGCCCTGACAATGTCATTGTGGAAAACTGACGTAGGTAAGGAGGTTGGTGAATTAGAAAGCATGAAGCTTCTTCAGTCAGTCACTTTCTGCGGAAACATAGGTCTGAGATTACTGTTATCACTAATAGAATCACAATCAGTAGGATTCAAAGTAGTCAAAATATTCCAAGGTATTTAAATAGTGCTAGAATAAATTCATCTTATTTTTGCCAGTGCCAGTTGGGAATGTGCCAGTTTATTTCTGCACTGACAAAAGAATGAACGTGTCAAAATGTCTGTTTTCCATTATTTCCTAAGAGATACACACATCAAGGGTAGCACATTACACTCCTCCTGCCCTCCCCCCATTTTTGGAATACCTTTGTAGAACTAACAGGCTACACCAGCTGCACCGTTAAATATTTTTGTAAGAAGCATCTGATTTCAGTCTCTGAAAAATCGTGTCTCTTGAAAGGCTAGCAGAGAGATTCTTCAACTTATAATTCATCAAATTACTTTTAGATAAGGAATTAGAAGTATTATTTAAGGGCAGAGGTTAATAGCAAACTACTGAGAATGTTATGTTAGTCATGGGCAATTAATAAAAATAAGGATCCGTCTTGTAAGTATAGAGACACAGAAGTGACAATATAAGCAAAATATTTGTTGAATGAGTCAGAGCTCCTTTTCTGAAATATTTGTTAAACCAGCGTGAATGTGATTGTTTAGGAATTAGCTATCATTATTAGCCATTTTAAAAGAACTAATGATTTTCTTTTCCAAAGAACATCTGCGATCCACATGTTTCCTCACATATATCCCACTGCTAACTGATCTCTGGCTTACTTTAAAAAGTTCCTAAAGGATATGAAAAATCATTGGAGATTTTCAGATTTTCAGTCCTTCTTAGAGAAAAGCTTTTCTTACATGAAGGGTTCTTAATTTAACTTTAACAATTTTTAGTTACAGGCATTTAATTCTAAAAAGAAATCATGGAAGCTCAATGTTTAGCACTTATTGCAATAGTAGATTAGTAGTGAAGTTAAAAGAGAATATCTTCGGTTCTATTCTTGGTGAACCTCTTTGCTTTTCTTTAAAGGTAAATAAAATTTGCTCCATTTAAGCACAAGGTCCTGTCAGCTGCCATAGTTGAAGCACACAGGCCAGCGGGAGAGGGAAAGTAACCAGAACCACAGTTAATAGTCAAACATCAATTTCAACATACTGTTTTGTACTTTACAACTTTGTAGGGGTGGTGGCGGGGGGGGGGGGGGGGGGGGGGGGAAGTTGGGGAGGTGGAGAGGAAAGGGACAGTAGGGGAAAAATAAAGGAGGGGGTAACAATGCTCAATAGGAAATGGACTCATTACCTTGCTCATGTAACTGTAACCTCTCTGTACAGTATCTTTACAATATAAAAAATGTATATTAAAAATAGTCAAACATGGAATAAGATGCATTTTTAACACCAACACAGCAACAAAAATTTAGAAGTACAGTATAACAAAATAGCTTAATTTAAATGTATACTTCTGTTGGTGTCCAGATTGAAATATCAAAAGGAATATTCTTCCTCTAAATTGCCTTTGTAATATGAAAACATATTAGTAGAAACATAAATATATACTATATGAAATAAAAATAGCTTAAATGTAGGAAAATAGGCGACATTTTTATGGCTTAACCTAAACAGCAAATATTTACCCATCAGAACTAACTAAACCAAAGATCTGATATACAGGTACAAATAATCAAATTCAGCTTTGGACATTCTTTCTTGTTATTGTTTTTGGTCGTGGGGCTTGAACTCTGGGCCTGGGCGCTGTCCCTCAGCTCTTCAGCTCAAGGCGAGCGCTCACTCTACCACTTGAGCTACAGCGCCACTTCCTCAAATTCAGCTTTGTAGTTAAATGTTATAGTCACATAAGTAGAGCTAAAATACATAGTACTACAGCTTTCTGGAAATAAACATGAAACACTGTGGTTTGGAGAGAAATAGGCCCAATGGCTCTGTGATGATGATGATGATTATTTTTTTTATTTAGTAGATACTTTTTCAAGTAAATCATTCATTTACTGACTCTGTCTTCAATTATTTTTATTCAGTGGCATCAAATGAATGTATTATTGCATGACTGTTCCCACATTAAGTATTTGTAAAAGATCTGTTACATAGAGAATCTCTTAGAGCTGGAGGTATGACTCAGTGGTACAGCACTTGCCTAGCATGTACAAGGTCTTGGGTTCAATTAGGGCAATAGAGGGGACCCCACTTCTCCAGATACCTAGTAGCACTTCCCACTGGTGAGGTAGTAGATGGCCTGGGGAGCTGATGTGTCAGTCTCCATGTTTTCATTTAAAATCTTAATGTCAGCCACTTAGGGGAAAGCAAGCCTGATCTTTCACTATACATTGCAATCAGGAAAACATTCTCTTGAATGGTTCATTTTGGGAAGAAAAGATCAGACTATCTATCCTCTGGCTTCATCTGCCAATAACTCAGAAAACAAAACTCTCTGTGGCTACATCTAAAAATCACATTAAAAAGAAACTCTACTCTGTCCATTCTCATCCAATTAACCTAATTGAAATTTCCAAGGAAGCCCTGGTCCTAGAAACAGCCTAGGAAAGAGAATTGAGTGTTCATGATGATGAGGGCCCTGAAAGGAAGAGAGAGAAAACGGAGGATGAAGAGATTCAGTGAGAACATGGCCTTAGGAGGAAGGAAGCATAAGAATGTATGATAGGCTCTAGAGAGCCACAGAGATTGGAGCTGGATCTTTGCACCACTTTGCCAGCCAATCCCTGACCTCACTTGGTTCTGGGGGCCAGTGATAGGGAATAACGTCCTTCTGGACATGTCCAGTTAGCAAGCTGGCAAGACAGTCTGCGGAGTATAGTACGGATGAGAGCTGTTGGCAGGCAGCACAACAGCTTAGAAGAGTGCTAGCCTTGACCAACAAAAAAGAAAACAAAAAAAAACATTCAGAGTCAGAGCCTAGACCCTGATTCCAGACCCAGGACTAGAAAAAAGAAAATAAAACCAATGCAACCCTCAGATCTCAGCTTCCTGAATAGCCAGGATTACAGGTGTGAGCCACCAATGTCCATTGCTACTCAGTTCTTTCTTTTTTTCCCCTGGTCCTGGGGCTTGAATTCAGGGCCGTAAGCACTGTCCCTTAGCTTCTTTTACTCAAAGTTAATGCTTTACCACTTGAGCCACAGCTCCATGTCTGGCTCCCTTTTGTTGGTTTTAGGGGAGTTAAGAATCTCACAGACTTTCCTGCCTGGATTGGCTTCAATCTGCAGTCCTCAGATCTCAGCCTCCTGAGTAGCTAGGATTACAGGTGTGAGCCACCAGTGCCCAGCCTACTCAGTTCTTCATAGTTAATCACCGGGGTTAAACCTTGGGCCTAGGGAGGCGTTATAGAGGTTCAGATTTGGTCATTCACTAGATACTGCCTTCTCTCATAACTCAGAAAACCTATTTAAATGGTTCTGTAATAAATCATATGTTCATGCTATAGCAGGGGAAAAAACTAAATAAATAGGAATCTAAAGTCTCTTTCTGGAAGTTCTTTCTTGAGGAATTCTTCTAATGCCCATTCCAAACACTATTCTCAAACTGGACAGTGTTCTTGCTTACAGATATACTTTTTCTCTCTCTGTTTCTTTCTCTGTCACTCTGTTTCTCTCTCTTGCTCTCTCTCTCTCTCTCTCTCACACACACACACACACACACTTTTAGCTTATTTATTGTAAAGATACTGTACAGAAAGGTTACAGTTACATGAGTAAGGTAATGGGTAATGAGTACCTTTCCTATTAAGCATTTTTACCCCCTCCTTTGTTTTTCCCCTACTATCGCTTTTCTTCCCCCCTTCCCAATTCCTTCCCCCCACCAAGTTGTAAAGTTCGTTTTCAACATAGTGTCTTGTACATCTCATTGTTACAATGGGACAACCTGTATCCTTACTTCAGCATTTTTTTATTTCCCTTTCCTTCCCCAAATTAGAAAAATGTATATATAAAATGCAGGGCACTGGAATCAAATACAGTGACAACAGGGGTCATACCATGGGGAAAGAACATACAAAAGAAACAAAAAAACACATAGTACACTAAAAACAACAGCAACACAGAAAAAACCTCTAGTGTCTCTATCTTGGGGTTCATTTCACTTGGTATCATCTTATATGGTCATATGTACATAAAGCTACCAGTACAGTTATTGTTTATTGTAGCATTATTCACCATAGCTAAGATATAGAACCAACCCAGATGCTCCTCTGTAGATGAATGGATCAAGAAAATGTGATGTGGTGTGTGTGTGTTTGTGTGTGTGTGTGTGTGTATGTACACATATACACACACATACAATGGAATTCTATGCCTCCATAAGAAAGAATGATACCGCGCCATTTGTTAGTAAATGGAAAGACTTGGAAAGAATCATATTAAGTGGAGTAAGCCAGACCCAAAGAAACATAGATCCCATGGTTTCCCTTATTTACAATAACTAATATACGGCTAGGATAATCTTACCAGACAAGCAGAAAAGGTCAAAAGCTATGTCTACTTTTCTTTCTAATATAAAAAATATAATATTAGAAAGCTTTCTAGTTCCTAAAATCTGCCATACCACTTTTTAAGTACCTTCCTTGTTCCAGAAAGCAATCATCGGACAAAACAGGAGTAAAAGTACACTCATTTTTACTTTTGTCCTGTTTTTGCATGCCGTAAAATTGTTTTGTTTTTTTTTTTTTTTTTGGTCCAGTCGTGGGGCCTGAACTCTGGGCCTGGGCGCTGTCCCGAAATTGTTGTAAATTCCCTAGCCCTTGGAGTCTGAAAAGCATCTATTCTTTACAGTGTAAATCAGAACATTCATTAGAAATGGAGCCTTCCTGCTACATAGCTTTAACTACCCTTTCTTCATAGGTTAAGAGAAAAAAATAATGTTAAAGTGGTTGGAGTGTTGTGAGCATATGAAAAAGCTGATTTATAGAATCTTTCCTTTTTATCTCCTAATGGGACATGCCAGCCTCCACTCCCACAACTGAAATACTATCACCTGTCTCTACAGGGCTGGCTGTGTGAGCTACTGCGCTGGAAGGAAGATCCGTCTCCAGAAAACAGAACCCTGTGGGAGAACCTGTCCATGATCCGAAGGTTCCTCAGTCTTCCCCAGCCTGAGCGCGATGCCATTTATGAACAGGAGAGCAATGCGGTGCATCACCATGGCGACAGGCCCCCCCACATCATCCATGTTCCGGCGGAACAGATTCAGGTTCGTTTACCTTGGCCAGTTGAGAATAGCACTAGGTAAACACAGCCTCAGACTTAGTGTGAAGCTGGTGTCTCTCTTCTTGCCACCAGTCTACACAGAGGCTTTTTAGCAAGAGATAACAATACATTGCCATCTTGCTTGGGGGGATAGAAGGAAAAACGGAAAAGGCTTGTTGTTTTCCAACATGCGTACTGTGTTCCTCACCCCTCATCACCCCCTCCCAAAGTGGCAGGAATCCCCCTTTGCACTTCTTATTTGGCAAGTGTGTTATTGTTAGCATTGGGATTTGTGTGTGAGAGCCTAGAATTTTTGTTGTGTGTTTGTTAAAAAATAAGTAAATAGTTTAAAACACCACCTATTCCTTAATTAATCCCATACTGCCCCTGAGGATAGGAATTACTGCTGCTCATTCTGTAAAGGAAGTTTTGCAGAATCACAGTTTTATACCTTGGCTTCTGTCCAGAGTGAGGAGGGGAGGGAAACATACTCTCGGCTCTTGCTTTATGCTCCTTTGGCCCCCCCTTCACTTCCAGCAGCCTCCCTACCCCTCAGCTGCAGGTCAGGGGTGAGTCATGTCTGTTTGTCTTTCCTGTAGAGCCCCTCTCCCAGCACCCTTGGGAAAGGAGAGTCTAGAGGCGTTTTCTTACCAGGCCTGCTGACCCCTGCACCATGGCTCGGTGCTGCTCCTCAGGTGAGCGGGCACCAGTTACCAGCAAGAAGGGACCCAGAGAGGGGGGTGGTGTAAAGACCTGCTCCCTTGGTCAGGATTTTCAGTGTGAAGGATGGACTAAACCACTGTGCCAGCAGATCAGCCTGGTGCTCCTCTGGTCCTGTCGTGGCCCTTGTCTCAGAGTTCTGGGATTAGGTAGTTCATTGGGCTTCTTAGGGCCTCAGTACCTTAGAAACTGTGTTCTAGATGAACTTGAGCTTTCTCCTTTAAGGGAAAGTATCCTTGTCTGCCAGACTGCTAAAATTCTATCTCTGTTGAATCCCCTGCATTATTTCTTGGTATTGCTATGAAGAAACACAGATATATATGTAGCCAAAGTAATAGAGTTATCCATCCACCAGGAAAACAAAATCCTTAAGCGTGTATTAAAAGATCAAACAAATTGAAAACGAGAATCCCCTAGGATATCAAACACTAAAATAAGCATGAAAGCCCTAAAAACTTACTGTTTTAGCTGAAACAAAGAAGAAGAAGATATATGTTAAGTAATAAAAAAATAGTACTTGTTTGAAAATGTAAATTATTTTTTGATAAAATTGCTTCTTAGGGGGATAAGAGGAAATGCTCAGGCACAGTACAAAGGTTCTAATATTTTGCTGTTCACTCGAGTTGATTTGATTTGCTGATAAGAATTATGGGCATCAAGTGTACATAGATACATATCACTCATTTGTTCTGTATGATTGTGAATGGAAATTACAGTGCATACACAGATGCTAATTACCAAAGAGGCTGTGTACACTAAATTTAAATCCTACTGATAGCTGAGTTTACTGTGAAGACGAAACAATTCACTAGCCAGTGTACGGTGGATTGAACCTTTATTGTTTGGATCATAATTAAAAAAAAAAAAAGCATTGTCAGCCTAGTGTCAGGGAATTTGTGTGTGTGTGTGTGTGTGTGTATGTGTGTGAAATTGGAACTTACTGAGAAAATGAAGCATAGATTCTGGAACATCCTGTGGATCATAAGAGCTAGGGCAGCCTGAGAGTACATGCTTTCCCATTCTCCCTCTCTCCATGTTTTATTTAGCCAGGCAGTGTAAAGGGGCTAAACACTTTTCTTTTCCCAATGGCTTCTTAGCTCACCTTTCTAAAACGTCTTTAACACCCTTGTTTCTCAATCTTCCTTTCCAGTCTTCATTCGTTGTTGACATCCTAAGTTGCTTTTCTGTCTTCACCTTCAATACTTATCCTTGGAGATGTTAATGGCCCCCATTTTCAGAGCCCTGGGCTTCCTCCTCCTCTGCCGATCTTCGGATCTTCTGATAAGTGCACAGTAGCCCCCCAGAGCCTCACTAACTCCTATCGTCCTAGTTCCTATCATTTTGATAGTTTGTTTTTAACCCCCCAATGCTCTTGGCTACTGACCTGGGCTGTGCATTTTTGTCCTTGTCTGTGGAATTCGCAGCACCTCCCCTCCCCATTTCTGATTCTAGAAGGCTTTGTGTGCTCTGACTGTCTGCTTGTTTCCTTGCAGCAGCAGCAGCAACAACAACAGCAGCAGCAGCAACAGCAACAAGCACCACCACCTCCACAGCCACAACCACAGCCACAGGCTGGCCCCCGGCTCCCTCCACGGCAGCCCACCGTGGCCTCACCTGCCGAGTCAGATGAGGAGAACCGGCAGAAGACCCGGCCACGAACCAAAATTTCAGTGGAGGCCCTGGGAATCCTCCAGAGTTTCATACAAGACGTGGGTCTGTACCCGGATGAAGAGGCCATCCAGACTCTATCAGCCCAACTTGACCTCCCCAAGTACACCATCATCAAGTTCTTTCAGAACCAGCGCTATTATCTCAAGCACCACGGCAAACTGAAGGACAATTCTGGCTTAGAGGTAGACGTGGCCGAATATAAAGAGGAGGAGTTGCTCAAGGATTTGGAAGAGAGTGTCCAAGATAAAAATGCCAACACCCTGTTTTCCGTGAAACTAGAAGAGGAGCTATCAGTGGAAGGGAACACAGACATCAATGCCGATCTGAAAGACTGAGAGCAAAGTATTATTTTCATTCAACAGTGCCACCGGTGTTTACTAACAACGTGAAAAGTCCATCTTGTGTTCGCTCAGAAAACCTTTGTTGTTCATTGTTTGGCCAACCTTCAATCTTCAGAAACTTGCACAAACAGGAAAGTTGGGAAGGAAAGTAAGGACTGCACTATGTTTAAACGCCTTTGTTGTAACACTGCTGGGCAGCCCGGGTGAAGCATTTGCGGACTGTTTGATATTAAAAATTTTTGTTCAAGGGATGCACCCAGATGTGTTCCCAGTAAGCATGATACCAGAGAGGGTTTTTTTTAAGTTATTATTATTCTGGAGCCTCAAACAAGCATTATAATTTCTGTGATTATGATTTCCTTTTCTTTAACTATTTCTGTAACACTCCACACTGATCTTTGGAAAATCGCCCCTTATTTTAAAAAATAAAGAAAAAAAAGAGTTTGTTACTCTATTGTATGTTACAAAAGAACTATAGACTGTGAATGCAGTTTAAAGATGACATATGCCAACAAATGCCTTGTACTATAATGGCACTGCCGTAATTCAAATTTGTTTTTATTTTGGAAATAAAAGTTCACTGTAATTTTTTTTCATTCTCATTGTTACATGATTTTTTTTAAGAAAACAACAAAAAAAAGGAAAAGAAAATGTGAAACACAATTTAGTCCTCATTATTTATTTGTAGACCCTGCCGCATCTTGTTGTAATTAATTTTTTGGAAGTTTCCGTTAAATGTAATATTGCTTCTCTTGTTACCATTACTGATTCTTTTCTATTTATAAATGTATTTTGATGGGCAGTAAAACAAAGTGTCTTAAAAGTTTTAAATAGAGAAAATGTGCTTTACACAGTTGCCTATAAGAAGTGCTCTATGTTATCCAAGCAATTCATACTATAAGCTTCACTCTTACTGTTGTATGCAATTTTTACTATCATGCAAATAAGCTTAGGTAAATAAAACTAATAGATCACCTTAGAAAATTATGCAATTAATGTGAAAATAATTGATGTTTGCAATGTGTCTTCCTTTGGTTTACAATCAATTTTAAACCTACATCTGTATAAAATTTCTGTATAAAGGTGTATTTCTTTTTTTTTTTTTTAATGAGTTTCATGGCTATGAAAACACCAGCTATTTTGTTACAGCTGGCTGTTTTTATAAGTGTATCACAATTTTCTTTATGCAGAAATGTTCTGATTAGGAGTGGTTATTGACTGTAACTACACAATTAAAACTGTTTGTATGGTATGACACGGCAGGGTTTGTCTGCTTATGTGAAGTAACTTTAACAAAGAGTCCACAATGGCCCTCTCAGTTAGGTCCATGCTAATGTTTTCTTGATGATAAGTTTGTTGATTTTTAAAAAGAGCAACTTGAAAAGTCACTTGAAATACTGTAAATTTAAATATGGACAACGCACTCATTTTTAAATAGGCATGAAAATTCACAATGAAGATGATAATCTGTTTTTGGTTGACATTTTGCTTAATGAACAGAGATAGGACAGTCAGAAGACTAACAAGTATCTTTTCTGACAGTCACGCTCTTAAAAGGAATTCACCTGCTCTTACTATTACAATCCTTCAATTAAGCAATACTTTTCCTTAAGCTGAGGTGTATTTTTAAAGGCCATTAATAGTAACATAAAATATGTAGAGGAAAAATGGACTTTCTGTGTAAGAACCTCCTTACTAAGTATTGTATTTTTTATTACAAGTTATAAGTGAAGAAAGTTCCTAATCCTGAGCTCATTTGACTGCATATGTCATAACTACATAAAGAAAATAAGAAGAACATGCCTGGGATTTAAACACCATCTTCAAGATTCGTATGAAACCTCCGTTTAGCCAGGATGTAAAATAAGCTGTGCTAATAGTCACAAAAAGGATTGAAGCCAGTGCTAGGGTTTTGAGTGGGCTGGGTTTTTTTTTTTCTTTTAACTATATCTGTCTCATCCTTTCTTTTTAAGGTTCCTTAGCTGTTGGTGTGGGTATTCAGCGATCTGCAGCCTGCCTCCTCTGCTACCCATTTCCTTAGCCTCAGTGAGCTTATTGGGAAGCATCAAAATACCTGAGATGCTTTAGTGTTGAACTTTTATATCAGCTAAAATGGAATCATTGAAAACACCCAATAAAGCTTTAAAATTCTGTTTTCTTTTTACACCCCCCCGCCCCCCGCCGAGGGTGGGGGGGTGCTTAGAACTCAGGGCCTGCTTGTGTGCTGTCCTTTTTCCCTCATGGCTGGTGCTCTACTACTTGAGCCACAGCTTCAATTCCAGCTAGTTGCAGATAAGAGTCTCATGGACTTTCCTGCCCAGGCTGGCTTTGAAATAAGCTCTTCAAATCTCAGCTTCCTGAGTGGGTAGGATTACAGGCATGAGCCACCAGTGTCCAGCAATTCTATTTACATTTGAAGTACAGCAGAGCTGTAAGCTGAAGGCTGCTATTCATTGTAAACTAGTTTCTTAATTCATTAAGTGAGGAAACAACTGTAAACTTCCTTGTTTTGCTGAATTCAGAAAAGTAATCATTTGAGCCAGAGGAATTTGAATCAAGTAAACCAGATTTTAAGTAGTAAAATAGAAATATGCCATTTGCTTAAAAAGCTATTTCCTCAAATTTAAAAGTCTGGAGACAACATCAAATAGAATTGATGTCTCTCTTTTTACCTTTTTCACCAGCTCAGCACTGAACGTAAGGTGTCAAATACATATGAAGTTTAATCATTTGGGGGAGGAGAAATTGGTTTGGAAGTGACATTTTCAATGAAATGGTGAGTGTGTGTTGGAAATCATAATTTTGCAAGTAAGATTCTCACATCTTTTAAAGGTCAGCGTGGTTTTACCAATTTAGTAGGAAGTATGTTAGTGAACAACGTCGGTCTCACTGGAGTGAGCAAAATTGTTTTCAGGGAAGATGGTTCATTGTGAAAAAGACTTGCCCAGATGCTCTTCTGTATCCTACCCCATGGTATTGCCGCCCATGCCAACCTTCCTTTGGTTCCTGTGACCATAGTAAAATTCCTCCAACAGGCTTCATTGTGTCCAAGTATTTCAGAGACATTTAAAAGCTGGGCATGACATAGTGTTTCGAGCTCTTAAGACCTTAGCAGAGTCAGGTAGTTTACAGGTAATATTCAACCTTGTACATCTGAATCTGTCACAGATTTTTTCACTCAGCACTTTGCCACTAATTTGTATTACACTCTGTGGCCAAATAATACTTGCACATTGTGCAAAAAATAATGTTGATAGTATCTTCTTGCCACATAATGTGCAGAGTTGACACATAACCTTTGAGAACCAAGGTAACTAAATATGTGTGCCCTAGTTGTGTGGCATGTGGTAACTGATCTGTACATACCATGTAGAAAATGTGTATTGATTAGCATTTAGAACTAAGGAATCCTGAGCTTAAGAATTCTTTCCCCCCAAGTAGTCATATCTATACCCAACTGTGCTTATCTAAAATACATAGAGTGAATAGAAAAACCATTAAGTGCTTCAAGATTGATTTACAATGAGTATTCCACACATTCCATTATTAAATTCCCCCTTATTCCCTATTGTTCATATTTGGCTGATATGAAGGTCCTTGATTGTCACAATATTTTCAATAAATGATATATTCTGAACTGCCTGGTGATATTTTCAAAAAGTGCAATTAAGTGCATGCCTGTAATATAACTAATAGAAATAGGAGTATTGTGTTCAAACCACCCAGAAATTTGCATGACAGTATGAATGCCAAGAGGGCCAAAATATCATAAAATATGAGAAAATACAGATACTGACCATTACAAGTAAATATTTTAGATTTGACAAGGGTGTATTATGGATTCATGCATGCCTTTTGACAACAGCCGAACTACAACACCAATATGCACATTTTAATAAAATATAAAGTACCCTTATTAAGGAAATGTGGTAGAAGATATGTCTAGAATACTATACCTGTTTAATAACACCATATGCTAAATAAAACAGTTTGGAATTAATGTTTAAAAGATGAACAACATTTTTAAGCCTTCCTTAAACTGATTACCCTTCACATCTCCCAGTTTAACTTGATTAAAAAAAGCACTATGGACATGTTGAATTGAAACCCCTTTGTACAACAACTTAAAAGTTTTTACAAAAAGCATTTCCAAAATCAATTCATTGCATTGGCATTGTGCATTTAATTCCTTTTTCCACCAGCTATTTCCAGCTTACAAATAGACCTCCTATGACCAAAAACATTTGACATAGGCTCTGTTCTCTCTGACGAAGGAAAGCAGTAGAACTGTATATTTGTTGCCTTGCAAAGAAAACATTTTCAGGGAAACTCTAGAGTGACATAATCTGCACTAAGTTAAATGGTGATTGGTATTCTTTACTTTTGCTGGATCCAAAATCTATTTCAATATGTTTCAGGACAGGGACAGAATCATTCAGTCATGCTGCTAACACCTTGCCAAAAAAAGATGTCCATTGGCTGCTCTGGCTTCACTCTCTCTCTGAAAAGCACCAATATTACTTGCTATGGGAGAATTAAAGTTCCAGTATTTAAGTACACCCATGAAAGAAGGCATTGCGTCTGTAGTAGTGTGATACAAATGAATGTTTTTCCAGGGTGTAAACCTGTCAAGCCATACCTTGATGTAGGAACAGGTTTCACCACTGCACCTGTTACCAATTCTAATTTCCAAGTCATTGTCTCATTAGATCAAGTACAAAGATGTCCTGCCTTATCAGGCCTCTTGACTGGCATTGCACTCAGATGTGTTTAAAATAATAACAATAATAGTCATTGGATGCTTCATGTTAGAAGGCCCTAACATAACGTTCTTTAAAGCTGTCCATTTCACTATGAGGTACTTCAGATGGGCGCTAAAATTCTCACTTGAAAAACAAGGAAAGAAATAAACTGTGACTAAAAGAAAAAAAATAAAGGAAATAAAAAGGCAAATGGGTGAACTGACTTTTTCTGCTGTCAAGTAATCATATAATTCTTAAGCCCAAGTTTTCTATCTTCAAATTTATGTTCCTGTTTTCTCCTTAATAAGAGCTTTTGCAAATTCAGAAAGAACTGCTTGCAACTCAGAGTTTTCAGAAATACACAGCATATATTTTGTTAATACGAAAATGTTGACAACCCAAATCAAGTGCAAGAAATGTTCCACCATGAAATACTCACCCTAAAATTTTGCTATCCTGTTATAATGTCTATACATACTAAGTATTATCCTAGCACACAAATTTATGATGAACTTTTCAAATGCACACAAAAAGTAGAAGAAATGCCTTCTGTGGGTTCATCACCCAGCTCAACAAGTGTAATAATATCTAGCTTAAAGTATTAATTAATATTTTTGTATTCATACTTGAAAAACTCATTAACATTAAAATAAAGGATCTATAAAAATCCCAATGGTTCAATGTTTTTGCCCATAATAATGTGATGACATCTTAATTTTTGCAAAGTAATGATTTTCTAATTTCCATCAAAACTTGGAGATTTTTTTAACGCCCTTTGAGAATTTTCAAAAAGCCAAGTTTTAGAAAGAGAACCTGTGAGAATACCGCAAATATTTGTAACATAAAAAATAGAAACAAACCAGTCTTTCTTTATTTATAAACAATACGTGCTTTCATATCATTGTTGAAAGTAAAGTACATAATTTCCAGTTATGCATAATAAAATATGTAATTAAGCAACATTCCATGGTGGATTAAAGAATTAAAAGCTTCAGGTGCAGGAAAGAATTCATTGGCATTTTCTTTTTCAAGGTGGTATTTTGAGGTGTTACTTTTCATTTTCCTTTGACATCCTATAACAAATAAATAGACAGAAACAGGTGAGAAAATGAGAATATGAAGTCTTGGCTCTACTACTGTAGACTTGCAAATCATAGTGAGGGAGGATTTTTGCAACATGCCTAGCCAGTCCAAATGGAAAAGGACCCAAATCTTTGCCTGAGGAGAAAACAAAACAAAACAAAATCTCTAAACAAGAATTTATGTTCCAAGAAATGGAAATCACATAAGAAAAAGTTGACTGCATTTGATAATTCCTATATTTCAAACTACATTATATGAATTCACATGCCAATTAATAGTCTGTTAAGTTTATTTCTGTTAAGCTTGTTTTTCAAATGAATATATACATTTAATTAACAATTCTGTGCTATAAATACTGAAGTTCACAGAGGCATCTGGCATTTATCCTATTTTTTTTTAAAAAAGATAATCAAATAAAATCAAACCACTCAGTATCATAATGTGTCAAAATAATCCCGAAAAAAATTATCCTGCTTAGCTTTGGAGACTAAAACAATGTTAAAGAGATGCAATTCTCCATTGTTTCCAGTACGTATACTTCTTCATGTAATTCTTAAACTAATTATAATCAACCATATATGCTCAAGTAAATCTACTATTACATACTTGTTTTACTCAAATTCTGTACAGAAATATATTAGCGATGAATGAATGAATGATGAAGGAATAGATGAATGAGGTGTTAGATATAAAGAATGGAATGTTCCAGGGACAACCTTCTTGGTGATATCGTTAAACAAATATGAAGAGCCTTCTGATAGTTATTAAAATACCTCAACTGATAGTCTTGTTGAAAAGTACTATGTACAACATATTACTAAGAGAATCTAATAAGCCATTCACATCCAGTACCATAAAATAAAATATAAAGAAAACAAATTAATGTAAAAATTGGACAAACAATACCACCAATTGAAAGGTAATCTGGATGCATAGAGATGCATGAACTCCTGTAACAACTTGCTAGGGGAGACTACCAACGTTACTGATGTATCATTGGTGTATAATAGCTATACCTATTTAAAGAGTACAATTTGATATATGTGGCATATGCATGTCAAAAGTCTATAGGGCCGCCCAAACACAAACACTAAACAGGGAACTTGAATGTCTATGTAATTTCCCTGTGCCCTTCTGTAATGGTCCATACTTTTCTCATTCGCATCTGTCACCATCCCCATAAATCACTGGACTGCTTTCAGTCAGTGTAGACTCATTTGCATATTCTAGAATTTTCTGAATAGAGTCATGCTGAATATACTCTAATTATTCTAATAGTCGTCCTCATGTTCATTCCTTTTGCCCTTGCCCATTTCCTTGTGTGGACATGGTGCAATTTATCCACAAAGTGCTGATCAGTAGTTGGGTTGTTTCCAGTTTGGGGCCATTATGAGTAAAAATTATATGAATATTTATATATGAGCCTTTGGATATATGCTCTCATTTCTCTTGGGTAAATTCTTAAGAGTAAAATAATTGCCTATCAATGGCATAGTGTTGGGTTTGTAAAAAACTGACAACCATTTTCTAAGTCATTGTCCTATTTTATAGGACACCAGCAGTGTGTACATTCCTATTGCTCTTACTTTCTTGCCAACACTTTATAGGGTTAGTCTGTTCAGTTTTAAATATTCTTATAAGTGTCTGAGGATAACTCCTTCTGAGTTTCATGTCACTCTTCTTCATGAATTCTATTTCTTTAATTGATTATATTTTTCATGTGATGATTCACAATTCACATTTCTTTTTGACATACCTAGTGTTTCGTCCATTTTTATTGGATCATTTATTTTTATTGGATTTTGAGTGTCCTTTATATATGTGTGTGTGTGCATGTGTGTGACTTACAAATGTTTCTTCCATTTATGGTTTATATTTTCATTCTCTTAGCAGTTTCATTGAAGTATAAATATTTTTATTTTAGCAAACTCAATTTTTTTAAATGTCTTGGTTTCCTTGGTTATGTGTGTGTGTGTGTGTGTGTGTGTGTAATGGAATTGTTCTCTTTATTTCCTTCTCCATCTATTCACTGTTGGTATATAGGAAAGCTACTGATTTTTTGTGTATTGATTCTATATATCATTCTACTTTGCCAAATGTATTTATCAGGCCTAGAAGTGTGGGATAGAGGCTTTAGGGTCCTATAGATATAAAATTATGTCATCTGAAAATAGAGATAATTTAACTTCTTCCTTCCCTGTTTGGATCACTTTTATGTCTTTCTCTTGTGTTATTGCTCTGGCTAGGCTTTCTAGTACCATACTGAACAGGAATGGAAAGAGTGAATGTCCTTGTTTTGTTCCTGATTTTAGAGGAAATGGTTCCAATTTTTCACCATTTAGTATGATGTTGGCTGTTGGTTTGTTATATATAACCTTTGTTTTATTGAGGAATGTTCCTTCTATTCCTAGTTTTTCCAGAATCTTTAAAATAAAATGACGTTGGATTTTGGTAAAGAATTTTTCTTTATCAATTAAGATAATCATGTGGTTCTTGTCCTTGATTCTGCTTACAAGTTGTACTGTTTATTGTTTTTTCATATATTGAACCAGTCTTGCATGGTTGAGATTAAACCCCCTTGATCGTGGTGTATGGTGTTTTAGTTGTTGTTTTAATTAGTTGTTGAATTCAGTTTGTATTTTGTTGAGGAGTTTTGTATCTAGTTCATCAACAAGATGGGTTTGTAGTTTCATTTTTTTGTTGGGTCCCTGTCTATTTTGGGGATGAGTGTAATCTTGGTTTCATAGAGTAGGCTTGGTAGTGATCCCTCCCTTTCTATGTCATGGTAAAGTTTGAAGAGTATTGGTGTTAGCTCTCTTTTAAAGGCCTTATGAAATTCAACTGTGAATCTGTTGGGTAATGGGCTTTTCTGTTTTGGAAGGCTCTTTATTGCTGATTTGATTTCAGTATTTGTTATAATATATTTAGTTGATATCCTGTTGGCCTATTTTTGGTTGGATGAGGTTTTTAGGACTCTAACCCCTGCTCAACACCTCCAGCTTTCCCATCCCACCCCTTTTTTAAGATTCCAATAGATTATCTGCTCTATCATATCATCTTACAAGTAGAACATTTTTTATATTTTTTCTTTTCAAGCAAAATGCTTTTCTTTCTTTTATTTCCCAGAATGTGCAGCACAATACTGAACAGAAATAATGAGAGCAGATAACCTATTCTAAACCATTTGCCTTACAAATGCACTAATCTGTGCAAGGGATATTTTTCTTGATAAAACTGAGACACAGAGAGTTTATGTAACTGGCCACAGTTGATACATCTTCCTGTTACCAGTCCAGATGCAGCTATAGTTTCATCACGCAACTCTGCTCTCCGCTGTTTTTGTACCACAGTGCATAACTTTACTCTCAGATCCTGACCAGGGCATCAGGCCAGTCCACAAAATCCTATTTGACCAAAATGAACTTGAAACACAGAAAGCAATAGGAGGAGAGTTATGTGAAAGATTAAGATGAGAAGCAAAAAAGAAGAGAGCTAAGAGAAGGAGAGGCATGTAGAAGGAGAAGGGTGAAGCAATGTGAGAAGACAGCGAGGGCTGGGAGATCACGCAGAGGAAGAGCATACCTTCTGCACATTTCTATATTATGAGAAAAAGATCCTAGAAACGATCCCAAACTGACTTAATGATGTTAGAGACATTGCTTATTTATAAGCTTGATGCTTCCAATAAATGCCCTAATTTTAGAAAGAGAATGTATTTCTCTATATTAGAAGAGACAGAATGATAGTTCCAATGTTCCAGATAAGGAATCAGCCAACTGTGGTTCATGGGCCAAGTCTGTCCTGCCATTTGTTTTATAGTTAAAGTTTCATGAGAACATAGCCAACCGCTTCACTTTTTCTCTTCTTTGTGATGTGATAGGGCACCCTGTGATAAATGTGACTCCATCTTGGAGATAGGACTACACTTCCATTAGTAGGACCAGTTCCTTGAGGTTTGGCATTTACAGGAAATATGTGCTCTGTGTACCCTAGAAATGGGGTCATAGAAACGGATTATACTTGCTTACAGCCTTGTTCAGCTTCTGTAACTTCCTGCTTGGCTTGCACCTGCAGGAAAGAACTGTTAGTGACTTTCCACCCCTAAGAAAGGGCTCAACACCGCACTTGGGGACCCGCTGACCCAGTGTAGTCACCAGGCAGCTAATACACTTTCTTTTGGCTATACTCTATGTCTATGTGGTCCTCTCTGTTGGCATAACTTACATTTTTGGAGGCCCCCAGTGAGATGCCCAGAGATTTAGATCCTGGAGCTTGGGTTGTCTCAGCCAGCAGCCAGGGCACAGAAGAAGCTCGTTGGGCCAGACTCACAGGGCAGGTAACACCTGTACCTTCCAGGGCCCTAGAAATTCTAGCCACTGCTCCTTGGATGTCCTGCTGATCCCAACACTCACCCCAAATTATTCACGACAATTGTAGAAAGTTGCCTCGAGGTAAGTCTGTTCTGTTTGGGGTGCCCTTTTTGTAGGACACTTAGGAGACACTGGATGTGACCGCAGACCCATGCCCAAGAGACCAGGTGAGACATCACCAGCCCCCTGTAACTTTGATTTAAATCCTGGTGTGTAATTCTGACTCGAGTCCTGGTATGCATATGAGTGGGGGCTGCCAAGTGTCTGTTCTGTCAACTGTTCCCATTGGTAGTTTGTCTCATGTGTGTTAATTTTCTTAATAATGGGAGGAGATTCGAGTTATCCTACTCCCTCCCAAGTTTATGCTCAAACATTTTAGAGATGGATTTGACAATGAAGCATATTATGGCATCCATTTCTCCTCAGGAAAACTCCAGACCCTCTGTGAACTTGAATGGCCAGCATTCAATGTGGAATGGCAAATATGGAAACCTGGGACATCCAGATGGTATGGGCAGTCTGGCAAGTGACCACTGGAAACCCTGGCCACCCTGATCAGGTCTCCTATATTGACCCCTTGTTTTTTTATTGCAGAACGCTCTACCTTGATTGAAAGCTTGTACCCTTTCTTTGGGCACCCATGCTCTCTTAGTTCAACGGAAAAGGAGAAACTAAAAGTGCCACCCAGGAAGAGGCTTAACTTCCTCTAGCCTATGCAGTCCAACAGCCCTGAACTGGATGGGCAGCGGCTGGGGATTCAGCAGGGAAAGACCAAGTTTCATCCACCTCGGGACTCCTCTCTCTCCCCTTCCACATGTGGAGTGGCTCTGAGTACTGGGAGTGTGAGGAAGCTCAAGCCACTTCTATCCATGCCTTGAAGGAATAGCCCCTGCGGGAGCTCTGATGCCCAAGAAACCAATCCCTTTATGGTATATGTCCCATTCTCCACCAGTGGTCTTTATAATTGGAAAACTCAGAGTCCCCCATTTACTGAGAAACCTCAGGCACTTGTGAGTCTCCTTGAGACTCTTTTACACAAATCAGCCCATGTGGGATGACTGACAGAAGCACCTGGCCATTCTTTTCATAGCTGAGGAACAAGACTAGATCAAGCTAGAGAGCAGGAAGATTGCTTTGGGGACCAGGACAAAAAAGTCTCCCAGACAGGGATGTTTGTTTGAGACATGTTTTCCCTTCAGAGATGCCTGCCTGGGACCCCATCACTGACCAAGGTAAGGAGAAACTGGACAACTTTGGTTAGATTCTGTTAGGGGAGGATGAAAGCAGCTGCCAGGAGATCCACAAACCTCTCTAAGGTGAGCAAGGTGATTCAAGAATCCCAAGAATTGCCTGCTGGATTTCTGGAGCACCTCCTAGAAGCCTACAGGGTCTATACTCCAATAGACCTGGATGCTCCTGAAAACCAATGAACAATATTGTTTTTGTCATGCAGTTAGCCTCAGATATTAGAAAAGTTGCAGAAATTAGAAGTGTTTGAAGGTGTGAATAAGTCTCAGTTGTTGGAGATTGCCCAGAAAGTCTACAATAACCATGATTCATCAAGAGGATAGGTAGAACCAGAAGTTGGCTAAGGTTGTCATAGCAGTCTTCTGGGATACTAATGGGGAGAGATTTAAAGGGAAAGACAAATACCAACAAGGAAAAGGAAAGCAAGACAAGGACTAATGTGCCTATTGCAAACAAAAGGGTCACTGGAAAAATCAATGTCTAAATAGAAGGAAGCAAGAGAGATGCCAGTCTTCCAACTTGAGGAGGTATAACAGGGCAGGGCCTCCATCCTGCTGAGCCCCCAGGAGCCTAGGGTGACAGCAAAAGTCGGGGGCAAATTGGTTGAGCAGTCCACACTGTACTAAAGAAGCCCAAGGACAGCCATTCAGGGAGCGGCTTTGTTTAGAAGAATGGCTTTGTTTCCATGGACCACTTCTCCAATGGTAGACCTGGGACAAGGCGGCATAACGCACTTCTTTCTTGTTATACTCAACTTCGTATATCCCTTGATGGGTAGAGACCTCCTTCGGAAACTGGGGGCTACCATTTCCTTTGGGGAATCAGAGATTCGGTTAACCCTAAGCAGAGGCCAGGCCCCAGTCAAAATCTTGGTGAACTGCCCACTATCTGAGGAATATCGCCTACAGCCCAAACCAGTTCTTCGCAATATTCTCCAGCCCTCAGAGTATCTGCGTCTGTTGCAGCAAATGTTTCCCCAAGTTTGGACAGAAAGCAACTCACCAACCTCCAATTGTTGTTCAGTTATGGAGCTCGGCCACCAACCTCCAATTGTTGTTCAGTTATGGAGCTCGGCCACCCCAATCAGAGTGAGGCAGTAGTACCCTATGAGCCTAGAGGCAAAACAGGGAATTGCAATCCACATAAACCAATTGAGGGAAGCAGGAATACATGTCCCATGTCATTCACTCTTGGAATACCCTGTTACTACCAGTCTTGAAGCCCAGATCCCAGGCAGATCGAGACTGTACTTCCTACAGTCCTGAATCCTTATACGCTCCTGAGCCTTCTTCTGCTGAAGTACTGGATCTGAAAAATGCCTTCTTCTCCCTGCTTCTGGCACCTGTCATTCAACCCATCTTTGCCTTCGAGTGGACTGTCCCTGAGGGAGGATACACAGGCCAATCAACCTGGACCAGATTGCCTCAGGGGTTTAAGAACTCTCCAACCTTGTTTGATGAAGCCTTAAGTGATGAGTTATTGGTGTTCTGCCAGAGATATCTGAAAGCACTCCAGTCCAATATGTAGATGACCTCATAGCTGCCTCTAACACAGAAAAGAATGCAGAAAGACAACTGAAGGACTGTTGGAGACCCTTCAGGCCCTGGGTACTGAGTTTCAGCAAAGAAGGCCCAGCTCTGTATGCCCCGTCACCTATCTGGGTTATTACCTGGAAGGAGGAAAGCACACCCTCTCCCAGAGTTGCATCTCAGCTATTTTGCAGATTCCCTACTCCAGAAAACAAGAAGCAGGTATGAGAATTTCTGGGGGCATTTGGTCATTGCTGCTTGTGGATTCTGGAGTTCGTTACAATTGTCAAACCCCTGTATAACAGTCTAGGGGAACACAACCTCTGGAGTGCACTGAGGCAAAACAAAAGGCTTTTGAGACCCTAAAGAAGGCCCTTGTGTCTGCACAGCCCTGGTCCTACCAGATATGGCGAACCCTTTTCACTTATTCCTGGATGATCAAACAAGGATGTGAGTTTTCTGTATAAAAGGAGCCCTGAGAAAAGGCTCAGCACTGCACTTGGGGACCTGCTGACCCAGTATAGACCCTGGTCGGCTAATAAAGACTTGCTTCTGGCTGTGTCCATGTGATCCTCTCTGGTGGCATACCCCATAACAGTGACAGTTTTTATCCTGCAGATGAAGAGTACAAGTGATTTTATGAAAGAAGCCATATGGCCCTTCAGGCCTATAATATTTACTCTTCGGCCCTTTACAGAAAATGTTTGTCAGCTTCTTCCCTAGTTAATCTCTGTCTAGCTATGGAAAGGTAAAGAATGAAAACAATGTTCTAACCTGTTCATGCCTGCAACCCCAGCTACTCAGAAGAGAGAGATAGAAAGATCACCATTCAAGGCTAACCTGGAAAAAAAAAAGTTAAAAGATCTTACCTCAAAAACAAGCCAGTATAGTAGTTTCCATTTGCAATTCCTAACTATGTGGGAAGACTAGGTAGGAAGATCACAGTCTGAGTTTAGCCCTGGGCAAAAACCACATGAAACCTATCTGAAAAATAACAAAAGCAAAAAGGCCTGGAGCACAGTTCAACTAGCAGAGCAACTGACTAACCAGGGCAAGATCCTGAGTTCAAAGCCCACTACCAACAAAGGGAGTTGGGGTAGGGAGATATAATTAAACAGTGGCTTAGGTCACAACAAAGTAAAAAACATGATCTGAATAATGAGTTTAGTATTTTTCAGAAGGTTGAACATATATTAACCAGAAACCCCTTTTGTTCTTGGTTCAACATTTCACTTGATGTGCATAAAGAACCAGAACCCAGTCCATTCAGCCTAAGAGGCTAAGACCAAAGATCTAACACTCTGAAACTCCTCAGCAAATATTCTATGAAATATCTATCTATCTATCTATCTATATACATATATAAAATGTAGAAACTTCACTCCTTCTTGATAAACTCTAGAAGTGTTAATATTCTTGGCAAAATTATTTTTGCACTAATTGCCATATCCATCTGCTCTGTGAGATTGATGAGACCCACCGTGAGAACATTTGCTGTCTCCTGCAATCCTGCTTCCTGGCCCAGGAGAAAGCTAGAGCTCGTTTATTTTTATCCAGAGAAGGATGCCCTACTGACAACGACACGCTTGTCCTTGGAGGATTTCGGATGAAATCAGCATTTGGCTTGATGGTCCTTCGGGAAATAATTGAGTCTAGAGAGAGTTCAAGTGAAGTAAGCCAAGACTCTGGGGGATTAAAATGATTTCTTCCTATCCTGAAAACGCCTATATTTCACAAGGGGCGTTTCTGCAGCCAGTGGTTGGGTGCTGTGTCCTAGAGAAATGTTCTCCTGATCTTTGGAGAACCATGGAGGAACAAAGGGCTCTGCCTTGTCAATAGCAATTCTGGCTCAGGAATTCTGTCGAGACTGACTAATACTGTTGGGTGTCTAAGGAAATGCAGCTGCACAGACTGATTCAATCTGGATGGCACCCAATATTTATTTTAATTTTATTTATTATTTGCTAAAAATACTGCTAGCACAATAACCTCTGCATGAAAAAGAGGGAGAACGTAAGAACAACTTATAATAAAATTTTTTCCCCCAGAATAGCAACAAGCATCTGCAATGACAATCTTCCTCCCAGATCTTACTGGCCTACCATATTGGACAGTCTCTCTTGATCTTGACTACGTGTAGGACAATGATCTACACAGAACAAACAATTTGACTTTACAGATCAAATGTGAAAGCAAAAACAGAACAGCCAACACCTGGGTCAGGTGACAGTGGCTCACATCTGTAATTCTAGCTACTCAGGAGGCAGAGACCAGGAGGACTGTGGTTGGAAATTAGCACAGGAAGATAAAAGTCTGCAAGACTAACTCCAATTAACCAGCAAAATGCTGGAATGGAGTCAAGCTCTGAGCAAGCCCTGGTAATTAGCATGATAAACAAACAAACAAAACAAACCTGTCTCTGTAAGTTCTACAAAATGAATCTGGGGAGCACTGCACTTAACAGCCCTTTCAATGTGCGAGGCAGTGCCAGGTTAAAATCACCATGGCTCTTTAAAGAAGCCATGAAAGCAGGAGTTCTATATTCTTCTCGTTCCATTGAGGTCTATGCAGAGCTGAGTGTCCACAGGACCAGAGAGAAGTAAGAATAAACAAGATAATACCTGAAGTGCTTCGGATGCTAAACTTGTACATTCTGAAAGGATTTTACTTTGTTCCAAGACTTCTTTCAAGTCTTTTGGTTTCTTACTTTGGGTGGTAAATGCTTCATTTATGAAAACATGGTACTAAATTAGAAGATGACTACTTGTCTTCTAGTGTTTTTATGTGGCCCAGTGAGTAGAAAGCAACATTATCAAGACTACCTTTGAAGCTCTTCTATTTTGTTTTACATATTCACAAAACCTCCAAACCTAAGAACCCTTAAATTTGACTAAGAGTTCTCAAAACGTTTCGTCTCAGGATTTCTTTTCAGTCTTTTTTTTTTTTTTTTTTTTGCTTCTGGGAAAGAGAGTAGTTGTACTTTCCCTTAGTCCTCCTGTTGAATACAACTAAATTCCTGAATATTGTTTATAAAGCAAACACTAGAAAATGGAATGTTCACAAAATAGGTGACAGATCAGCTAGAAGCCTCAGAACCAAGGAAGAATATAGTGAAGTTTCCTGGGTTTTCCTATCCCTCAAGTATTCCTGACTTTGGGGTTAAAGAAGCTACCAATCCATAGACTGGGTGTAATGGAGCACTCCTGACAATCCAGGTACATTTGAAGTGGGATGATTGTGGATTAAGGCCAGATTGGATTAAAAAAGTACGAGAGCCTATCTGTTTTTATTACCTGATTTATATAACTGTAACGCCTCTGTACATCACCTTTATAATCAAATTTAAATAAAAAAGAACCTATCTGAAGAATAACTAAAACAAAAAAAATGCTTTGGAGTCATGGCTCAATTGGTAGAGTGTTTATCTAGTAGGACAAGACGCAGAGTTTCAAATCCCTATTGCCAAAAAGAAGAAAAAAAAAGAGGAAGAAGAGGAAGGAACTGAGGAAGAAGGAAGAAGGTATCAATCCAGAGCTCCAACCAATGGATATAGACCAAAAAAATTCCCCCAACCCTGCTGTCTTAGAAAATCAGCATCACAAGAGACCAAACTTTTAGACAATAACCACCCTACTTCATCCTAGCACCTTGGGAAAAGAAGCAGCACTTCCTCTACCCAGAAAAGATTAGGGAGCCTAGATTTCTACCTTGAAGAAACTGTCCTAAGGGACCACAGTATCCCTAAGGTGGTGCTAAAGGAGGCCTGTTAGTCAGAACTCTCTCATCCCTACTCAGTGATGACAAAGTAACACAGCATATACATTCTATGTTTTGTAGACTCTGGAAAACGATACTGAATACTGGTAAGAGAACAAGAGTAAATAAGTCACATAATATCTCATTGTTATTGCGAGTGTTGTTTTGACTTTGCAGATCCATAAAAAGGTCTTGAGCATCCCCGCTGGTTTCCAGATCACAGTGGGAGAACCGCTGAACAAGTTCATTCATCACTCCAACAGTGCCTGCAGTATGTGGAGTATTCAGTCACAATTGCTTATCCCATGTGCTCATGTTTATATCTACAGCCACAGCCAAGGGCATTCTCCTGACCCCCCACCTCCACCCCTCAGTTTTGGGGCTTGTTTATGTGATTTTCTTTGGCCAGTGGAATGTGAACCAACTTGAAGATGAAGAGACTTCAGATATATACTTCCCTTCAGCTGAAGCCCTGTAATAAACAAACTAGGAACAGGCCTGCGTCCAATGCACAGGGAGGAACCAAGCTGAGCTGAACACCCAGACTGAAGCAGAGCCCAGCTGAGCCCATCCTAGATCAGCTGATTCCACAGACAAACTGCAGACTCATGACTGTAAGAATAAAAATAATTTATTGTTGGATGCTTCAATTGTTGGCTTGGTTTATTATACAGCATTACTGTGACAATGACCAACTAATTAGGGCCGAAACTTTGTCAGCTGAACAAGAGGAAATGTGAAGAAGCAGCGATTCAGACTGGAGAAATAGAAAACAAATGGGCAGTATGATAATCTTATTAAAAGAATTGCAACTATGAATCTTGTCTTGAATGAGGTCAGAACAAAAGAAAATTCATTACAAAACACAATCACAGCCCCAGTGAAACTGAAGACAAATTATTTGGTGGGAATAGTCATGAATGATGACTGAAAGAGATTGAGGCAGGAAGAAGACATCTTTCCTTGCACTCAGAACAACCAAGGCTGAATCCTATCACAGACTTTTAAGAATTGGATAGAACAGCTCAAAATGCCCCTCCAGGGAGGAGAAGGTAGGCAGGGCTCTTTGTCCTTTAGTGTGTTCTTTAGTCCTTCATTAGCGGAGAGATGACTCTGAGTTTGTTCAATCTCTCTTCTTTTTTTAATTTATTTTTAGTTTTAGGGGGTAATTAGTTTTGAACTCAGGGCCTAGAACTTAATTAGCTTGGTTAGCTGATGGTCTACCACTTGATCCATGCATCCAGATCTGCTTTCTGCTGGTTACTTTGGAGATGGAGTCTTGCCGACTTTTTTTCTGCCAAGGATGGTTTTAAACGTCAAGCCTCTAGATCTTCTCCTCCTGAGTAGCCAGGATTATAGCCCTGTTATGGTAACTATCTTAATATAACTTTATTGACATAGAGCTGCCATGCCTGCCATGGTATGATCCAGAGATGAGTGCCTTTAGAACGTTATAGAAATACTGATTTCTCAACTTCTGAAGATGATTCTTAAATCAACAAATTGCCAGGAGACTTAGGGATTGTAGATTGGTTTGTTGACAGGCTAATTATAGGACATGGGAGAAACTTTGTTTTTGTTTTTTTTTTCAGCATAGAAGAAAGGAAACCCTGAGTTTGATCATATATATAGGGTTGGATTTTTCATTCCATTCTGTTGTCCCAGACAAGTGTAGGGGTTTAAAAACATTGTGTAGAACTTACCAGGACTTCTTAAACCATGTGTCAACAAGCCTGCAATGTATCCTTTTGAAGATCAGGCCCGAATGGGGGAGCCTACAATGCGGAAAAATACTACAGAAGTACGGAGAAAAATCTCTCTCCCAGAAACTTACCCTCATATCTCTGTTTCTGAAAATGTTTTGCAATAGTTAATTGTTTTGTAAAGCATGCAGTTCATTTGTTTCCTGTTTAGAATGACTAGGGCAGAATGGAAATTGTATTCACAAAACCAAGTACACTATTCAATTGACTCTAAACAACAGGCCTCCAGGATTTGAAATTTTTCTTTCAAACTTTTTATTGAAGGTAAATATACAAAACAAATTAACTTTCATTGCCAACATGCTAGAAAACATCTTTACCTCTGGGATTTAGACATGATGTTGACCTGATTTTAATCTGTTCCAGTTTACATTTTCACATTTAGAACACCTGTTCCACTGGAGTAGAGACTGCTGATTAGGAGACAAGTAAAAAGTTAAGGAGGGCTAAATTGAAGAGAACTGAATTGCAAAAAGTGTTATCTTGAGACATACTGGAGTTAAACTGGAAGTCAGTACAGAAATGTAATAGGAAAAGGTCAGAATCCAAGGTAAATAATTAGTTATGAACACTTCTTAGGTAAATAAAGACATCTCAAAAGATTATAGAATTTTTTTTTTTTTTTGGTCCAGTCGTGGGGCCTGAACTCTTGGCCTGGGCACTGTCCCTCAGCTCTTCAGCTCAAGGCTAGCGCTCTACCACTTGAGCCACAGCGCCACTTCTGGCTTTTTTCTTTTTGCTTATGTGGTGATGAGGAATCGAACCCAGGGCCTCAGGCATGCAAGGCAAGCACTCTACCACTGAGCCACCTTCCCAGCCCTATAAAAATTTTTTAAAGTCAGGGTTTCCCTATGTATCCCAGGCTTCTCTTGATCTTACAATCCTGCCTCTGATTCCCAAGAGCAGGAATTACAAGCATGTAATTCTACTCTCAGATTTAGAATTTTATCTTCTTTTGAACAAAAGCATACCCAGTAGCCAAAGTGGGATTTAGAATAAATTTCTAGTATTAAATACTATGAGCAGATCTTTACATATACATCCAGCAGCCAAGACAAGGTGGAAAAATACTTCAAAATTCAAAGCTTACCTAAAATGAGTAATCTACAATACAACGATATGTTGCAGTTCGACACAGTAAGATGATCTTAGTTCACCATGACGGTGTTCAGTAGTTTGGCCATGGTCAACAAGACAGACTGTGAGCAATGCTAAAGAGATCCTTTGTGGAGGAGGCTACAATGCTTGATAAGAAATGTACTCATTATCTCGCCCATGTAATTGTAACCCCTCTGTACAGTATTTTCACAATAAAATAAATAAAAAAAGAGATCCTTTGTGCTTCTTTCTGTTCAATGGACAAAGTCACACTGTGGTTGAATGATTTGAACAGACATCTTAAGGAGGCTGAAACAAATGCAAGCGATATCCAGAATATCCTGTGTGTGTATGTGTGTGTGTGTGTGTGTGTGTGTGTGTGTGTGTGTGTGTGTGCACTATTTTCCTGTTCCCATGTGGTAGTGGCTACATCTTAAAATAATAATCAAAAGTTTACTAGTCAAAGGATTCCCGAAAAATTAACATAATATTATTTGACATAATGGCATTATTTACCATTGAATCTAGGATTACTTATAATTTTTTCTGATTTTGTTATCAGTAATTTTTCATAAAGCCTAAAATACTACTTGTAAAGAGATCTAATAGCTGAAAATAGTCAGGTAGGTAATTTGATTCACCATTTTTGTCTTAATAATAAGTTCTTTGACTTACATGATTAGTTGGTTACATGGTCATTTTTCCCATTCTACGTGAATGTTAGACCTCTTTTGAAAGGAGCATCTAATACAATTTGTGTTTCACACAGAGTTTGTGTTTTGTAAAACATTTTTTTAGATAAAGTTGTCTATCAGAAAACAGAAGGCCAGAGAGATTAGCTAAGATTCAACATAATAGCTCAGTGCCAATGGCTCAAGCCCGTAATCCTAGCTATTCAGGAGGCTGAGATCTAAGGATTGCAGTTCAAAGATAGACCAGGCAAGAAAGTCTGTGAGAGCTGTATGTATCTCACTTAATAGGAAACAAAAACAAAAAAACAAAAACTGGGAGTAGAGCTGTGGCTCAAGTGATAGAGCAAAATGTTCAGAGACAGTGGGACAGTGCCTAGGTCCTATGAGCCCCAGGATCAACACACACACACACACACACACACACACACACACACACACACACACACACACATTACAGAGCTAATTTATGACAGAAGCCCGCCCAGAATATATACCTAATTTTCCAATAATAGAACTCCTACCCAAATCTCCTTTACTGTTTTGACTGAGGTTGAATGCTATCAAAAGTTCCCAGTGATAAGACAATTCCAAGAATACATTCTACTTGATATTATCCTTCCATTGAGACAGTGATTAAAAACATGTCAGAGGAAAAAAAAAAAGAGGTGTGAAAGAGTGAGCCACAAACCTCGGGATGGATACTGACTCTGACTCTTGGCACTCTGAGCTCTAGTGTGGATATTGTGGAAATCAGTGCTGAAGAAAGGTATGTGTGTAGATTGCTAGCACATTTTGTTATGATGCGAGGATGTACTTAACATAAAACTAATAGTCTTACAAAGACATTCATAAGGACCTGTCCAAGTGAAAGAATAATTTTTCTTAGCCAGGTGCCTGTGGCTACTCAAGAGGCTGAGATTTGAAGATTACAGTTCAAAACCAGCCAGGCAGAGAAGTCTACGAGATTAACCATCAAAATTCTGGAAGTAGAGCCGTGGCTCAATTGGTAGAATGCCAGGCTTGAACCAAAACACTAAGGGAGAATGAACAGGCTCAGAGTTCAAGCCCTAGGACTGGCAACAAAAAATTGCTTTCTTATTCTATATTTCTTTAATTTTTACTATAAAATATTTCCATATATACATATATATCTGCTTGCTAGAATTGTCTGATGGGTCCCTAATGTATTATCAAAATATTATTTATTTATTTAATATAAATTGTCACCCAGAAAGGCTATAATAATTTCACTGTGTTTTGTATTTTGCTAACTTGAACTTATGATGAAACCATGCTCAAATGCAAGGAAACAACCTAATTTACTTAATTTAAATATCCTAGATTCCCAATGAGACTAACATGTCTTACAGAGTTCCATTATTGTCCAATCTCTCTGTGAATGTTTTGCCCAAGCTTTTTCTTTTTTTTTAAATTAGGGGTCCGGCATTTCCTTAATGATTTATTATATATTAAAACCTTAATATATTAGGCCTTAATTGCTAGAAAGGTTGCAAGTATTTTCATTTTCCAAATTTTTTTCTGCCTTTTGACTTTTTACATGGCTCCTTTCAATCATTTGATCTTTAAATCTACATTTAGATCTTTATAGATAAAAATACTGAAATTTATCTTATTGGGCTGATATAATAGCTGATTCTAAGACAAACATTTTGGTATCATATTTTTTATTAAATGTTCTACGAGCTCATATATTGAAATTATTTAAGGTATATTCCATTAATAATGTTGTAGTTCAAAGTATTGCTTTAGGAAAGTACCCCTGTTTTCTTCCCCTAATTATCAGGATACCAGTTCATATTCCCAAGGTAAGCTTGTATTCCTGTCATCTTTACACTTGACTCATGTGTAATGCTGAGGTACCCAGGTCCTTGCCACTCGCATATGTAAATGAATTTTCAACAGTTCAGAGTTCTTGTTTGGGTCTCTTTCTACCCAGGCTAGAATCCTTTTCTCTTTCAAAGCCTCCTGCTGGGAAATTCCAAAGGGATGAACTTTTTCTGGCATTACTGGTAACAATTATCTGTAGTAATCTTCTTATCCAATTGCCTGACCTGGTGTCCTGTTTTACAAGTTGTTTTACAAGTTGTGTGGATGCTCCCGTTGATACTGACAAACTTAATTATTTTCCATGGGCAACCACTGGGCCCTGTCCCTTCTCCTACATGCTTTACTAGGGAGATATTTGTCTCTTAAAAATCCATTCTTGCCTGACAAGGTGTAATCTGTATTATTCATTACCCATCTATAATCTGAGTACTCAGATAGCTGAGGCAAGAGAATCTCAAGTTTGGGCCTACTTGCCAAGACTCTGTCTCAAAAATAACAACAACAAAACAACTTTTCTCCTGTTTTTGAAGCTCACTGTGGAAAGGTTTGCTTTCAATGTTCTAAAGCTACCAAGTCTTCCATGTATACCGAAACAGTAGAAGGAAAGCAACAAGCCAGGCTCTGGTGGTTCACACCTATTACCCTAGCTACTCAGGAAGCTGAAACCTGAGGATTGAGGTCCAAAATCAGCCCAGGCAGGAAAGCATGGGAGAGTTTCATCTCCAATTAACCAGCAAAAAAGCAACCATGAAGAGGAAGGGGAAGGGGAAGGGGGAGAGGGAGG
>NW_012267276.1:2391524-2486676 GCF_000151885.1 Dipodomys ordii | reverse complement strand
GGGGAGGGGAGAGGGAGAGGGAGGGGGAGGGGATACTCTCACTCTCACTCCAAGCTACATTTTGTCACCTAGGAGCTGAAGACTTCTTCCAAGAGCTTCACAAAGTCCCTCATGAAAACAGTTATCTTATTTCTAGTCATTGCACCCCACAAAGCCAAACCTGGGCCCTAGGGCTGTGAATGTTGTAGATATCCCTCTTCTGGAGCTCTCCTTAATTCTCCTCATCTTGGGGCGATTTGATCCTCAGTTAAACCTTCCCTTCTCAACTACTCCCCAATTGAGGGTTCCAGAGAATGCCAACCTGATGCGGGTTGGTGGCTTGAGAAAGAATATTGTTGCTACCAATGGCTGCCTGAATCCCAACTCAGACAGATAATACCCCTTTACACTTATTAACAAAGCTCCAGCTGTTGAAGGTATAAACACATACATAGTGATTTAGAAAAAAGCCTTAATAAGTAAGAAGAGCAAGTATGGAGAGGTGAAGAAGCAGGATGAAGCCATGAAGTACTTATTTGGGTATATATAGAAGGCGTTACCTGCCCACAAACTTGGCTCTTCACTCCACTGAGCAACAACTTCCTTCTTAATTCCACACTGAATTAAATGCATTGATGTCTTTTATTTCCTCTTTAAATGATGGGAATTTCAGCTCTTGAGTTCAGCTATACAATCAGATTTACATATCCAGCATTTGATGTTGACAGTTTTACAAACAGGTTCTTTGGGTGTCAGTTTGTTAGTGGCTATGGTCATTTTTAAGAATGTTGTTGAAATGCTCACCTCCTAAAGTTCTTTGGTGCCAACAATGTTCAAGCAAGTTATAAAGTCTTAATCAGTAAAGCTACAATATTACCAAGATTAAAAATGGTAATACTCACTCTAAAGCTAATTCACATATTAAATCAATGTATCAATATGTCTGTAGCATCAGATATGAGTTTTGCTGTTTTTTTTAAGTAGGCTAAAAGAAATACCCAAAGAATTTAAATAAGGCCATATAATATACTAATTTTACACTTTATTGAAAATGTTCTCCAATATAAACATATTGTGATTGCGATTCCAAAATATATTGTTTTATAAGCAGCCATAATGGTCAGTTTCTCGGGGTTGATTTAGCAACACTAACTTTAGTTCTAGTTTAATTGTACTAATAGCAATTAAGAACAAAACTTCTGATGAGTTTGGGTTCAAAGATGGTCAGTGGAATCATTTATCTGTGAGTCTTGAATTTCTAGACAGGTAAAACAACTGTTAACTCATAGATTTAAAAAGTAGGGATTAGAAAAGATAAATGATTTAAAGGAACAGAATGAAAATTATAACAAAATCCTCTAGCTTCCAGTTACATTCTCCTACTATACTATCTCTGAGAGAGCTAGGATGGTCTGGGTAGGGCTTCGTGGTCACTTCAATAAAAGAAGGGTCAAAGCATAATCCACAATGTTGAGTATCCTGGTAGGGTCTGAACTTTAAAGAAGGATTCACAAGGGATGGTGAATAGATTTCTCATCAGAAATCAACTGATTTCTATTCCCAAGGACAATATTTAGAGGATTCCGGGATTGTGCTCAAACTTAGTAGCAGGATCAGTCTGTTTTTTTTTTGTTGTTGTTGTTGTTTTTTGATGATCTACAAAGAAAGATGGCACTAAATGTTAATACGTTTACTGCCTACATTGTATTTCCACTTGGTGTGCACAGGCTATTTGTCATAGCCTTGGTGTTTTTTTTCTTCTGAATGTAAAGTGATGCTGCCTCTTAAGATGTTGTAGCTGGATATAGCTTTAAGATTACATTCTAACCAATGGAGAACGTGTAAAAGTCATTCACTTTGTGTTTCTCTGTTTCTGTAGTTCTCTTTGTAGTGTGAGTGTAGATAATGACAAGATGCTCTTTATGTGAATGCATCACATAGTCTGCTGCCAATAGAGAACAGAAAAATAACCAATTGCTTTACAATGAGATGTCATAATAGAAACATGCTAGTTCTTAGAGAAGCAAAACTTAGAGTCTCCAACTTGGATGGTCCAAACAAATGGAAAAAGCTTAAAAATTGTGAGTAGTGAATAGATTTCATCAGAAAATAATAAAAGAGATATCTATTGCAGAGGAAGAAGGATGGGTTAATAATTCATTGGTGTGAAGGATAAAATGAATGACAAAGACCACAATTGAGTGCATGGTATGTGTGTGTGTGTGTGTGTGTGTGTGTGTGTGTGTGTGTGTAGATTGAGACACAAGACTATAAGGACAGAACATATCACAATCACAAAGGACTTTGTTCATTACTCCATCATGTCATCATGCAATGTCTGTGGAGCTGCAATGCATGGATCTGTTTCCAAAGATTAGTCCAGAAACATTAGTGAGTCTGGACTGAGGGCTTAGCCTTCTGAAGGTAGAGAACTAAGCAAGGAGATAGTTCCAAAGTTTTGTAAAAACAATGAGGTCTTTGTCAGTGTGAATCAAGAACGACTGAGAACCCAGGAAATGTGTCAGAGGCGTATTCCATATGCTCAGATGAATAGAGACTATCATTCCTGTTTTGCTTGGTTTGGCTTTACCATGGAGGAGAGGAGTCTGTAATTCCATTGTGAAGGTAAGGAATGAACTAAAAAGGCACATAACATGGGATTGAGGAATGTGGCTGTGGACATCAACATTGAAGATGTAATAGCTCTAGGAGCCAGTTGCCTATTTATGCATGGGGTGATGAGAGACGTGAACAACAGAATGGAGAGCTGAAATATTGAACAAGAACGTCAAAGTGTGCTGACAGAGAAGAGGGGAGGCCTGGCAGAACTTCATAGCACTCGGAGATTTCAGAATCAGAAAGAGAAAAGAAAGTCTGATCCAACAAAGCATGTGACAGAAGCAGGAGGGAAACACAGGAGAGAAGGTTGAGAAAAGTTAAAGAGCCAGTGCTGCCGTCTTGACTGCCATGCATCCAGCTCTCTGTGTGCCTTTCCTTCCTTGGGAGTACCATGGGGGAGACAACTGGGATACCCAGTTTTGCTTGATGAATTTAAAGGAACCAGGTCTATCCTTTTCCCACACTGAGCCAACACAGACACAGATGGAGAGCTCTCATGGCTGACTTTCCAGTTTGGCCTGTAACAAGGTGGTTAGAATGAACTCACTACAGCGACACTGTGCATGAGGCTGCATCTGGAGATACACACATACTTCCTTTACCCAGTTCAAATGAGCTGTGTGTCTCTCCCAATCTTCCCATTTCCTAATCATTTATTGTGATAGTCAAGATAGAGTTAAAGAAGTTACACCACAAAAAGGTAATGTAGAGTAGTCTCAGCGGAGAGAGTACACGAATAAATAAGGACTCCATAAAATTAAAAGCACTTAAAGTCTGAGTTAGTTATGATAAAGAGGGGATTAAAACCTCTGCCTTTTCACTTTCAAGATAAGGTGCTACTTTTAAATTTGTAATTGTGAGGAGAAAACACAGAATCATAAAAATGACCACCTGAACCACTTTTCAGTGTGCCATTCAGTCTTGAGAAGTTCATTCACATCGTTGGTGCAATCAAGTAGCAGAATTCTTCTCATCTTGGCCTACATTGAGCTACTTCTGCATTTCACCTCCATGTTCATTCTTCCCTTTTCTTTTAAAGTAAAATGACTTCTCTAACACCCATGATTTTTATCTGGGCACATGCCCACTAAACAAATCTGCTTTCTGAGTCTCCTTTGTAGGTAGATTTAGCCAAAAGATGTGAGAAGATACGATTTGTACAACCTCTAGGTTATACCTTTGAAAGGGAAAAGAAACCCTTTCTCCTCTCTCCCACGGAAAGAGACGTGAACTATGGACTATGCTGTTAAAAGCTGAACAATATCAAATCTCAAACTGTACCATTTTGCCACTGTAATGTCCGCTATTCCTGTAACAAAAGGCTGAATGAATTTTATCTAATTCGCCCATGCTGCATTTGATCTTCCTTTCTCATTTCAAGTATGACAAGCAAAATTCAAGAGACTTAGGTTCTTTCCTTTTGAGATGCTGGATACATAGATTCACATTTAATATCTTGGGACTAAAAGTCCAGAAAACAAAACAAAAAGGTGTGACAGCTCTTTTATCCTGTTAGCAAGGTCAAGTTGATGCAGTCAGCCATACATACATCCAGGGCTCAAGCTTTGTAGATGGGGGAAATGGGGAGGTGCTCTATTTTGGGAAATGTGTTTGAAGTAAGACCTTTGTACTAAAACTGCTTACCAGAAAAATAAAGGGAGAAAATAGCCATCTTTTATTCAGATTTATTTCTGGAAGATAAGTATGTGCAGGTGGGGCGGGGGATGAGCAACAAGAATACTTTGCAGGCAACCTAACATATCCTTACACATGTGGAAACGGTGCAAGGAACTAGTGGTTCCACCAGGTGGTAAAATGCTGGATAAAGAATTCAGGAGAAATGTTTTTAGCCACGCACGGGGAACACTATAAACGTTATTTATCCTAATTCACAAAAGCTTATAATTTTTAGGATACACTTTTTATAAATATGAATTATAATGCCACACAGTCTTTTCTAGAGACTTCTTGGGTAAAATCATGTACTCTAAGTCACGTGCAACTTCAAATGACAGCAAAGGTATTTGGTTTGTCCCTTGGTAAGGTCACAGATGCTCGGAGCCTTAGAATCAATCACCTGCATGTGAATGTGACAGTCCTGGATACAAAACATGCCACAGACACTTAAGAGAATATGATTTGGAGAAAGCTATCTACCTTTTTTTCTCAGCTCTTTAGTCTAATTTTTAAAAGAATTGGCATCCATTAGCTGTACAAAGGGGTTTCACTTTGACATATTTGCAAACAATGTACCTTGATGAGACTCCCTCCCTCCACCATTCTCCTCTTTCCCCAGACTAATCTCAATAAACATCACTGTTCAGTTTCATACATGTACATCAAGTATTTTCACCATATTCACCTTCTTCCTTCTCCCTCTCCCCTCCCACTAGTACTCACACTTAGGACAAGATTTATCTTTCTACCGTTCATTACTAAAGTGCATGCTAATTGTTTAAGGTGCTTCACCATTGTGAAGAGAAATATATGGTACTTTTATCAGATTGAATGCAATCACATGATATATATCCAACATATGTTTATGGGTATGTTTATCTTTTAAGTCTAGCATCTACATATGAGAGAAAACCTGTGATCTTTGTTTTTTTGTTTTTTATTTTGCTTTTTGTGTTTTTTGCTTGTTTGTTCTGTCGGTCGTGGGATTTGAATTCTGGGCTTGGGAGCTGTCCCTGAGCTCTTCAGCTCAAGGCAAGCGCTCTACCACTTGAGCCACAGTGCCACTTCCAGTTTTCTAGTGGTTAATTGGAGATAAGAGTCTCACGGACTTTCCTGCCTGGGCTGGCTTTGAACCACAATCCTCAGATCTCAGCCTCCTGAGTAGCTAAGATTACAGGCGTGAGCCACTGGTGCCCAGCCAAACATGTGACCTTTGATCTTCTGAACCTAGCTTCACAAAGTAGATGATCTCCAGATCCATCCATTTCCCTGCAGACAGCATAATTTAATTCTTTTTGTAGATAAATAATGCTCAATTGTGCATATACACAACACATTTTCTTGATCCATTCATCCATTTTAGGGCATCTAGGCTGTTTGTATAGCTTGGCCATTGCAAGTAGTGCCGCAATGAACATGGATGTGCAAGTGCAGCGTGTCCTGACTTACATTTCTTCAGATGTATGAATGCCCAGAGTGATACTATTGGACAATATAGTAATTCTAATTTTAGTTAGTCGCTGCTTTCTTTTTTGAGTAACCTCATAGTGATTTCCACAGTGCTAGTTTACATGTCCACCAACAGTGTATGTGATTCTTTTTTCCTCTGTCCTCACCAGAGTTTGTTGGTGTTTGTGTTCTTGATGATGACCATTCTGACTAGAGTTAGATGGAATATCAGTGTTCTGATTTGTGTTTCTTGTATGGACAGGGATGTTAAGTATTTCTTCATGTAGATCTTGGCCATTCATACTTCTTTGAGAAATATCTATTTAGTTAATATTCCCATTTATTAATTGGCTTGCTGATTCTTTTAGAATTGAGTTTTTGTTTGAGCTTCCTCTAGATTTTGATTATTAATCCCTTGTCAGATATATAGTTGGTAAAGATATTCTCCCATTCTGTAGGTTGTCTTTTCAGTCTAGTGACTATTTCCTTTACCATGCAGACATTTTAATTTTATAAAAATTCCATTTGTCAATCCTTGCTCCTATTTGTTGACCGATTGGGATTCTATTCAAGAAATTTCTTCTTTCGCCCATTAGTTCTAGTGTTTCCTATTGTTTCCTGTTATAGTTTCAAAGTTTCAAGTCTTACATTAAGATCCTTCACTCACTTCGAATTGGTATTAGTACAGGACAAGAAATAAGGATCTAGTTTCTGTATTCTGCATGTGGATATCTAGTTTTCTCAGCATCATTTGTTGAAGAGGTTGTCTTTTCTCTAATGTACATTTTGGGATCCTTTGTCAAAATCAACTGGATTCTTTTGAGCCTCAAGTTCAACCTCTAAATTGTAGGCAATCATATTAGTCGAATATGGTTGAGGTTGAATAGAGTATATAATTATGTGGAGTGTTTTTCATGTGAACGAATGTTTGGGAAAAGTGCATGCTGTTGTTGTTTATAGTTGTCATTATTACTATTTCTAAATAATAATTCATTGTAATTAAGCCTGATAGTTGATAGTTGTGAGTACTTTTCTTCATATTTCTCCATATTTTCTGGCCTTGTTGATTTTCTATTTTTGATTTGAGTATGATTCATAAAATTAAAACATCTTTTTTCTCTTTCTTCTCCTCCCTTCCCTCTTCCACCTCCTTCTTTTTTATGTTTTTTTTTATTGTGAAAATAGTGTATAGAGGGGTTACAGTTACACGAGTAAGGTAATGAGTACATTTCCTATGGAGCATTGTTACCTCCTCCTTTGTTTTTCCTCTACCATCCCTTCCCTTCCCATCTCCCTAACTTTCCCCTCCCCCCAAGTTGTAAAGTTCGTTTTCAACATAGTGTCTTGTACATCTCGTTGCTACAATGGGTCAAACTGTATCAGCATTTTGTTACTTCCCTTCTCCTTCCCAAATTAAAAAAATGTATATACAAGATGGAGGGCACTGACATCAAATACAGTGAAAACAGGGGTTATACCGTGGGGGAAGAACATACAAGAGAAACAAAAAAAAATCACATAATACATTTTAGATATATTAAAAACAAAAACAAGAAAGAAAAAACAAGTTGTGTCCCTATCTTGGGGTTCATTTCGCTTAACATCATCTTATCTGACCTTTTCCGCTTGACTCATACATATACTAGATATTGCAAATAAGGGAAACCATGGGACCTATGTTTCTTTGGGCCTCACTTACTTCACTTAATATAATTTTTTCCAAGTCTTTTCATTTCCTAACAAATGGGGCAATGTCATTTTTTTCTGATGGAGGTATAGAATTCCATTTTATATATATATACACACACACACACACACATACACACACACACACACACACACACACACACATACACATATATATACCACATTTTCTTGATCCATTCATCTACTGAGGGGCATCTGGGTTGTTTCCATATCTTAGCTATCGTAAGTAATGCTGCGATAAACATAGTTGTGTTGGTAGCTTTTGTATAGCCTTGTTTGTGATTGTTTGAGTAAATGCCCAAAAGTGGGATTGCTGGGTCATAGGGGAGCTCTATGTGGAGTCTTTTGAGGAACCTCCATAATGCTTACTCCAACAACAAATCCTCAAAGAAACAACTGTCCAATAAATAAGTGGGCTAAAGACTTAAAGAGAAAAGGGAACCCTACTGCATTATTGGTGGGAGTGTAAATTTGTTCTTTTCTTCCTTCCTTCCTTCCTTCCTTTTTCTTTTTTTCCTCTTTCTTTTTTCTTTCTTTATCTTTTCTTCCTTTCTTCCTTTTTCTTTCTTTCTTTCTTTCACAAGCACTCATCACTAAATTGTATCTTCAGCATGAGAAATTTCAGTTCAAAATAGATTACAGAGATATTCTATTTGAACTACCATTGAGTGAGTATTTTCATAAGAAAGATTATGGCACAGAGAGAAAGAGAAGATGAGGGAGGGAGAGAAAAGAAAACAGGAGGGGGGAAAGAAAGAGAGAGGTTAAGAAGAACAAACACGGGGCTGGGAAGGTAGCTCATTGGTAGAGTGCTTGCCTTGCATGCACGAGGCCCTGGCTTTGATTCCTCAGCACCACATAAGCAGAAAAAACCAGAAGTGGTGCAGTGGCTCAAATGGTAGAGTGGTAGCCTTGAGCAGAAGAGCTGAGGGACAGCGCCCAGGCCCTGAGTTCAAGCCCCACGACTGACCAGAAAAAAAAACAATAAAGAAGAAGAACAAACACATAAGAAACAATAGGAAACAGTGGGGGCAGGGCTCCCTTTCTGGACTAAACTCTATCATTAACAGTCTAGTGTTCATGTTCCTCATACTTCGTTCTGTGAGAATCAAGTGACTGAGTCTATTCACTGAAGGGAAATTCAATTCCAATTCTTGAGGTAGTATATTTAAAAAAAAAAACAACTGTGTCCTTTACAAGTTAAATTTAAAAAAGTAGAGTAAATCCAGTTGTAGGTAAGATTTTAATGATTTTTTTCTTGAAAATTATAATCTAATGAATTCTTACTTTTTTGTTCAGCAACGTCTTTGGTATTTGAAAGCATTTTTTTAAATCAATCTTATTTTACAATATGTACTCCAGTATTCTGCACTCTATATAGTTATATCTCTTTTCTCTTTTGTAGCTTTAGTATTTGTATTCTTTCCCTCTGTAATCTGGTAATCTTGTGTTTCCATTGTTATGACAAAATGCCTGGATAAGCAACTTACAAAGAGGAAAGATTTAAAAAAAATTTTAAAGTCGTTGTATAAAGGGGTTTTAATTCAATATGTCAGTTTATGAGTACAGTACATCTTGATCCATGTCATCCCTTCCATTGTTCCCCTTCAACTCTCCCAACCTCACCCACACCTTCAAGTTACATGGTTCCATTTTCACAGATGTTCACTAAATACAATCACTCTATGGGCCCACCCTTCCTCTCTTCATTTGTCTGCCCCTCCCTTCTTGTTCCCCCACCAAAACATGTTTCATTTTGTTAAATTGTTCATTAGTTGTTCAGAGGTTTCGGTATCTGGTCTTTTGGTCCAGTTGCTCTGGGCCTGTGGTTAGGCGAAACATGATGGTGAAAGGGACATGTGGCAGTCAGGGAACAGAGGAGAGAAAGAGAGTAAGAGGTCCAATAACCCCTTTAACGGTATTCTTCTAATGCCTTCCCTTCCACCATGCCCACCTAGTAAGGATTCCACCACTGACCAGTTAGTGCCATGGACTGTAATTCAAGTCCTTAGCAGATGGTCCTTTGGGGGCATTCCAGATCCAAACCACGGCAGCACTCTACTCCAAGTCTTCTCTATTTTACCTGTAACATCATTTTAGATAGATATTATTATGCCTTTCAATTTACCTACAGAACATGCTGCTCTCATTCACATCTGCTTTTATCGCATGTAATTGTCATTTCATGTCAGTGAGATCACTCTCATCCTGGATTAAACTTCATCATGTACAGTTCTGCTCTTCCTCATCATCAAATTCAGTTTTCTTTCTATTGACAGAAGATGCCAAAGAGTTCCATGATTTCTTTCCTGATGTAGAAGTTGATAATTTTTATTATGACACATTCCTCATCTGAGCCATTTAACAGATCAGTGTGATATTTTCATACAGGCTCACTGGCACTTTATTTTCATTTTCATAATTTAGAAATATATTGGTAAGCATGATGCATAGAGTCCTTTGGTTCTGTCTATGATGCCAGGCTTCCAACTAAAGGGCAGGTTGGTGGGTTCACTGGCATTCAGTACTTGCTCTAGAAGTACTACAGCTTTGTTTCACTGAGCTGATGTTCTGCAGATGCTGGGAATGGGCAGTACCCCCTGGATTGGAAATGCAGTGCTTTTCACACACGTTTCTCTGAATTCTGCCGAACTGTGCCACCAATTTACTGCTTTTGCCACTACATCCATTCGGATAGGAGTTATTAACAGTGACAACCATTTGTTTTATCACCTCTGTTCTGGCTATGGCTGTTTCTGTGGAGATGTACAACCAAGGGACATTGACAGAAAGGAGTAGAAGCTTTAAGAAGCAATAGTACAAAGAAGAGCTTCAAGTTCTGTTTACTAGGGATCTGGCACTCTGTGCAAGGAAAAGTCAGTGGAAGGACATAGAGAACTTTTTTGACTGAGGACACCTAATAACCAGTTCATAAGACAATTGTATCCTTGGCCTTTGAGAAAGCATTTGATCACAGCAAGGAGGACTAGTCTATAGCTCAGTGGCTTTCAGGATATGGTCCTTAGATCAACAGCAGCAACAATAATAAGTCAGATGTTATTATAAATGTGAATCCTCAGGCATTTGACTCCGTATTACAAGCACTTAAACTGCTGAAAAGCATTTTTGCTGAAAAGCACTGACTCCTTACTTGGATCCATGTATTAACTAATAGAGAAAAGTGTAGCATCCCTGCCTTCATTTTTTTGTCTGTGTTCTTTGCTCTGAGCTATTCTCTCTGCAGTCACTTTGCAGTTACCTTAGACTCCTAGAAGAACAGGATGGATAGATAACATGTTCACAAGTTAAGATGGAGGAAACTGCCTGTCAGACAAATAGTTCCTCCTTCTCACTGTGATGGGATACCACCAAGCACCCTGGGATAATGCCACTCAACCATCCAGGAATAATGGCCAATTGGAGCATTTTTTTTTACCAGAACCACCCAATTATACATACATCTTGCTCCTCCCTAACTCTTCTCCTACTAAAATTTATGTCAGTACCCCGAAGGCAATCTTGGGACTAGTGAATTCCTTTGTCTTTCCAATGTAAGTGCATCGATTAATCTCCTTTCTCTTGCCATGCACCAGAGCTCGGCTCTACAACAAGTATGTAGATGGGAGGTCAAGCCTAGTCCAGTTGGGACTCTATGAGCTGGGGAGTCTTGCCCTAAAACATTACCTGAGTATTACTCAGTCCTACTGAATTAAAGAACTGCATTTTAATAGGTCCTCTAAAATGATTCTGATACATGCAAAGGTGAGAGCCCCCTCATAGCCATGGTAATGTGGACATTATCAAAAGAACAGAGCCTTTTGCAGGCATTATAATAAAAAAGAGAAAACACTTGCAGAAGCAGAGAGCCTCTCAGATGCTCAACTAGATAATTATTCAGAAGATATGATTTGCTGCAGGTGCCAGACTGAACAACAGGAAAACAAGTACATATTCTTTTTTCCTTTGTAGTTCTGACATGCTACGTGTATTTGTTGTGGAAAATAAAGAATAAAACAAGGAAATGTATACAACAAAGTTCTTCTGAAGCCATCGTTTCAATGCACAGATCATCCTAATGAGACAAGAATCAGTTCTTCAATGGAATTTGATTTGTTCAACCTTTACTGTATGGGAGAAGGGTACTACATTGATGAGTCACATTTAAGGCCATTAATTAGACTATGACATTTAGTGATGGAGCATTGAAGGTAAAGACTGAAGTTACTAGAACTCAGAGATCCGAAAGAAAGCTGTTTCCTGAGCTATCTCCTCCCTAGCTTTCTCCTTACCCTCCCTTTCTTCTCTTTGGTATGGAGAGAGGTGGTGGAGAGTCCAGTGTGTCTTGCATTTGGGAGGAAGCATCCTTCCGAAGAAGGCCAAGACACAGATGTTAAACATGTCTGCTGTAGACCTGAGAAGAATTCTCCCTATTTCTTGACTATGATATGCCTTGCTAAGCAGTGTGCTAAGTAATGATGACCATGTACATGACTGAAAGGTGTGTGTAGGTCCAGGTGAATGGAGTCAAGAGAGCATTTCTCTGACCAGCTATAGATTTAAATTATTTTGTTTCTTGAGTGAGCTTCCCAATTTCACTCCAAAGAGGCAAGGGTAAAGATAGGGTGGTTCTTTTGCATGGCTCATGATTAATTACTTTTGAGAAATACAGTTTTGCTGCATAAAATGGACACAATTCCTCTGCACACAATTTCCTAGTAGAATGGCAGTGTCACTGACAAGTGGGTCTATGTCCAGGACTAGCAGTCAAATGTGGCTGGTAGTGAAGAAAGACAGTTGTAATTTATAGTTGGTTTTTATGTTTTCTATCTCAATGACAGCTTAGGGAAATGATATTTACTGCCACATGCACACAAGCACGCGCGCGCACACACACACACACACACACACAATTTTCAATGAAAAAATAGCCCTTTATAAAATCTCAAGTCCTAAGCTTATCAAAAAAGGTTAAAGGAATTTATTCCATGTTCTCCAACTATTTGTCAGTCTGGAAGTATGGTTCTAGGCAAAGGCTTTGTGTACTGCTGCTTTTCAGCTGGGGAGGTTGTATATGAGCTATTGCTCCTTTCCCAGGTGAGAACAGGTGTACACCACTTTAAATTTTCCATGGACCTGATTGCATCATTTGTTATATTATCCAACATAATGACATGAAATACGTAAATAATAAAACGCCAGTTGCCTGCTGAAAATTTAAAGTGGCAGCTCCCCCTTCTTCTGTTGGAGAGCCGCTCGCTATACGTGTTGATGGAACTTTCACTGCTGAAAAATGACAACTGAATGAAGGGAGCCACAAGGGAAAACATCCTCCTCTGGCTGATTAAGTGAATACAAAAAGGAACAGCAGGACACTGCCCCCTCTCCATGCAGCACACAATTACCATATTTTCCTGTGGTTATCAGAAGCTTGACAAAGCAGGTTAACTTTAAAGCATGCACTTAAGTCATCCCACTGAGGAAGGGATTGTACATAAAGGTAAACACTGCACTGAAAAAAAAAGAATAAAAGAAGTTGTTTAAATACATATAGCATGTGTGTGTGTGTGTGTGTGTGTGTGTGTGTGTTCTATAGTCACTACTGGAGCTTGAACTTGAACTCAGGGTTTGAACACCTTCCTTCAGCTTTTTGCTCAAGGTTAATGTTCTACCACTTGATCCACAGCTCCACTTCTGATGTTTTTGGTGGTTAATTGAAGATAAAAAAAAATCTCCTGGGCTGGCTTTGAACCGTGATCCTCTGATCTTAGCACCCTGAGTAGCTAGATTATAGGTGGGAACCACCAGCGCCTGGCTACCATTACTTTTGCTTGTCTTTTTATCCAAGTGGCATCTTGAAGTACAAGTATTAGCTTGGAGTAGAAGCTGGTGCCTGGAGCAGGGTGCAATGTAGAAGAGGCTGATTAAATTATCTACAATAGATTTTGGAACTCACTGGGGAATTCTTCTGAGGTGAATCTACTTGCTATTTGTTATGCTACTTCAGTTCTGTGAAAACCCAAAAAATATCTCCAACATTGGATGAAGTTATCAGTAGATTCTTATCTGAAGTATAGCGTGAAGAACATTTTTATTTTCAATTTTGAGTCTTTTATTCCCTTAAAGATACATTAATGAGCTCATATTATTATTTTTTATCTTCTTCCATTTCATGTTTTATTTATTTTTGTTTTTGTAATTTTTAAAATTTTATTGTAGGAAGTGGCCCTGTAGCTCAAGTGGTAGAGCGCTTGCCTTGAGCTGAAGAGCTGAGGGACAGCACCCAAGCCCAAAGTTCAAGCTCCACGACCACAAAAAAAAAAAAAAAAAGACTTGTTATTTGGGCTGGGAAGGTGGCTCAGTGGTAGAGCGCTTGCCTTGCATGCCTGAGGCCCTGAGTTCGATTCCTCAGCACCACATAAGCAAAAAGAAAAATGCCGGAAGTGGCGCTGTGGCTCAAGTGGTAGAGTGCTAGCCTTGAGCTGAAGAGCTGAGGGACAGCACCCAGGCCCAGAGTTCTGGCCCCACGACCGGACCCAAAAAAAGAAAAAAAAATTTTATTGTAAAGGTGAAGTACAGAGGGGTTGCAGTTACATAAATCAGGCAATGAGTACATTTCCTTTTGAACAGTGTCACCAGCTCTCCCTCATTCTCTCCCAGTTTTTCCCTTGCCAACTTCCTTCCCCCTCCAAGTTGTATAGTGCATTGAGGAACATTTTTTAATTCAGCCCAGCTTAACTCAGAATACTTAGCTCCTACTCAACAAGCTTTTGTGAGATGAAAGAAACATAAACCCAGTTTAGTAAGAAAAGTACATCCAAGAGCTTTCATGTCTTAAGGATCATTTTAATACCAATGGAGGGTTTGAAATCTATGATGTCAACTGCAACTAATGATAAACGAAATTGCAGTTCTTTTCCCCTAAATTACCTTTTTTGGGGATAGTTTCCAGTCTTAGGGCTTGAACTCAGGGCCTTGGCACTGTCCCTGAGCTTTTTTTTTTTTTTTTGCTCAAGACTGGCACTATACCACTTGAGCCACAGATCTACTTGTGGCTTTTTGGTGGTTAATTAAAGATAGGAGTCTCATGGACTTTCCTGCCAGGTCTGCCTTTGAACTGCAATCATCAGATCTTAGCCTAATGAGTAGCCAGTATTACAGGCATGAGCCACTGGTGCCCCTCTTAAATGACTTCTTAAAAGAAACAAATGAGATACATTTCAGCTAATGATATCTAACCATCATCACAGAAATGGCAAGGAAGACCAACTCACTGAATGTCTCTAATGGGTTAATGCCAGAACAAGAGTTGTAAGGGAACGAAAAATGAGAATACATACATAATTTACACATATATCTTATAAGATTGATCTACATCCCTTAAAATTATCTATGTGGAATATAAGAATAACTAACTCATCGGTTAATTTATGTTTCTTCTAACCAGTATTGTTGGGCTCCTAGTTGTGGATAAGTAAGAAGTAGTTACACAAAATATATTTTGGAAGCCCCATAAGAGATATCAACAGTGTGGTGCAGAACTTAATGGAAGATTTGGCTACGGAGCAATTCCTGGTGTGTTGGGTAAAGGAATGGGTGCCAACATTGTACATAGTTATGAGATTTGCCAGCTCAAAGTATTATCTGCTTATGAATTAAGAATGCCTGTTGATGGAGCACTGCTAATGTGCCTAAAGGAATGAGAGTGAGGAATATAGGAATAGAAAAATCTCCCAGAATGGTGAGATGTTGATGACCTCAACTCTATGTCAGTTGTAGTTGAATATGTATGTGGGAGGAGAAAACATTATGTATTTATATTGTTACCATTCTGGGCAATGTGTTGGATGGTGCACCATCTGACTATAACTATTCTGACTTAAAACTTGTCATTTGCAACAAAAGTGAAAATGAGATTGGGGGATATTTATTCAGAACTATCATGGTGTCTTCTGTCTGTTTTTTTTTTTTCTTCATGTCTCTTAGCATCCCTCCAATGCTCTGTCTCTCACTTCCCATCCCCTCCTCTTTCAACTCAACTTTCTGTTAGGTGTGAGAGTAGAAATGTATTACAAACTAATGATGGCTTAAAAGTGAAATACTGGATGTAAATAGAAATGTGTAAGCCGGGTGCCAGTGGCTCATGCCTGTAATCTTAGCTATTCAGGAGGGTGAGATCTGAGGATCACAGTTCAAAGCCAGCCTCAGCAGGAAAGGTTGTGAGACTCATCTCCAATAAACCACTAGAAAACCGGAAGTGGTGCTGTGGCTCACACGGTAGAGCTCTTGCCTTAGTTCAAGCCCCATAACCGACAAAAACAAACAAACAATTAATAGAAATGTGCATAGTATTTTGCCTAAGATATAATGGCTATATCTAGCTTTATGATAGTTATATATGTTTATGTCTTATTTGTGTTTGGTTTTAAGGGCATGGATTTTTACCTTACACTTCTGGGAGCTCCTTAGAGTACTGAATACAAGAGATATCAATTAAATGATCAAGTAAATGAATAAGTCCAGAGAATCATCCACAGTCCTGTGGCAAAATGGGAAGAAGAAATTAAGAAGCATTAAGATTTGTGCTCCCACAACAAATGGCACTTTCCAGCTCCAATCCGCCTCATGACAGTCATAATTACAGTGCTAGTCTTGCCACCAAATGGTAGCACATCAGCCCATGTTTGTACAATGTGCTGGTCTAAATTTTTACTCAAACCATCGCTTCACTAGGGCCTTTGAGTTTATATTCCATAGTATTAGTAGAAGTCTAAAATGTTCATTCTGATATGCTTGAATGATAGCAGTCAGACAGCTAGAAAATAAAATAGTTAAGCATTGGTGTCAGATGTTCATAGATTTGAATCTCACCTCTGTTAATTACTACGAATTTGACATTTGCTTTCATTTCCCTCCATTGTAAATAAGGGAGAAACAGTTGTGAGAATTAAGTTAGATATAGCCATGTGGTAAAAGTATAGAATACTGTGGAAGATGTAGTAATTTTTTCCTGAAAAAGGTTATACATACAATTGAACTAGGCCATAAAAGATGATCTTGAGCTTCTTTTGTTATTTTCTCTGGTGTTAGACTCAGAAACAAGCGAATGATATTCTAACAGAAGAAACAGCATGAGCAAAGGCTCTGGGTTAGAAAACAGATATGTCCCCAAATTAAAAAAAAAGCCATTCATATATGATCCAAAAGTAGCCCCTAGATCATGGTGGGAACAGATAGAAAATGCCCAGAAGTGTAATTTAAATTCAAGAACTTGTTCCCAGCACAGGTGATTCCTAGAACCTATCTCAACTTTCAATGAATGAGTGAGTTCTTTATAAATACCAATCTGAAAACCAAAATAGAAAATCCTAGCAGTTTTTAGTATCTCCAAGGAAGTTTATGCTCTGTCTACACAAATTGCTGGGTAAAGAATCTTTATTCTACCCCCTGAAAGCCAAGAGCCTACCTGTTCAGGGTGAATGTTAAAAGTGTTCACAGCATGTGTCGGCAGTGAGGGCAGATGTTGCTGCCAATATTTTTAGACAGAATTCAGAGACCTGCTAAGAATTCCAAGCAGCTGAGCATTTCACTCTCCATATAGGCTATTAGTCATCCCACAGACATGTCTTTCATTACCCTCGTATGAAGTTTGCTCATCTCAATCTGCAATTCCAGCATCAGCTGTTTGCGGGTGGTTACTTGGTAATTGTGAGTTACAGAAGCGCAATGGGGTCCATTTAGAGTGGACCGACCTATTTATAGACAGGAAGCCCAGAATTACTGCCATGCTTTGAGAAAATTATAGTTCTACTTATAATAACTTCTTTACTTTTCCATTACATTAGATAAGGGGAGATAACTCCTTGAAGTTTTTAACTTGGGTTTTTGATTCACTGTGTAGGAGCTCAGAGATTAGCCTAAAAAGTTCAAAAGTATATAGGTACTTAGCACATGTGGGTATTCCATGACCTAGGATAGGCATGTTTAAATAAATATTTGTTGGTCAGATGGATGGAAACATAGATGGATGTGTGGGAAATGAATCTATGGATGGATGGATGGATGGATGGGTGGATGGATGGGTGGATGAATAGGTGGATGGGTAGATGGGTGGATGAAATAAGCTAATGCATACTTTTCAAATGTACCTCAGAAAGTGTGGAGTGTTGACACCTTTGACCATGTGATGATATACAAAAAGAGAAGCAATTTATTTTTATTAAGTTTTTTTTATTGTGAAAATACTGTACAGAGGGGCTACAGTTACATGAGCAAGGTAGTGAGTACATTTCTCATCCAGCATTGTGGCCTCCTCCTTTGTTTTTCTCCTACCATCTCTTCCCTCCACCTCCTCAGCTACCCCCACTCTGCTCCCGCCTAAATTGTAAAAGTTCATTTTTTGACATAGCGTCTTGTACATCTCATTATTGCAATGGGTCAAACTGTATCCCTATTTAAACAATTTGTTTTTTCCCTTCCTCTCCAAAATTATACCAACATCAAATACAGTGAAAACAGGGGTTATACCATGGGGGAGGGACATACAAAGCAACAAAAAAAATCACATGGTACCTTATAAATACATTAGAAACAATAGCCAGAAAGAAAAAAAACACTTGGGTCTCTATCTTGGGGTTCATTTCGCTTAATATCATCTTATCTGACCTTTTCTGCTTGTCCCAGACATATACTAGTTGTTGTAAATAAGGGAAACTCTGGGACCCATATTTCTTTGGGCCTGGCTTACTTCACTTAATATAATTTTTTCCAAGCCTTTCAATTTCCTAACAAATGGGGCGATGTCATTCTTTCTGATAGAGGCATAGAATTCCATTGTGTATATATACCACATTTTCTTGATTCATTCATCTACTGAGGGGCATATGGAAGAGAAGCAATTTCCATTCTAGAAAGATTCACAGGCAGGTGTGATCTAGTTAGTCCATTAACCTCTCACTTCCTCCTTAGAAAAAGAAAGGGTCTTAAATCTGGGGTAAATATCCCTTCTAGCTCCAAAACTATGTGGTACAAATTCTACTTTGGCTGATAGCACAATACATGAAGTGGCCTTTTAACATTTGTCTGAAGCTGAACTACTTTATTTTATGTTTGAAGCATTGCAATCTAACATTGTTTATTGTTTAATATTTCTGTTCATAGCTTGCTGCTTTATTCATTGTTTTCTTTTATACTCCCATTTCACTTTGAAGGTGTTTTAGCGGGAAGAGGGTATGGAGTCCCTTTTTAATTGTTTCTCCCACTTTAGCCAGGGAATCCCAAGAGGCAAGGACTGCATTTCTCCATCTTGTACCATCCAGAACCTAGCATAGAGCCAGGCATCGCAGAACCCCTTCTTTACAATCCTGTGACTGTTTAACAGCCATCCTGCAATAATGGTTCCACCCTAATTTGTGGGTTTAATAAAATGCAGCTGCTGCTTCAGCCACCCCATTTTCTCCCTCCCTCTTTCTCTGCCGCCCTATATTCTAGCCACATGGTTGCCATTTGAATACTAAAACATGTCAAGTTTGTTCTGGCTTTTGGGTTTATGTCCTGTCTGGAATGCTATTTCCTGGGGTCTTTGTTCAGATTGCAGGATGGAAGTTGTTTCTCAGAGAGGACTTTTCTAACCATCCTCTCTGGGTTACTCACCCAGCAAACACCGCCTCCTCTTTCCAGTACCATTATCTGAAATTAGGATAGCTTTCAAACTTACATTGCTTGTCTCTACCATTAGAATAGAAGACTCATGGAAGTACAGAGGGTCTGTCTTTCTTCTCAGTGGCCTGCAACTACGTTGTAGATTATTGTTAATATCTGTAAACTAACCTAACTGCTCTTTTCCACCCTCTTCAGCCCCAGATCATTACCTACTCTTCCCTGCTTCCTGCACCTGTCCACCTTCTCTCTGGGGCCCATGGAAAGCCTGGGCCATCAACCAGGACTCACCACCACCTGCAGTATTGTCAACTACAAACTTCCTTCCTTGTCTGCCTACCCTTTTGTTACCCAAACCAGAAAGTGTAAACTATAAGGAAAGATTTTTATTTTGTCAAGGAATATTAAAAAAAATCTTTGAAATTTCAATGTGGTATTATTGCTAGACATTATAATAATGGGAGCAGAGTTGAAGGCATACCGGAAGTTTGCCAGTTTGTGGGATAAGAGCATGCTAATAATAATTATTATAAGACTTCATTAGCACTGATACTATCTTGGGTTCTATAGATAGAAGAAAAAGAAATGGCTCATCATCAGGCAAGGCAAATAAATTAATATTTAAAAAACACCTATAAACTGAAGACATAAGAGAATGTATTGTATGCAATGTCAAAGTGGTTTTGTGTATGAGAGATCCGGAATGGTTGATTTCAGAAAGCAGTGCTAAAGAACCAATAAGTGTTTCTACTCATCCATTAGGAAAAATGATACGATGTCATCTTCAGGGAAATGAATGGACCTAGGAAATATTATGTTAAGTGAAGTAATTCAGGCCCATAGAGACAAAGGACTCATATTTTCTCATATGTGGAAGTTAGATCTGAATTATAAATACATACATAAACACATACAGAGCTATATACATATATACTTGAACATGTTAACTAAGGTATGGTATATGCAGGAGAGGATTCCAGTGGTGTTAGTCCCTTGAACAACTAACTTTACAGTTTAAAAAAGCTGGAATTCATTTCTCTATACTGTTTTCAGCAGGGCACAGAAAGTGTTAGACAGAGAGAGGAGAAGGGTGGGCAAATGCAATCATGATATTCAGAATATATATAGGAAAACTGAGGGGCTGGGAAGGTGGCTCAGTGGTAGAGCACTTGCCTTGCATGCATGAGGCCCTGGGTTTAATTCCTCAGCACCACATCAACAGAAAAAGGCAGAAGTGGTGCTATGGCTCAAGTGGTAGAGCTCTAGTCTTGAGCTGAAGAGCTGAGGGACAGAGTTCAGGCCGAGTTCAAGCCCCACAACTGACAAAAAAAAAAGAAAGAAAATTCAGGGGATGGGTGAGAATGATGTAAGGGGTGACATTAATCAAGATATATTGTACTCACAAACTGACACATTGAATTAAACCCTCTGTGCAACCATTTAAGGATAATTTTTAAAAAAAGAATAGTTGGTGCTGGTGACTCACTCACACCTATAATCCTCACTACTCAGGAGGCTGAGGTTTGAGGATCAAGGTTCAAAGCCAGCATGGGCAGGCAATTCTGTGGCACAAGTGGCAGAGCACTAGCACAGAGAAGAAAAGCTCAGGCATAGTGCTCTGGCCCTGAGTTCACACACACACACACACACACACACACACACAATAACAGTAGATAGCCTCTAAGTGGTTTCTCACTGCACATATATTCATTAAAATACATATGTTTTCATCTAAAAATAAACAACTGGTAAGTGGAAGAGTGAATGGAAACATATCTAGTCATAATACAGTTTCCTTAGGCTGTTGGGGTGGTTGTTCAATGGTTGTTCAATGGACTGTTGTTCAATGGAGCCCCATCTTCCTTGTGCTCCTTTCCCCAACTGAACCAGTTAGATTCTGTCAGTTTGATTTGGACAGGCATTTGCTCTGGGTTGTATCCAATCATGACTACCTCTCCTCTCCACATCCGCTCTCTAGAGTAAAGCCTGCATGTGAGCACTCATTCCATGACCTCGTTCACTTAGCTTTCCAGCTCTAGAGATGAGAACAACTTGTTGCTGTTGCTAATATCTGAGCTGCTGGCCCTCTTGTTTTTCCTCTTTTGTTCTTTCAATAGCTTTTGGATTATTTCCCAGTGACAACTTCCTTCTTAAAAGACCTTTAGTGAGCTGTCTGTCCTGAGGACAGCTTAATTGGATACAATTGTCCCGAAAGTCATCAGTTTCCAAATTTTAAATGGAAATTTCTGAATCTATGTTCATTAAGGAAGTTTGAAGGAAAGGAACGTCCACCTTCACTAACTTAGACTAGTCTTTTCACTTACCTTATGGAAGTGCTTAATTTTATTGAAAAAAAAGTAACAAGTTTTAAACTGATGGTTAATTCATATACAATAATAATAATAGGATTTAAATGTAATAATGGGACTTTTCATTTTTGAAAGACCTACTGAAGTATCTAATTAACAGTGGAAGAAGAGCAACAGAAGGTTCTCAACACAAAATGCTGTGGCGGAAAGCACAAACCAAAGTAGCTTTCTTAGAAACCAGGAGGATTTGCCTGTTCAAAGGACACACACATCCAAAATATACTTCACAGATCCCTGGGAACAAATTAGGCAAAGTCAAAAATGACACTCCGCAGAACATTTCTAGAGAGTTAAATAACTGTAAACAATATGTGGGCAAGATCAGCAGAAAGGGATTGCAAAGGCTTTCCTACTGACATCAGGGAGAAATGTTCACCAATACTGAAAAAAAGGGCTGTGTGTTCTAATGAAAGGCACAAGCTACCAATGATAGAGAGAAGGGACTAAGTCATTGGAGAAATAGAAACAAACCAGACAATACATTACATTGAAAGTTGAATACAATTGAACTTAATACCATAAAACACAGCCTTTACCACTTTCCTGGAAATGTCGAAGCTTGGGAAGCCTTGAGGTCACCTACCATGAGTGATTTTTTCCGATTATTTAGACAATATTTTGCAAAAGACACATCAGGATGAATATGCTTTAAAACAAGAGCTTAATCTGCAAAGCTTTGCTTTGTATATTTGTTCTCCCCAGATTAACTTCAGACTTCCACTATCTCATCTGGCTTCTGCAGTGTGTCTCTTGAGATGCATGAACACACTTAATTTTTATGACTTCTTTACTCCTTTACAACAAACCATATTATTATCATCCACAAATTTGTCATTGAAAGTATCCAGCACCTATGTGTCCCAAGGAATAGATGATTGTGAACAAATGAAATGTTACCTATTCTAGGAGAGAAGTTAGTGGTAAGAAGTATGAAAAAGTCCAACACACACACACACACAGATATATATATATATATGTATATATGTATATCTTTATGTGGTATTAGAGGCGCTATTTAACTGACGTGCCTCAATTTAGTTCCCCTTTTAAAGGAAGACAATACTTATCATCAGACTTCTTACTTTTAAAATTGACTAAAAATGTATTTTGAGGGGCTGGGAAGATGGCTCAGTGATAGAGTGCTTGCCTTGCATGCCTGAGGCCCTGGGTTTGATTCCTCAGCACTACATAAGCAAAATGAAAAAAGCTGGAAGTGGCGCTGTGGCTCAAGTGGTAGAGCTCTAGCCTTGAGCTGAAGAGCTGAGGACAGCGCCCAAGCCCAGAGTTCAGGCCCCACGACCAGACTCACCCCCCCCCCAAAAAAAGAATATATTTTGAGCCAGGTGCTGGTAGCTCATGCCTGTAATCCTAGCTACTCAGGAGGCTGAGCCAGCCCAGGAAGAAAGTCTGTGAGACTCTTATCTACAATTAACTACCAGAAAGCCAGAAGTGGTGTTGTGGCTCAAGTGGTAGAGTGCTAGCCTTGAGCTGAAGAGCTGAGGGACAGCGCCCAGGCCCAGAGTTCAAGCCCCACGACCGACCAAAAAAAAAATAAAGAAGACTATATTCTGAGCTGGGCACTAGTGGCTCACACCTATAACCCTAGCTGAGATCTGAAAACCATAGTTCAAAGACAGTCTGGGAAAGGAAAGGCCATGGGACTATCTCCAATTAACCACCTAAAAACCAGAAGTGGAGCTGTGGCTCAAAATGGTAGAACGGTAGCCTTGAGCAAAAAAGCTTAGGGACAACACCAACGCTCTGAGTTCAAGTCCCACAACTGACTAATACACACACACACACACACACTCACACACACACACACACAGAAAGAGAGAGAGAGAGAGAGTATATATCCTGGCTATTTAAGATGAATAAAAAATTTTTAGTTCATAGCATCATTCTAAAGCCTGAGGACCAATAGGTAATGTCTGAGCCATGATAAAGAGCTGAATGGATAAAGTGCTTTCACTAGAGCTGTACCCTGAGTCCAAGAGTTCCACTCTTCTGTGTGAACCACTGCCATCTACTTCTGCTGTCGCTCATATCAGGAAAACAAATAGTCTTTCCTGCCCTTTTTCAGATCATTGAAGTTTGCATGAAGTCACACATCAGTGATCTGTGAGGCTTGAATGTATGACACATCTCTATCCTAGCTGAAAGGACCCTTGGGGAAGCAAATATTTTGTGGATACCTTGTAAAGGTGGGCCCTGTAAGTACTCACACTGCCTGAGATGATGCACAGTCTTAGTGGGCTTTGTGATAAATACCTGGCACAGGCTATGTGTGAAGAGAGATTCCAGATCATGGATGAGGAGGTTCAAGTCCTCCATCAGGCAACTCTATTGGTTTGAGCCTCTAGGAAGAGTGGCACATCCTGGCAGGAGTAAATATCAGAGCCCTCTAGCCAAGAAACAGAGAAACAAAGTAGGCCAGAATCCCCTAGTTCTGTTTGAGGTCATTCCCTCAATGACCTAAGAACCTACCCTAGGCCCCACCTCTTAAAGGTCCACAGCATCTCCCAATACTGCCACCCTGGGGACAAAACTTTAAAGGATAAATCTCAGGGAGACACTCATCTATACATACATAAAATATTTAGTAGGGTTTCAGCCCATAGGACACTTCCTAAAGAGAGTATGTTCCATGAATGGCTATTATAAGAAGATAGGCTGGATACCCAAACTAAACACCCATTAATTGTTTATCAGGAAAAGTTAGCTTGATATCTAAGACCTTTCCTATGACTAACCCAGTATTCTCTTTAGTGAGATCAAGAAAGAGGCCTTATCTAGTTTGTGTGGCAGCCATGGGCTAGATAGGGTATATGACGTGGAGAGTGGGTATAGGGATGAACAAGCTCAGGATTTGACACAGGAAATGCCAGAAGCAGATTCTGATCAAGGAGACATGAGAGGAGTCACTACCAATTTAATTTTAGGCCAAATTCTACTTTCCAGGAATTCTTGGTCTTATGGGACTGCTTGTTTCTAGATAATTGTGTTGTTATTTATACTTTGAATAGTATTTATGAAAACAGGGGTTTTCTTTTTCATGTTCTTTTTTCAAATGGGATTTGTTTAACTAGGAGACATAAGCTATGTAACAAAGAAAGCCAGAACCTTCACACTACATTTCCGTCTTGTTCAAGCTCTGTTGAGGTTTACACCTCACCACGTAGTTCAGAAGGTGTCACTTTTTTCCACTTGGATAAGGCAAGTCATGGTTTTCTTGGGTGCTGGCTCTCCCCTTTCCTCTGTTTTCCATACACTTCCCTTCAGCACAAGAGGCGCCTCCGGTTGAAGATGCAGATGTTCTTGGTTACAGTTGCTATGTGGAATGTTATAAGATAGAAATTACTGTCATAATTAATAATAGGTAAAGGTTTCTTACCTTTGATGTGCTGCATTCTACATTTGATTGAGTCTTTTTGATTGTGTTTATTGTACATCTCTATCATCCCATTGGTTTTTCGAGCTGTTTGTGCTTTGCTAGATGTCTGTTCCTATTTAGTCAAGGCTATTAATGCCTTTCAGACTTATATTCAACTGCTCTGTAAACCCATATGTTTTGAGTTTAAAAGGGGATTTACACTATTACACTCCTGGATATTAAAACCCACTTCTGTCTTTCTTCATTTTACTGTCCTTAAAAAGAAGCTCTGATTTATTGAAAAGGTGCATATAAATTTGTATTGACAGCAGCCAAAAACAAGAACAAAGACAGTACAGAAAACAGTCTCTCCTAAAGCCAATATACATACATACATACATACATATATACATACATACATACATACACACACACACACACACACACACACATACACACACACAACTATGTATGTAATTTTCTTGGTAAAATAAAAATCCCAAATATCTGTGAATTTGTTACAACTTACAAATCTCATTCCTGTATATCAGGAAGGTATGCAATGTGATTGCTTGGTAGATAGGGTTTTAAGATCCTAGTGGAAACTGTACGCTTTTATTCTTTATCTTTGGCCCTTTCTTCTGAACATGGCATCCTAATTTTGCTTTGGAGAAACAACTTCCCAGTTGGACACAATACTGATGAGGCAGATAATCAAAGTGATATAACTTTCTGGGCAAATAGATAGGCACACAATTAAGCAGATATCAGTATTTTTTTTCTGGAATGTGAATGTTGAACTTTATTTCTCAAAGGCTGAAAATAATTTCAAGCCATTTGGTAAGACACATATGCCTAAGAGACTACCTGGTAATTTCTCTTCAGAGCTGTTCAAAGCATGAATTTTTGCTCTTTTCCAATTCTAAGGGCTAAATACTATCCACCTAGTAAGACTTTGCATTCTTTTATCATTGGTTTTTTGTTGTTTTGTTTTATTTTAGCAATCAGAGAACCCTGATAACAAAAATTGGAATGCAAAGTAAGGGACAGCTTACGCCATCAGGAAAATGTGTACTATTAGAAACTGGTAATTAGGCAAAAGACACCATGGCAAAATAACTGAGTGAGTACCTCTGAATGCTTGCCATCAACTGGCTATTGGACACAAAAATCTGGAATGTGTATTTCATTTCCACAAAACAACTTAAACAGCAGGACTTCTGAAACTGGATTGAAGTTCACATTAGCTACCTTCAAAATGAGAGAAAGGCAAATCAAAATATGTAATTACTTGCTTCAAACCCTCAAAGGAAATCCATATATTGTCCTGACTATCATGAAAAATAATACCTTGCCTCATATTATATAAAGGCTAGGATCTCCAAAAGAGAAAAGCCAGAGTCAGATGCACAACATAGCTGAATTCTATTGATGACTGAATTTACAATCATGTAAAGTGTTTTGTAGAAAAGTTAGGGAGTGATCTGAAGACAGTTCAGAGTTCTTGTAATACTCAGAATCTATCAACATCCTTCTGAAAAAAAAGTACTCCCTAGCTACCTGTTTTTGTTTTTGTTTTACAGGAAACTAATGGTCTCTTTCCCAACTACTTAACCCTTACCACAAACCAGTATCCAACATCTGATCTCAACATAGACTGCTGTGAGAAATTTTGAGTCAGAGAAAATAAAAAAGTTGCAGAAAATTATAGCATCTATCATCCAAATTTGTGGCATATTTGTGGAGATGGACTTTGAACATGCTTGATTTAAAAAAAATCATTAACCAATCTGAATATTTTAATCCAAATGTTCTCAGAATGTCTACTGTGAATGCATTAGTTCAGGTAGTGAGCAGTGTCTATAAAAGGTTTTCAGATTGGTGAATATGAACATGGATCCAGTGCTTTCCTCCATGAGTGAAATGGAGAGGCCAAAAATCCTATGGTCTAATGTTGAACAGTGGTTCAAAAACCTGATCTACCACCAGCAGCAGCAGCAGCAGCAGCATTTTGGGAATTTCTTAGGAATAAAGACCCTGGAGCTTCACCCCAGACCTGTTGACTTGGAGACTCTGGGGCTAGGGTACCATAAACTGCATTTTTTTTTAAAGTAAGCCTTGGCAGTTTGGATACATCTTTGAGGTAAGGAACATAAACATAGGGAAATAGATACCAGAACATACCCAGAACATTCCCTGTGTTTACATTTGAATGCTATAGGGAATGTGAGATTTTGATTGTTGTTTTTATCTTTTTAAAGCACAAATTTGGAAACCAGTTTTATTTGGTGCCAGGCAGCAGCTCCCCTATTTGTGAAGTATGAGTCTCAATGAACCTTTTTTTATCATCTGCAAAATGGAGGAATTAACATTAATCAAATAGAGCAGATCCTATAATCAGGTAGACTTTTGTATAGTTACTAGCACAGAGTAGGGTCTCAGAAAATGGTAAGATAGCAGCAGTGGCAGGATTAGTAACAGTGGTGTCAATAATATTTATTTGTGGGGGTTATTAATACCAAAATGGGTAAAGTTGTACTTAAGCCATGCATGCTAGATATTTTTTTCTGAGTGCTTGACCTTACATATTTTTCTAAGAAAGCAGAGCCTTAGTATTTATCCTTCTTCTTTCCACAAGTCTCTCTTGCTTGTGGCCCACTTTGACCCTATCTGTTTCCAGTGACATTAGTATACCATTTGGAAAGTATTTCCATATATTTTTATATTCAGCTCCATCTTCTGCATGCTCTTAGCATTCAGACTTCACATATCCTTGGGTCTATGTTTGCATTATTTGTTCACCCCTAGAGAAGAAAGCCAAAGAAAGATTAATTCATAAAAAATGAATGGCTGTTGAAACTCTTCAAAGCCTTGATTTACTGCATAATTAGTAGACAACACTAGAAAACAGAATATCTTTCTGCCTGTGAATTAAGTAAATTGATTAATTCATTAATTACGTATGATAACACCACAGATAGCATAATCGTATCACTGGTTAACAAAACACAGCAGAAGAATACAGCATGTTTTCAACGTGGTCAAAAATTTAATTTATAATATTAGGTCCCTTTCTTAGAATCCTAATGAAAGAGCTCAGGAAAGCCATAGATAGACCAAATACATTTGAAGGAGAGTTGTATTACTTATAATGTATATTATAATAGATAATAATCCTTTTTCTCTCAGAATTTTTCCTAATCAGAAATCACTCACCTATCATGATTCATTAAACAAATATCACCAGCGTCTTCCATGGGTTAAACGCTTTGTAAGTACTGGGATACTGGTAAATAATCAGAGAGAGAATCTTGCTCTCATAGAACATTGTGTGTGTGTGTGTGTGTGTGTGTGTGTGTGAGAGAGAGAGAGAGAGAGAGAAAGAGAGAGAGAGCACACTAGCATTAGGGCTTGAATTTAGGGTCTTACATATTTTCTTAGCTTTTTCTGATAACAGCTAGTGCTCTACCACCTCCACTTCTGAGATTTTGCTGGATAATTAGAAGTAAGAGGCTCACAGACTTTCTTGTCTCAGTTGGATTTTAACTGTGATCCTCAGATCTCAGACTCCTGAGTATCTAGGAATGCAGGTATGAGCCATCAGTGCCTGGCTTTGAACAGTGTTTTGTACAATTTGATAGCCACTAGCCACATGTGTCTAGTTGCTTTAAAACTTAAATGAGTGAAATTTAATTCCCTAGCTCTATTTTGTCAAATTTCAAGTGCTCACCAGCCATACATGGCTTGTAGTTGTACTTACCCATGCAGAAAGAACCAGCTGTGTGTAAAAACAGAACTCAGTTTTGCAGGAGCATTGTGAGAGGTGGATTGGGGGGCAAAATAAAGCAGGAGGGAAGCCATGGTAAGAAGGAGGGTTCTGTGCTAAGTTTCATGAGAGGGAAGGAAATAACATGTTCAGATTCAGTTTTGTGCATTTTTTTACACTGTACATATTGTCAAACTTGAAAATACAAAATTCTGGGTGAAGAGCAGGTGAGATAGAGAGCCCAGAGCTGAAGGTAAGATACCTGTTCAAAGGCAGGATGTTGAGACAAATTGACCTAGAATTATGGCAGTAGAATTAGAAATGAAGTAGAATTTAAATCAGGCTTGCAGATGGAGTCCATGTTGAGAATGAGAGAAACAGGACTTCTTAGGATTCAAGGACTTCTAAGCCAGATGCCAGTGGCTCTTGTCTGGAATCCTGGCTACTCAAGAGGTTAAGATCTGAGGATTGTGGTTTCAAAGCCAGCTGGAGCAGGAAAGTTCACATGCCTGACTCTTCTCTGCAAGTATGTACCAAAAAAGCAAAAAGTGGAGCCATTACTCAAGTGCTAGGGCAACAGCTTGAGCAAAAAGCTAAGACAGCATCCAGGCCCCGAGTTCAAGCTCTAGTACTGGTGGTACCAGATGAAGAAGGTGAGAGAATGTGGAGGAAGAGGAAGAGAGAAAGGGGAGGAGAAGGAGGAAGGGAAGGAAGAGAAGGGAGAGAGAGAAGAAAGGAGAAGGAGGAGGAGGAGGAAGAGAAGGAGGAGGAGGAAAAGAAGGAGGAGGAGGAAAAGGAGAAAGAGAACAAGAAGGGAAGGAGGAGAAGAAGGGAGAAAAGGAAGGGAAAGGAGAGGAGGAGAAGGAGGAAGAAGAGGAGGAGAAGGAGAAGGAAGAGAAAGAGAAGGAGAAAGGAGGGAGAAGGAGAAGGAGGAGAAGGAGAAGGGAGAAAAGAAGAAGGGAAAAGGAGAAGAAAAAAGGAGGAGGAGGAAGAGGAAGAGAAGGAGGAGAAAGAAGAGGAGGAGGAGGAATAGGAAGAGAAGGAGGAGGAAAAGAAGAAAGGAAGGAGGAAGAGGGAGAGAAGGAGGAGGAGGAGAAGGGAGAATGAGAAGAAAAAAGGAGAAGAAAGGAAGAGGAGGGAGAAAGAGAAGGGAAGAGGAGAAGAAAGGAGAAGGAGGAGGACAAGGAAGAGGAGAAGGAGGAGGAAGGGGAGAAATATGGAAGTTGGAATTTTTTTCCTCAACAGCCCAATGGAGGCTCTTTTCTTTAACTTTCAAGGCAAAGATATGCCAGCTTGTTCTTTTTAAAAATCCTTCTCCCATGATCTGTTTTCAGACAGGAACCAGTGCACCAGCTCAAGCCTCTCCTTCCACGTAGCTGAATCTCCAATCCATTGTTCTGAGTTGTCCACCATGACACTCCTCTTAGGTTTGTTTACATTTTCCCAAACTTGTGGGTCATATAATTATACCTAGTCTTACCACTGAACAATCCAATCTAGTGTGAGGAGAACTTATTCACTGAATTCTTACTAGAAAATTAATCTGGTGCCTGTGTGAAAATGGGTAACAGGAAACAACTAAAAATCAACGAGTTTGCAGATTGATGTAGCAGGTGCTCTTGTTGGAATGAACTGCCCATCAGAGTCCTTTTATCAGACTCTCTCTCTCTCTCTTCCTTTCTCTCTCCCCCCTCTCTCTCTTCCTCTCTCTCTCTTTCTTTTCCCCTTTCTCATCTGCACTCCACAGAAAGCTTGAGCTGTACAATGAAAAGGATCCTAAGACAATTTCCACCATCATGGCCTCCAAGCCCATAAGCCATCTCATTAATCAGCTGGCATTCCCCAAACCTCCAGGTTGTAAAAGGAGTCTATTTATGAAATATCTGGCTATGGTGTATAATAAACAATGCCAGAGTGAACTAAAAACAGACTAATTTAATAAGCAATTCCTTTCTCCTACACTGTTTAAATTTACATAATCAACCGGCTATAATATTTAGCATACTTTTAATGTTTCACATTTGTTTACACTACAATTCTGCGCTCAGACTTCTTCATTCACCAAAACATTGATTGGCCAACAAAGGGTACAAAATAGCAAATATTCCACTGCTTGTCATTACATGAACATGAATGAAGTGAGAGATGGAGCTTCTGTATTTTTCTTGTTAATTGTAAACTTAGTATTCTGTTAAAATGTATGTGAAAACAAAATTTCAACGAACCCTCTGAACCTATTAGAGGCAGATAAAGTATTCTACCAAAGTATTCATATTAACATCATTAAAATAGGTTTATCAGGAGTCTGTTTATCCCCAAACTGGAAACAATAGCAGCCAAAAGAAAGAAATGCTTTTGAGCATCGTGTTTAAAGAAATGTGAACCATATAGTGTCCTTGTGACTTCACAACTAACCGAAAAAAATTCTTGAAACCACAGATAAAAGATGTTTTAGAGCAAATGAGTCTATTTTTCATCACCTCACGCTCTGAGAAGAAAACCTTGCAGAGTTATCTTGATAAGGAAAGAGCTCAGATATCAAAATACATTAACATTGCTTTAATTGATTTAAGCAGATCCAGAGCTTTCTAAATGCACATGATGCTATTTCTGCATTAGCGGACAAAATAGATCTGTGTTAGATTGAGAAGCTCCATCTCCTTCCTCTGTCTGGTATGGACAGGAAAAAAAATATTCATCTCTTAGTTTCTCTTAAAACATATTTGTACACTTGTGTGTGTGTGTGCGCGCGTGTGCATGGGAGCACAGGTATACACATGGAAACATACATATTTATCAGCTCTAGCTAAATAATATCTTTCTTTATCTCGTCCTCACCATGTCGTTTGGTAGCATTAATACCTTGTTTTTCTAGGAGCTCAGAATGCTGTAGACAGAGAAGCATTACAACAGAGAGCCACAGCCCCAAGTTCCTTCTACACCATTAAAAATGAAATGGTTAATTTGACCACTCTGTATCTCCAACCGAAATGATTTATCATGTCAGTTTCTTCCTCTGTTACTAACGGTTGTGGTAGCATGGTTTTCAAAGTTGGCAATGAATCAAGGCAGGGCAGCGTTAACTGAAGAGCCTGGTTGCATGCATTACATCCAGCCTCCCATTCACAGAGGTGGGAAGGAGCTCCGTGCAGAGAGCGAGTTAAGGCAGAAAGTGTTTATGGCAGAGTCCACTCTAGGCTCTAGATCTCCTTATGGTAGCTGAAACAATCTTATGGCTCCAAAAGCAAAGAAGTGAAGACCAAGTAGAGGCTCTCACTTCAACTGAACTCCTTTTGAGTTTAGAAGATGTTCAATTGTTGGTCAAAGATCTACCATGGTGCCCTGTTCTAACGTGAGAAGGAGGTGAGCGATTTTATAGCCGTTTCTCTGGCAGTCCCATTAAATGATGAAGCTTCCTCTGGTTCATTCAAAATATTTTCTTCTAGAGTCTCTGCAGATTGGAGTCCTGCTTTTAATCTTGGGTTTTCTAAGCACCAGTCAGGACCATAAAAAGAATGTTAGAAACACAAGCTGGTTCTCAGGAAGGTCATGTCCGAGGGGAGGGATACTACCCTCCCCCACTCTCAACACTACTCCCATGCAAGGACCAGAAAGAGAAAGAATTACTGTTATCACATTTAATGTGAGCTCACAACTCTATTTCTTTAATAATCCTAAAACAAAGGCAACCGAATGGGCTGCTTTAAGTGCTTTGTTTATTTTAGCAAAATATTTCCAAAGGAAAGCTTTCCTATGTGGGGCATGAAAAGGCTTTTATAAAAGGATATTAATTATATGCTGAAAGTTGAAAAGTATCATTGAGCAAGAAGAGTACTGCTGGATAAAATACCAATAGACTATCTCCAAGATCTACTAATTTACGCTAGTCCTGATTCGATATTTCCAGCTGAGAACTGGAATTATTTAGCAATTATTTAGCTGAGCATAAATATTTAGAGACAGTTTTTGCTAACAAATCTTGCCTCTAGGAGCCAGGCCCATAACAATATTCTTGGCATTGGTTTTCCACAGATAAATCAAACGTCTAACTTCACACCTTCTCTATTTCATTTTTACTATTTTGTAGGGTACGAATGCTCCATTAAAAATACTTCTTGACCTCTTTGTGCACTGTTCTGTAGAACAGAAACCTGGCTGACCTCCTGCGGCTGAAAAGTCATGAGAAACAGGTTGGACTCTTTTTTTTTTTCTTGAGTATTCAATTTTGCATTCGTGAACATCATGGGAGCTTTGGATCTTCAGGGTCTGGAATCTTTTTTTTTAAGTGCTCCCCTTTCTTTCTCTTATTTTGCATTTGTGGGTACAGACTCCTAAAGATACACCTCAAATGTATGCCCTAGAAGGCTATGAAGAGCACTATGCTATTCTCAAACATAAGATAGGCACTTGCATTGAATAAGTAAATAATTTACTAACAGGAAACCAAGTGCGTGCTGTGGTGGAGTGGGGTAGGATTTTCTGGGTCTTGTGAATTTTTCATTTTTAAGTATCATGACTTCTCTGAGCTTTTTGTTGAACATCTACTGCTAGCGGGTGGGGTTGGGAGAGATGGGGAGAATGATAAAGGCATTAAACTACAACCCCTTTATACAACTACTTCAGGATAATAATTTTAAAAATTAAGAAAGAAACCCAGAAAAAGCAAATCTACTCTGCCTTTCAGGAAAGGGCTCACCCACTTTCCAAACTGTCTACTGAAATTTCATCGGGAGCATCATTGAGAGCAGCACTCCAGCTGAGTTCTCCATATATGGTAAATAAATCATGGGAACAACAGTCCCCAATTTCACATTAATTGTTTGGAAATCTCCACAAACATCAAACATTTGGTGAAAAGTCTAGAAAGAAATAAGTGTAGCTCTTTTGTTGTCGTCGTCGTTGTTTTGCTTCACAGTGATTTGGTCTAAATACAGCTTAACAGGCAGATGACTGGTTTGTGACTAGAGTGTCTTTTCTGAGATGAAAAAGCAATACAAATACTCCCCCAAAGGATGGCAAGCAGGCACGAGGCAACAGGGGGACGCGGGAATGGGGGCACCTGGGGAAATCCTTATCACAAATTGGATTGACAGGGAGGACTCGGTGCCTTCCCCCACACACGTGCCTCTGAAAAGCTGAAAGGGAATCACAGTGCTGTAGGGAGGAGATCTGGGAATTGCCTAAATATGAGAGTTTCAAATTGCTCAGGCATTAAGAGAATAAGAACATGAAATGCAAATATTGCCGGAATGAAGGGGGAGAAGATAAGGCACAAAACACAGATCATTGAGAAATGGAAGCAATCTCTGGAGCCATGCTCTGGGGTTAGAATCAGAGAGACCTTGTTCATGCTCCTGGAGGACCACTCCCTCTCAACCGCCCCTTCACAGCGGAGCCCACACCTGAGCCCAGCAGGGATTTTTTTCCCCTCACCACTGAGTTGCACACAGAAGAGGAAAATCGGTTTATACTCCCATTGGTCAAAATCTTTCCCTCCTACCAAAAAAAAAAATTCTTTAAACCAGGTTTTAAAAGCCAAGCTATGTATGTCTGCAAGAGTTACTACAAGGGTTAGAAATTAAAGTCTTTAAACCAGGCACTGGTGGCTCATTCTTGTAATCCTAACAACTCGGGAGTCTGAGATCTGAGGATCAGGGTTGAAAGCCAGGTGGAGGAAAGTCCGTGAGACCTTTACCTCCAATTAACCAGCACAAACCCAGTAGCGGAGGCGCTGCTGCTTAAGTGATAAAGTGTCAGCTTTGAGCAGAAAAGCCAAGAGCAAGCACAAGGCCCTGAGTTTAAACTCCAGTACTGACACCAAGGGGAAGAAAAAAGAAAGAAAGGCAGGCAGATAGGCAGGCAGGCAGGCAGAAAGGCAGGAAGGCAGGAAGGCAGGCAGGCAGGTAGGCAGGTGGGCAGGGAGGCAGGAAGGCAGAAAGGGAGGGAGGGAGGGAGGAAGAAAGAGAGAAAAAGGAAGGAAGGATGAAAGAAAGAAAAAAAGAAAGAAAGAAAGAGGGAGGGAGCAAGAAAGGGAGGGAGAGAGAGAGAAAAAAAGGAAGAAAGAAAAAAGGAAGGAAGGAAGGAAAGAAGGAAGGAAGGGAGAGAGAGGGGGAGGAAGGGAGGAAGCAAGGGAGGGAGAGAAAGAATGAGAAAAAGGAAGGAAGGAAGGAAGAAAGAAAAAGAAAGAAAGGAAGGAAGGAAGGAAGAAAGAAAAAAAGAATAAGGAAGGAAGAAAGAAAGAAAAAAAGGAAGGAAGGAAGGAAGAAAGAAAGAAAGGCAAGCAAATAAGGCCTTGGCTTTTTTTTTTTAATTTTATTTTATTTGTGAACATACTGTACAGAGGGGTTACAATTACGTGGGCAAGATAATGCCTACATTTCTTACCAAGCATTGCAGCCTCCTCCTTTGTTTACCCTTCACCTGTTTTTGTTTTTTTTTTTTTTAAACAGTGCTTTCTTGGCTTTCCCAGTAAGGCAAGGCAACACTTTTGTTACCACAAGACGCTAAACAGCATGAAGATGAAACAACAAATGTGTTTCCACAAAACCAGAAGCGTAGTCATATTTCCTTAAAGTTCTTGTGTGTTAACCTTCCATTTCAGAATCTGCCTGGGAACACCATGGAAAACTACATCCACATTTGTTGTTGTTGTTGTTTTTTTAAAGATGGATTTCAAAATCCTTGTAATAAAGAGGTTCTACCTAACCATCCATGCCCTTCCAGAATAAAATAATCATTGTGCACTATTCAGAGAAGCCCACCTACCCAAGCGGTGGCCACAGGGCTTTAGGAACTTTTCAAGATGAACCCTTGGCCACTGTCATGAAGGGCTGATTGGAAATCACAGAGATGATTTTATGGCCAAGAAGAAGGGCAGGAATAGAAGTCTCCACTTTGTATTCTTCTCTCCTTGCCTTGAGGACGGAGTGGAATTGAGACAATGGCATATTTCATTATCAAGGGAAGATTTGTCCTTTTCAGATTCATTTTATTGATCTCAGCAGAAAGCAAGAGGGACTTGTTTGTCACATGAACCATGGAAGATCACAGTTTCAATCTGAAGTCTTAGGTCCTACATGGTGTCTCCTTCAACACTGAGCATATTAAATATCGGTGAGAAGAAGGGAAGTATTTTTCCCCACAGAATGGTCATGGACACACTGATTAGCAAGAGAATGGGAGACAGGACTGAATCTGGAGGTAAAGTCTGCTCAGGCTTTCAAAAGTAATTAACTGTACTTTCTAGTATCTATACTGACATTTCCTACAATGGAAATAACTATAACTCACCATGGTGCTCTCCCGCTTTCCCTTCTTCACCATGGTAATATCTATAAATCCCACAGAACCCTTATCAACAAGTTCTTTCTGTACACAACATATGCAGTGCTTTCTGGACTAGTATACAGAGAAAAGAAAAAGTATATATTCTTATTAAGTATTAGGGGAAGCCATTTACCAGTAGCTAAAGGATATAATCTTAGCTAGATAGGAGGCTAAGATCTGTGGAATCAAGGTTCAAAGCCAGCCTGGGAAGAAGACAAGTAAGAATCTATCTACAAAGTGACCAGCAAAAAGCATGGTTGGGAATATGGCTCAAATTGTAGAAGACTGTCTAGCAAGTGCAAAGCCTTAAGTTTAAATCTCAATAGTGCACAAGAAGGAGAAGGAAGAGGAGGAGGAAGAGGAGGAAGAGAAGGACCAAGAGAAGGAGAAGGGGGAGAAGAAGGAGAAGGAGAAATAAGGGGAAAAAATACCAGGCACTGAGGCTGTAACTCAGCAGTAGAGTGTTTGCCTAGCATACATGAAGTCCTTGGTTCCATCACAGCACCGAACAACAACAACAAAAAAGCTGGCATTGTTTATGAGTCTAAACCTAGCACTTGTGAGGCTGAGGCAGGAGGTTGGCTAGTTTGAGGCCAGTCTGGACTACATAGACAGATCTAGTCTCAAAAAGTAAGAGTGAGTAACAGAGGGGTTGCAAATGATCAAACTACACTGTGTGCACACACGGACCTATCACAACAAAACTTCCCATTTCATACAATTAAACATAGGCTGTTAAAAGTGATTTTCCTAAAAATGAACTCTGCCCTTTGTGAGACTTGTATGGCCTCTCGAGTGAGTCACTGACACACTCTACCTCATTTGTCTTATCTGTAACACAGTTAATAACGTTGATACTGCTCTCTCGAAGGGTGATCAGATCTGAAATATTGAACAGGAGGGTGTGTGTAGCACAATCTGGATAATACCTGATTCATAATAAACTTGCAATCATGCCTGCTATGGAGACCATCGTTCTTAAAAGATGATCAATACCATTTCCCGAATACCGACATCATCCAAGGGGAAATGCATAGGCAAAGGCTTCTGCCCTCAGTGTTGAAGTGCTTTTCCTTTCATCCGTGTTTCAGACCATGCCTCTGTCACCATTTGTATGCTCCCCTACATCCTAATGTTCTACATGCAGCTGGCTCTTAAGTGAGATGAGGGCTCCTACCCTGGAATTCTTTGTCTTTTTACTGGAAGCTAAAAACAAAAAGGCTCAGATCTGCTAGTGAGCCCTGGAAGAGCAAAGAGAAACAGTCACACTAATTAGTAGCTACCAGAGCTGTTCAGCCTGGCAATAAGCTGTGAATTTATGGTTTTGTTAAGAGTCAGGATACATTTGAAATCTTTTATATAATATTAGATATGAAAATACACACCATCTGGACCTCTTGCTGGTAGCCTTGAAATGTCTACATCTCACAGGAATCAAACCCATTTTACCTGCGAGGGAATAAAACACCTGTTTCACATATTACTTCACACTGGGTGATGAACATTTCCACCATCTCCAGCCAGAAAGAAAAAAAAAAAAAGGAAAGTGTGGCTTCACGTGGTTTAGTAGATTTTAAAAAAGCAAGCAGGGTTGGGGGCTGTTTTTATTACCTGTTTGGAAGAGGGCCCTAAAAAACTGCCCCTGTAACAACCCCTAATAATTTGGGGGAGTTCTCTGCTACCCTGCTATGTACCAATAGAAGACCTTTTCTTCGCAGTATAAATCTGCTTAGGAAAACCCTTAGTAAGAGGAGCCAACTGCACCTTGACCATGACTCGCTATAGATGCCCTAAAGTGGATAGGGAACTATAATTTAGCAGAGGAATTCTGCTGATGACACAAAATAGTTGAACAGTTTATGGGTAGCCAAAGAATCTTGAGAGAGGATGAAGTTTTGCATTATACTAGGAGGTCTGTTGGTATTTTACAGATATGCCTTTATAAATTTGAGGTGTGATCTCTCTAGCATTCTCTGATATATGACTTTTCAACCTTTTAAAAAATTCAGCTGAAACCAAACCAAACTGCTCTGATAATCAGGTTGCTACTTTATTTGTGAAGATAATCACACTACTGTCATCTTCTTTAAAATATACCACAGCGATCCCTTACTATCTTCAAATAATGAGATATTATGCTTTGTTTTTCTTGTGCTAATACTGGGGTTTGAACTCAGGGCCTCGATGCTGTCACTTGGCTTTTTTTACTCAGGATACTGTTCTACCACTTGAGCCACAGTTCTATTACCAGCAGTTAGCGGGTTCATTGGATATTAGAATCTCATGGGCTTTCTTGTTTGAGCTGGTTTTCAACTGTGGTCCTCAGATCTCAGCCTCTTATATAGCTAGGATTTCCAGGGTGAACCACTGGTGACCAGCTTCAATCAGAATTCAAGTTTTCAGTTTTCTCGTGATTTTTTTTTGAAGTTTATTTTTTTGGGTCAGAATCCAAACAAAATCCTTATTTTCAAATTTTCCTGCCATTTTTCCTGCCATCATTTGTCTTACAGAGATTCCTACCATAATTTATTAAATCATTTCTCTTATAGTGATTCTAAATGCATCTTTGTGGTATCATTTAATACATTCTTATATCCTCTGTATTTTTTCTATAATAGTTATACCATATGTAATATATAGTATATTGTAGACCATAACTTAATCATTCATGTATATTGTCATTCAAAGACTTGGTCTGACTCAGTTTGATTTCTTTGGCCTAAGGTATATTTCTTCCTCCAGCAGGAAGTGTGTATTGTCTGTGGGTTTCTGTTTTTTGCCAGGGTATCACTCATTAATGATTTAGATCCGAGATTCACAAATTAATTCCTTGAAAACTATTGCTAACTCCTATCACACCTTCCTTGTGAATTAGGTATAATAGTTCTATGATTAAAGTGCTTGCTATATGTGCATATGAACATGTATGTGTATGTTTGTATAGATATGTACATAAATAGCATACTGAAATCCATTAAACCTGTTAGAAAGGGGCAGGAGTTTGACAGTAAAACAAAGTAATGAGGTAAACTTGATCTAAGTACTATATACACATAAATATTCATGTAGGTAACTTACACAGTGAAAGTCCTTAGTACAATTAATTTACATTAAAATAAAAGGTAGGGGAGGTCTATCTTTCCCTGGTTGACTTTTGGCTACTTAATGGAACACTTTGCTATATCAGCTATTAGGAAGGGTGGGTGTTTTTCTAGCCTTCCTAATAGCTATCTATTTCTGAAAGTATCATAAAATCACGATTTAAGCATATTTCAATATTTATTCTGATCAAATCAACTTTTATACATTATGATGGTTTTTCTTTTTTGTTCTGGCTAGCTTTTTTATTTTAATAAGTATTACATATACAATGCAGAATTTACACAGAATTAAACATTTCTTTAGTAGTCATAGAAGTATGTATGCATATAAAATTAAAAATAAAAATAGCTGGCACACCATTTTCATTATACTAACAGTCCTGTCCTCTTGAGCTACTAATAAAATTATCTCAAAATGACTTGTAGACATTGGCACTGTTTTAGACAAAAGATCATCATGAAATAATTACTGGTTTGGGGTATTAATGTGCTAGGTCGGACAAGGGATAAAAATCACGCATGAAGTTGCTTGACTATCACCAGTGTATTTCATAATAGGTCTGGTAAAGACCAGTTGAAGAACAAAGTGTTGGTCTGTTGTTTTTTATTTTAATTTTATTGTCAAGGTGTTGTACAGAGGGGTTACAGTTACACACGTAAGGTAATGAGTACATTTCTTGTCGCACATTGTTACCCCCTCCTTCCCTTTTCTCCTACTTTCCCTCCCTCCCAATCCCCACCCCCCTCCCCCAAGGGGAACAACAAAATGGTGAGACAAAGGACAAAGGGCAGACCAATGCAACATCATTACTCACAAGACGCTATCTTTGCTTTGCTTTTCTTAAGGATGAGAGTTCTAACAGGAGCCAAGTTTTAATGTCCTTATTGCAAACTGTTTTGTTCTCCTTTTCAGCCTCTGCTGCCGCAGGCCTGGGCTGAAGCCTTGTGTGAAGGTGCAAGATCACCTTCCACAGGAGATGGTGTTTGGATCCTACAGTCTTTGTGCAGAGAATGCTCGGCGTTCACTGGGCTGGTGAGCGTTTTGAGAACTCTTCTGTGAAATGAATGTGTGGTGATGCCATCACCCATAGGATGGCTTCCAGTTCAAATTCAGGGACACAGTTTTGCATCAATAATTTTTACATCAATTCTTTGATCTTAAGTCTGAATCTCTCCTGGCCCTTACCAACAACCCTCATTTTCAACAATGACATTGATTAAGTTGAAACACCCCATAATTATTCTGTTGCTTCATCCTCCAGCACACTCGTAGCCAGGTCAGGACAGTAGTATCTATGCTACCAATGATGCTCTGACCTCTGAAGAGAATTTGTGATTTTTGACATCCTTTTGTGTAGAAGGAAGACATGTCAAGACATGTCAAGTTACACCATTGTACTATCACAAGAAATCTTTTCTCTCTTCATTGTTATGCATTAGATTTGCTTCATTTTGTTTCTCTTTCTAGAAATTACTTTAAAATTTTTATTTTATGTGTCAAATATTTACAGGGTGTGAAAGTCAAATCTACAAATAAGACAAATTTAATAAAATCTAGCATCTGTCCCTGTCCCCTATTCCCATTCTTTCCCATAATCCACAGGCAATGTTTTTATAAAAAATTACTTCCCCTAAAGATTATTATGTTTTATAAAAAAATAAAATTAAAATTTAACCCTTCAGTGGCTGATTTGTGAAATACTGTCTATCTCTAGCATCTATCTGTCCCTCACTTTATATAAATAACAGAACACTATGAATATTTTTAACCACTTTGCTTTTGTTCACTTCAAGTACAGTTTGAGGATCTCCACATAGCAGCACATGAAGATAAGCTTTGCCCTTTTAATTATAGACTACCCTGTTCTCTGGCTATACCGTAATTTATTCAACTAGTCCTATATTGATAGCTGTTTGGATTGGCTTTAGGTCTTTGCTATTAAAACTAGTCAACAGAGCAGTCATGTTGGTATCTTCCTATAATTTCAGCAATCAGGAAGTTGAGACAGAGGGACCAAAAGTTCAGGACCAGTTAAATTACATAACAAATCCCTCTTTCAACAACTGCCACCAAAACAAAACAACGAGAGACTGTTTCTTGTAGACTGTGTTTCATAGAATAATTGTGGCTCAGATATGTAGGCGTAGAGTTGCTGGACAGATTTCTCTTCTCAATGTTAATAATTCCAAAGTGAGAACTCTGTAAACTCTGATTTTGCTTTCTAAGAGGAGACCATGGCAGCTTTTGGACAAGGAGTCTATGTTCTGGAAGCAGCCACATGTGGACACAGGAGCAGATGTCTGCAGACACACAGAATCAGACATAGCCTTGATGAGCTGAACCCTATGATTGCCGCCCCCTCCCCCCTCCCCCTTCCCCTCCTCCCCTCCCAGATCTTTTATTTCTCAGGCAGGAAGAGAAGGTTATTTTACCAACCTGCTTGCCCCTGCCATGCATCCTGGAGAGGCATGTCCTAAAGGGGCCAGCTGAGGTCCAGCCTGGGTTTAAGTAGGGAAAGGGTGGGGAGAAGGTGTGACCCAGTGAGGGAAGGATGGGGATGGGAAGCAGGGCGGGTGGGAGGGGGACAATGCCCAGGATGTGACCTTGGAGGAGAGGGAGGTGACAGCTTCCAGGTGTGCCAGCTACCTAGGTGACACAGGTACTGGGCGGAGACTTAGCCAAGAGGAGGGAGGAGCCTGCCTCACTTTCCCAGGGTGACCCTTACAGTCCAGCCTTTTAATAATTATGAAAAGGACTGAGAGTCTCTCTGGCTACTTCCTGCTGGCAAGGGGGCATGGACATTCGGGGTAAAAGGCAGAGATGTGGTCCCCTCTGGGAGAAGGCAGCGGGCAGCAGCTGTCCCTTGGTAGTCCTTGAATGAAGTCTGGAAGAAGTCTCATGAGGCAGGGGCTCAGCAATAATGATAAAAAAATTATTAGCGCACACAAACAGCAAAAGGAAGGGTTCAGAACAGAAAATTTAAAAATTGGATGACTTGGTTAGAACAGCTAGTTCTTATCTCCTGCATTCCAGACTGTCCTGGAATTGGTGGAAAATGTCCCTCGTTACTTCTGACATCTGGCAATTAGGTAGGGGAGAGCATCAGATAACAAAGGCAAGAATGTAAGTTCCTGTCCATTTAGAAGATGGACAGGTAAAGGCATTAGATGGGCAGGCTTCTTATTTCCACTGACCTCCCGGCTCTGGTCAATTTTGAAAGAGCAGGCACAAAGTGGCTGATATGACATCTCCTGACTCCTCTCCATGCTTCCTCATTGTCAGGCCTCCTACTGGAGGTATAGGTGCTAGTAGCTGGGATAGTTTGTCCCAGTTGGCATTCATGGAGTTTGAACTCAAGGCCTAGACATTGTCCCTGAGCACTTCTGCTCAAGGCTAGCGCTCTACCACTTTGAGTCACAGTGCCACTTCCTGTGTTTGGCTGGATAATTAGAGATAAGAGTCTCTTGAGCTGTGCCTCCAGCCTGGCTCTTTCTTAGCTGGTCAGTTAGGTGAAGGTATCTCAGAGGACTTTTTTCTGCCTGGGCTGGCTTTGAACTGCAAAAAATACTTTATTATTTCCAATTAAAGAAACAAGGAGATCAAGTAGAAAGAAGTAGAACTTATCTGCACCTTGTCAAGAATTGGCAAACAAATAGTATTGATTTCTGGTGACCCTAATGATGCCTAAATTAACCAAGTTACTTTGCCCAAAATTCACAAGAGGATTTCCTAGCCTTTTCTAGGTCAGGCTGGGTAAGATTTACAAATCTAATATTACAGAAAGAATGTCGCACAAGAGTCTTAGTTTTTGCAAATCCAAAGCAGTTCTTCACCAGGAATCAGCTGCATGTGATGGAGTCAGGCAGGAGTCCAGTCTACTTTTACCACATTGGAGATAGGATGGTGTAGGTGGGAGTGAGACCATTGTCCAGGTTGGAAGACATGGATTGGACCTGGATGGACTGTCATACCTCCTTCTGTGTTACCTGCAAATTTCTACACAGACTGATTAAAGAAATCTTCAATAGTAGGGAGATTTGAAATTAAAAAAACAAACAAACACTAAGTCCTCAAGAAACATATGTTGCTAAGCCAGTAACTTGATTACAATGCCAGATAACAAATTTATGGAGACTCAGACATACTGATTACAATGCCAGATAACAAGTTTACACAGACACAGACGTACACACATGTAGGCATGCACATACACACACATACACACACTGTACACATAAGTTTTACAGTACGCAAAAATGAGTAATGGCCGTAGATTCTTTTGGAATTCCAGTAGTAAGATGACGTTATTTTGCCCAATATTTTAGAATTGTGTGGTTAGTGCTAAAAGAGGCATTGCCAAACAAAATTCAAGGTAAGACTAAAAACCTAAATTTTTAGAATATATTTTTATTGTAAAGATACTGTCCAGAGGGGTTACAGTTACATGAGCAAAGTAATGAGTCCATTTCCTATGGAGCATTGTTACCTCCTCCTTTGTTTTCTCCTACCATCCCTTTCCTCCCCACCTCCCCTACTCCTGCCTTCCCCTCCCCCCACCACAAAGTTATAAAGTTCATTTTCAACATAGTGTCTTGTACATCTCATTGTTACAATGGGTCATCCTGAATCCTTATTTCAGCATTTTGTTATTTCTCTTCCCCTCCCCAAATTAGAAAAAAATATATACAAGATGCAGGACATCAGAATCAAATACAGTGACAACAGGGGTTGTACCATGGGGGAAGAACATACAAAGAAAAAAAAATCACATAGTACATGATAAGTACATTAAAAAGAACAAGAAAGATAAAATCTCATGTCTCTATCTTGGGGTTCATTTTGCTTAGCATCAGGTTATATGGTCATAGGTACATAGCTTTTGACCTCTTCTGCTTGTCCTAGACAAATACTAGTTTTTGCAGATAAGGGGAACCACAGGACCTTGACAACGGCACAAGTTTAGACATCTTTGTTAATAAAGACATAAGACATTAGCTGGTTGGGCATCAGTTTCCAGGGCCTGTGAAAAGAGGTAGCTTTGTTAGCAAGGCACATTATCAGGAGGTATGACTTGGTGTTTTATAAAGTAAGCACAAGCAAACAAGTAGGCAGACAGACAAGAGAGGGAGAAAGACAGAGAGCAAAAGAGGAAGAGGAAGAGAGGAAAAGAAAAATACTGTATTTAGGTCAATGATTGTAACCATCCAATTAGGGCCAAATTTCTAAGCAGTTACTTTTTTCTTCTGAACCTAGAAGGGGGGTCCCCGCGACCCAGCCTGTGTCACACTCTTGTGGGCACAATCCAAAAAATTGGAGAAAATTAAGAGAGAGGGCACAAAGAAGAGCCTGAAAGTAAACAGACTTCTGACCATTACCACTGCAGCAGCAAACTCTGTCTCTGAGAATGTTTTGACCAGGCCTCATTGCAATTGCAAGAGGCATTCCAACCCAGTGTTCGAACTCAGCTGTGATTCACTGTTAAAAGGTGGGAGGCAGTCAGTCAGTCTGGTGAGTGAAGGAGAACTTAATGGACAGAAGCAGCATCCCACATCCTCCAGTGCCCCCAGACAGAAAGCTGCAGATGTAACTGGCCTTTCAGCTAGGGCCTCAGGGGATCTCTCCGGTGCGGTGCTACATCTGGAGAGACGTGGAGCCACAGAGAACCTGTAGCCGGTAGTTTACTCACCAAAGTATGGAAGTGTACAGGTGGATGCAGAGGCCAACAATGGTATTGGTGAAAAGTCTAGCATGACAAATTGCAGCAGTCTGGTTCACCAGAAAAAGGGCCATCAGAACTGAGGACATTACTCAGAGGAAAAACAAACAAACAAGCAAAAACCCAAACAAACAGAAAAAGAGAAAAACAAGGATTCTTGACTATCCTGACTTTAAATCCTTCCCGAGTTCACAGGGCACCATTTATGTTAGTAATTAGGTTTAATTAGGTAGCTGGTAAAGAGAATGCCATGCAGTATTCAGGCAGGACAAGAAGTTTATTTATTTTACTGAACTGCTGGCCCCCACTGTGCATGGTGGAGAGGCATGACCGAAAGGGCTTTTTTTTTTTTAAAGTCTTTTATGATGTCCCCATATATCCAGGTTTTAAAAGGAATCCTAGAGACCAATTCCCACTGCTGTCTTGATGAGTTTTTCCAGTTCACATTTATTATTATGTCTCATTAACACAGGTATACTCACTGAAAAAAATTATAAAATATGGAAGAATAAATTTAAAAAAATCACCAAGATCATTATATGACACAAACATCAGGCGTTTGATATCCTACCTTCTGATGATATTTAGTATACTACATATATACCAGCATATGATGTATATAATTTGTTTATTGTCCAGTACAGTAGAGGTTTACATTAATTGCAATCATATGTTTTCATTATCTTATTTTTAAATATCTTTTTTCTTTTCTTTTGTGATGCTAGAGCTTGAACCCAGGATTTCATGCATGTAAGGTAAACATTCTACCTCATAGCTACAGCCTTAGTCAATGACATCATCACCATCAACAGCAACAGCATCAGCTGTTTGCAGCTGTGTTTGCAGAGCTGGGGTTTGAACCCAGATCTCTCAGATGGTTAGCTAGCAGTCTACTACTACATTCTCAGGCTTAGGACATTATGTTTTAATGTGTACATAGACCTCATACTTTATTTACATGAATTGCTATTGTTAGACATTTAAAGTGTTGGCTCTTCACATTTCAAAGCTCTTTCCTTTCTGAAATGCTCATGTTTCTCTTTAATTATTTTTCCACTGCTGAGAGTGGCACTCACAGTTTGCCAGGAAATCCTCTACCACTTGAGACACACATCTAGTCCTTTGTGCTTTTGTTGTTTTTCAAGTAGGGCCTTTCATGTATGCTCTGGGTAGGCAGAACCACGATCTTCCTGTTTGTACTTTTTGTCTAGTTGGGATGACAGGCACATGCCACCTCACCCAGCTGTTTTATTGGTTGAGGGGAGATCTTGTGAGATTTTGTTTGAGATGGCATCAACCCACAAACCCCCCAATCTCAATCTCTCTCATAGCTAGAATGATAGGCATGACACATGAGGCCCAGTCTCTTTATACATTAAATAAATAAATAAATATTTTATTTCATTGTTGGACTTGCCTTATTTTGGGGGTTTGGTCGTGGGACTTGAACTCTGGGCTTGGGTGCTGTCCCTGCGCTCTTCAGCTCAAGGCAAGCACTCTACCGCTTGAGCCACAGTGCCACTTCGGTTTTCTGGTGGTTTATTGGAGATAAGAGTCTCCCGGACTTTCCGTGCCTGGCTGGCTTTGAACCATGATCCTCAGATCTCAGCCTCCTGCGTAGCTAGGATTACAGGCATGAGCCACTGGTTCCCGGTCCTGGACTTGCCTTTTACTCAGTGTCTGGGCACTGTCCTTCAGCCTCTTTGTGCACAAGACTAGTGCAATACCATGTGAGCTACACCACCAGTTTTTCTGAGTGGTTTATTGGAGAAAAGAGTCTCATGGACTTTCTGGCCTTGGCTGGCTTTATACCTGGATCCTCAGATCTTAGCCTCCCGAGTAGCCAGAATTACAGGCATGAGCTATTGGCACCCAGCAAAAAAAATAATTATATAAAAAAGTAATACTTTCTACAAAAAAAACACTTTCTCTGACAGCATATATGTGAGTTATGCAGCAAAAGAATATATTTGTTTCCATCATTCAAAATTGCTTATATCATTGTGTTGACTTTGTGTGTTTTCATTATCCAATCTAATAAAGCTCCAATGAATTCGGTTAAAAGTAGCATCATACAATATGTAACCATCAGTATTATTTTGGAAGATTCTCCATTTTACAATATAGTTGGTTGATTTTATTTTTCATTTTCTGAATGAGTATGTGTCATTTCACTATGTTAATATGTCAATACTTTTTTGCAATCTTTTCTTAATTAGCCTTAAGGAGGCTTCAGTGTTTTATGATACTATTTCTTACTGAGCATGCAAGAATGTCTCTGGCTTGGCGTAGTATTCTGAGTGAATGCTCTGCTCATATTCAATCTTATAGCATCACAACAGCCTTTTTAAAATGCTTGTATCAGTCTACTTTTCTAGCAGAATTTGAGTTCCACTTCATCCACAACCTGACCAACATTTTATTTTGCCAGACTTTAATTAGTTCATTCTGAGAGATTCAAAATGGGAGAAGTTTTCAATGTTTAGAAAATATAAAAAAGTAAAAATAATACAATAAAAATAATTCCCAATCTGACATGTAGACTATAAACATTCTGATGTTCCTCCTTTGGAACTTTTTCCTAAGACTACATATAATTTAATATTTTATAACACAGCAATTACATTACATATATGTTAATTATTCTAATTACTAATGTGTTTGAACTCACATCACCCATGTTATTTTGTATGCATTTCTTCTCTTTAAAACATGACAAATGACTGTATTTTAGTCAAGAATTCAATGGATATCCTACAAAATTAAGGAAAGTGAGGGAAACAATTGGTAGTGTAGGGATGGGTGAGAATAGCGAAAGAGATGATATTGATCAAGATGCATTGTGTTCACAAGCTGCTGTGTTAAACCGCAACGCTTTTTTACAACTACTTGAAGATAATAAAAATATTTAACATATTTATAATCCTATTGATGATTTCTCTTTTTATTGGTTTTGAAGTTAAATTCTGTTCTTGTAGTGGCTATCCTTGAATTTTAGCCATATGTATTTAATGAAGGTGTAGAAATTATCATAAATTTGTATGTCAGTTTTGTACATGAGCCATAAAAATTGTCCTGCATTGTCTCAAGTGGCTTTTAATATACCATCAAGGGGAAAAGTTTTACCTTCTCCAAAAGAAGAGGGGAGGGGAATCCTTCCCTTCCTTTCATCTGTCCATGTTGCTGTCTTCTTATGTTACAGCATTCTGATTCCAGAGTTTTTGGTTGTTGTATACTCTTGGGAAAGTTACCACTCTCTTTGAGTTTTACTTACGGTTTACTTAATAGTCAAAACTAGTTTATTGGAATTTTGTGAGAAAAAATATATTCATTGGGAAAGTCTAGTACTCAACAAAATCATTTAATTAGATACTGATTTTATCTTCAATATCATAACTTTCTTTGCTTAAATAACTTCTCAAGGGGTTGTATATCTTCATGTATCTCTGTGTGCACTTGTATTCTCACATTAGACAGAAGAGTCCACTGAAGGCCCCTCTCGACCGGGGCTCAGGGATGAAGGAAGGCTCACTCTCCTAGAAAGTGATTCCTAAGGAGAACCCTTCCATACATTCTCCTGATACTTTAACTAAAATATTCCACACAATGAGTGAGTGACAATAAATGATACCCTATAAGAAAATATTTAACCATCCAAGAGGACAGTGCAACTTTAGTAAGCTTATGTAAATGAAATACCATGCAATTTTTTCAACCTATGTATTTGAACTGAAGTAAAAGCCAAATGGAGAGCATTGCTCTAAATAGGCTTTCCAAAAGGGTTTATGAGGTTTTAGTAGCTTTCTAAATTTGACCACGGATACTTATACCTTTTAATTTAGTGGATTTGAAATGCCTGGCTTCAAGTAACATGTTGTAAGAAGGTTATTTCTGGACCTTCTCAGTGTGTAAAGTATAAAATTAGCATCTTTTTTTTTTGGCAATTGAACCTCTTCATTTCAAAGCTAACCTAGCTCAGTCAAATCATTATAGATGAAGACTAATTAAATGTCCTTTTTCTCTAAGTTTTAACTCTGCATTGGCTCTGATACCTAGAGGTCAAACTTAGTGTGAGTCAAATAATTGATTTGCTGTGTTACACTTACATGGGAACCTAGAATTATTGGGAACCTGGAATTATAGAAATACAGAATTATTGGCTTATGATCACATTAGTACCACAGTATAATTGTAATTGTTGATCCTTAAAGATTCAACTCAAGTGTGAGAATAAACAAGCCTGCTTACAGAGTATTGATGTCCTGGACCTATATGTTTCTTTTAGTATTCTTTCTTTCTTTCTTTCTTTCTTTCTTTCTTTCTTTCTTTCTTTCTTTCTTTCTTTCTTCCTTCCTTCCTTCCTTCCTTCCTTCCTTCCTCCCTCCCTCCCTCCCCCTCTCTCTTTCTTTCTTTCTTTCTTTCTTTCTTTCTTTCTTTCTTCCTTCCTTCCTTCCTCCCTCCCTCCCTCCCCCTCTCTCTCTTTCTTTCTTTCGTATTTTTTTCTGAAGTTGAGTTATTACAACAGAAGCTCCCTAGAGTTGGATTTCTACTTGAACCACAGAACTATCCCTAGCATTGCCAAAGTAGCAAGGATTCATGTGAGGTGAAGTTGATGCTTCTCAAAAGCATGAAAATCATCAGCATGCACAGCGCAAAGAGACAGGCCTGGGTCCCCACTGCCAGGGGCAGGCAGGATGGCTCTTTGAAGACTGAAAATCATAAAGAAAACCATGCTGTTTTCATTTCTGAAGGATCTAGGAATGCTAGAAGGAGGAAAATGTTGAATGGGGGAACAGACAAGCAATGTAACAAGGTTTCATTGTATTTCTCCTTTTAAAAAGTTCCACCAAATGGAGAAAATTGAAGGAAAAAAAAGAAAGAAAATTGAATCATTCTGCAGGAAGCCTCTTGAAAAGGAGTCTACATAGGGCCCTGGGGGGATAAGGGGAGAGGTGTGTGTTTTCTTTATAGAACTCTATCTTTCAGGCACTTTGCATTATTACTCATATTTAATGATTCGTCACAACCGCCTTGTGAAGCCAAACCATTTCTATAGATAAGGAAATGATGGTAAGGATCCTGTACAAAATAGTGTTCATAATCCCATCATTTGTCAAGTAGGAACGACGTACCAGATATTGAATTCGTGGGTTATGAAATAGAAACTCACTAAATCCAGGCAACAACCCCGGAGATCTGCCACACCGCCCTAATGGTAGAAGTGCAAGCTCAGAGAAACACATTGATTTCTTCGGGGGGGGGGTAGGGCGGGGGGGGGGGAATCAAATGTGATGGAAAGAGCTAGGATTTGCTTCTGAATTTGTCAAAATCCAAAGCCTGATGCTTCCTCTTTGTAAAAGTTCCTTAATGAACACCCTCTCTCTCCAGTCACCATGTTGCTGAGTGCCCCCCGGGAACCCTGTTGCTGTCAAATGCATCGTGATCCACAGCACTGTGATCAGGGCCAGCACTGATGGGCAGTTGTCACTTAGATGACACCACAGGACTTGGAGAACTACAGCATTCCTGGAGACCGGCGCTTCTACCCCCCTGGGGTCAGGATGAAGACTGGGACAGGAACTTCAGATCCTCTCCTTAGGAACTGCTATTGGGGTGTCCAAGTCCCTAGTGTGCCCCGCCCATGTGAGCTTTAGCTGTTACTGCTCTGGTATGAATCCGTATCCTGGCCTCTGGATCTTTTTCAATACATGAGGGAAGGCAGCACCCAGTGGGAAATATTTGCCAGGGACTGGTTCTTCTCATCTTCATTCACACGGCTATTTCCCCAAGGCAACTCCTCCCCATGCTCAGCAGACTAAGTGTGGATGGGAAGTTCTTCCTTGAACCATTCCACCCAACATGGCTTCTCCAATCTTCATAGCATTCGGCTCCCAGCCCTTCTTGCCTGACTCAGCACTTAGAGAAACTTGCTTGTCTAACACAAGAGTTTTCAGAGAAAGTCACCAGTAGCTGCAATGATAGCCCCACTTTCTTTTATAGACAAAGTAGAGAAGAAATACAGTGTTCCCTTCTTTCTCTCAGCTGGAAGATAGCAGGGGCATTGTATTTCTAAAGCACTGACTGGTGTCTGTGGTGGGTGGTAATATAGGAGGTGATGGTGGTGTCACAGATGTCAGTAAGTAAAGCAAGTAAAGAATTTGTATACTGCTCCTACAGCCATTTGATTTTGCTCAAATTGCTAAACAGGCCCTGCTTCAATCCTTCATCTTTCAAATGTAGACCATACTGATACCTACTTTACTTCAGAGATTGTAAGGATTGAGTGTGTGTGTGTGTGTGTGTGTGTGTGTGTGTGTGTGTGTGTGTGTGTGCTAAACAGGCCCTGCTTCAATCCTTCATCTTTCAAATGTAGACCATACTGATATCTACTTTACTTCAGGGATTGTAAGGATTGAGGGTGTGTGTGTGTGTGTGTGTGTGTGTGTGTGTGTGTGTGTGTGTGTGTGTGTACTGGTCCTGGGGCTGGGGTGCTGTCCCTTGAGCTTTTTTGCTCAAAGCTAGTACTCTACCACTTGAACTACAGCTCCACTTCCACCAGGTTTTTGGTAGTTAATTGGAGGAAAAAGTCTCACAGACTTTCCTACCCAGGCTGGCTTCAAACAGCGGTTCTCATATCTCAGCCTACCAAATAGCGAGGATAACAGGTGCGAACTGCCCACACCTGGTTAAGGATTGAGTTTTGCCTAATCCCTTTCTGATCCTTTCTGATGATATAGTAAATAACATTCTGAAAGGCTAAGGGCTCAGGGAGGAATGCATTTCCTCTAGTGGGCTCCACTAGACCCTGTATCTCAGTTCCCTTTTATTAGAACAGGAATAATGATAATTTCCGTGAGAATTAAATATGTAATATAATTGTAGTTACCACATAGTGGGCATTCAGAATCATGCTAGCATGTGAGGAGGACACAGGACTGGTAGGCTGCCCTTCTCTTACCTTCCAGCCTGTAGGCTTTGTGTTCATGCAGGTGAGCATACATACTTGTGGTCTAGGCCATTAAGTTCTATGGGCCATATGGGCTACATGCTGCACTTCCGAAGATAGAGGCTGGGTGTTCTGAAGACCTTGTGATAGGACTATGGCCTCAGAGCTTCCTGGGAGAGCAAGGAGACATCAACTGAGAAACAGGTTCCCTTGGATCACAGAGAACTTGGCTATCCATCATGGTTGATTGATAGAAGCCAGGTCTGTGAGAGAGGGAAGGGAGCTAATTCCTTGATCCTGAATCTCACAACACTGAGGGGCCACGAGGAACACAATTCGTGATTTTCACGTAAACTTCTGCTAGTTGGTAATGAAGTTAAGGAAACGCCTATCATGGTTTCTCTTTCTCACAGGAACTGAAAGGTGAAAATGGATTGTCATCAAATTTGCTAAGCAAAGGAGGCCCAGGGAATATGTCAGGTTCTTGATAGCTATCTATGGGGAAGAATCTGATTTTTCTTTTTACTGTGCCAAAAACTTTTGGTAATGAAGAGTCTGGGATATCAGTGAGGATAAAGCCAAGTGCAGTCATATGGGCTTATCCTCATGGTCAGAGCTGATTGAACAGGCAACTCTGCACATTTTTAGGCTTGATGGTTTTCCAGAAGGACTGGCCAGCTGACCTGCATTTTCCCCATCCCATTCTACGGCACTTCCCATGCGTACCTTTGCTTCTGGCCCAAGTAACTCATTGTATCAGAGTCCATGGAAGACAGCTGTGCCTGATGTTCGCTTTGGTCTGGACTTCAAATAGACTTTGACCTGCAAGTGTACAACTAGCAGTGACACTTTCTTTCTCCTGCCCAGCAAACTTCTGTCCTACTCACTCATCTCCTTTGCCTGGCCTTCAAAAGAAGTGACGCTTTTGTTGTTTTTTCCTCAAAGCCTTGCTTTAAGATATAAACATTCATCTTAAGGTTAATTCACTTCATCCTCCAGAAAGGAGGGATAGAAACATTTCCTGTAGACTAACGGTAGACCACTGCAAGTGGCTCCCACCTGTAATCCTAGCTGCTCAGGAAGCTGAGGTCTGAGGTTCTTAATTTGAAGCCAGTCTGGGCAGGACAATCCTTGAGTCTCTCATCTCCATTCAACCAACAAAAAACTAGAAGTGGAGCTATGGCTCAAATGTGCAGCACTAGCCTGGAGCAATAAAGTTAAGGGACAATGTTCAGGCTCTGAATTCAAGCCTCAAAACAGGCACAAAAAGAAAAAGAAAAAAAAGAAACCAAAGAATAGAAAGCTGAAGGCACACACCCTAGCTATTCCTGCAGTCTTGGCTTCCAATGAACTTAGGCCTGCTTCTGCATTGGGACTGACCAAGGGAGCTGGACACCAGAGGCCTAAGCCTGGTCCGGACAGCAGCTGTGAGGAGAGAGAGCATAGCTCATTGACAGAAGATTAGCTCACAAAGCCCTTAGAAATAAAGGATCTAATGGGGCCTAGGGGTCAGAATGCCTTCACATTGGTCAACCTCTAGGCCTTTGATTTTTATCACAGTCATATTCCTTGATTGCTAATTTTCTAAAATACACTAAAACCCTCTTGTTCTAATGATTTCCTGATAACTTTCTTCATAGGCCACCTCCCTGGGAGCTACTGTGAACCTCCACATATTGAAGCTGCTGAATTATACATCCCTTAAATAGAACACTTCAATTTATTGCTGAAGGTCTTGACAGTTGCCTTATTTATCTGATATTGCTAATCTGGCTTAATCTAGCTGAACCATAAAGGAAAAGAAAAAAAAAACCTGCTTGGCGCCACAAAATACGAAGGAATCATCAACCCTTTCTGACTACAAAGCTTGCTACTTAATTGTACAAATATTTGTGGGTTTGGCAAGGGTGAATGCCAATTTGTTGTTTTAATATAAAGCTGGAAAGGCAAGGTGAGCGCTAAGAAAATAGCCTAAGTGCTCATGATGTACTAAGCTAAATTCTTGGGAGAAGTCAGACTCTGTAGATCAGACAAGCAGAGGCCTGCAGAAACTCTGAAAGCAAATATTTGTGGTGGTTATCAGGTGCATCAGGCAATAAGAAAAAACAGGCAAGAACCAGCCCTGGGAGGAGGGGAAAAGAACTCTTTTCTGTCTTTTTATCCTTCTCCATATAGATATGCCTTTATTTGGTACTTTCTGCTTTTTACTTTAGGAACTGGTTTAAGGATCAGAAAGAAGCGAGTTAGTTACATAAAGAATCTTGATGCTTCTAACTGGAAATTAGAATACTCAACAATGAAAAGTAAGCAAATAATTAAAAATTACAAATATGCCTTTCCTATGCACCTTTAAAATAAGTGTGGTGTCCCATTAAGAAGATGAATTGCTTAATGTCTGAGATTTGTTTAGAGATCCTCAGGTGAAAGTTTTATTGCTCTACTGGATTTATTTGTCTGAGTTTAAAACTATACTCTAAGGCAGGGCTTCAAAAAACATTAATGTATAGGAATCTCCAGAGTGTTCTTGTAGAAATGAGTATTCTGATTCAGCAGGTTTTGGGGTATGGCTCAAGTCTGACTTTCTGACCAGCTCCCAGTGAGTTCAAAGCTGCTGGACCAATTTTGAACAAGTCTTTAAAGTCCTGCTTTTCAAATTTGGCTGTAAATTATAATCAACTAGTAGTCTTAAAAAAAACTAAGATCTTCCAGCCAAGCATCGGTGGCTCACGCTTGTAATCCTAGCTACTCAGGAGGCTGAGACCTGAGGATCACGGTTCAAAGCCAACCCCGGCAGGAAAGTCCATGAAACTCTTATCTCCAGTTAACCACCAGAAAACCAAAATGGTGCTGTGGCTCAAGTGGTAGAGCACTAGCCTTGAGCTAAAGAGCTGAGGGACAGAACCCAGGCCCAGAGTTCAAGCCCCACGACCAACCAAAAAAAAAAAAATCTTCCCTCAAATTCTAATGTACATACAACCAAATGTAAGATTAAAACTGGTTAAGCAGAGAGCTAGTGGCTCTTGCCTGTAAGACTAGCCATTCAGGAAGCTAAAATCTGTAGAATCCAAGTTTGAGGCCAATCCTAGGCAACCCAGGCAGAAAAAGACCCTTAAATTCTATCGCCAAAAATAACCATCAAAAAGTAAGGTTGGATTAAGCTCTCAAGCACCGGAGCATCAGCCTAGAAACTATGTGGCCCTGCATTCAGACCCAAGGACCACCACCAATAAAATAAAATGAAATGAAATTAATTTAAATTAAAATAATAATAGTGGTTGAAGGGACTAGTGTTCAAGCTAACTCCAGAACTGGGTAGTTAGGGATTAAGTTAAATTACACAGCTAAGCACATAACTGAGCCCAGACGCACAATGATTCCTTTGTAAGACTCTTCTAAGCAACTTGGGCTCTAACAAGAGACGTGAACCAGCCCACTGAGTATCTGCCAGGGCAGATGAGGCCCTTGTTCTACAGATCATTTAGTTACCTCTATACAAGCAGAACAAGAGAGAAAATGGTGCGGCTCTGAAGCTGTGTATCACAGCCTCTGAAGAGCCATAGAACTTGGAAAAGGATGGCCCACATTATAGCAGTAAGGCAGTTTCTTAAATAATTATAAATAGAATTATCGTATGACTCAGAAATCCTATGGTGCAGCATTATTCACAATAGCCAAGAGGCTGGAAGCATCCAGAGAGCATGTTCATGGGTGAATGGATATGCACATACAATGAAATAGTATATAGCCTTTAAAAAGAGAGAAAACCATGACACACGAATGAATCATGAGGGCTTTACATAAATTGAATTATCCAGTCAAACAAGGATAAATGCTAATCAGTATTACAGACTTGAGGTACCTATTGATAGTATCAAATTCAGAGACGGAAAGTAGAAAGGTCGTTAGCAGGAGCTGAGGGGGAAAAGAATAGGAAGGTCTTGTTCAATAAATGCAGAGTTTTAGTTTTGCCAGACTTAAAGGAATTCCAGACATTGGCCAAGCGACAATGCAAATGTACTTTAGGGTGGACCGATATTCAAAACTAGTTAACTCAGCCAAATTCATGTTATGGACAATATGTTGCAACAATTTGGAAAAAATAACAATAAAGAAAACAAAAGCTAATTTGAGAGGCCTTGAAACACTGGAGTGGATGGGGAATCAATCCACTGACTGGTAGGAAGCCCTGGCTATTGTGTGACTTGCTTTGGACTGAACCCAGGGTGTGGAGCTTGCCAGGCAGGTGCTCTACCACTTCAGCCACACACCCAGCCCAAGATCAAATACTTCTTCACTGAGAAAAGAAAGGGTTTGGATTGCACAAGAAGGCACCTGCTGACCTCATTAAAATCTAAGTTGATGCATTATCTTTCCAGAGATACAGAGCATTATAATTATAATAAAGTGGTTAATATATGAAGCCTGCTTCTTGAGTTATTCTGAGTGCATGCTACATCTCCTCAGACAGAGACTTCATCTTTCCTTACATTTTTCAAGCTATCTGTATTATAATTATGTTATATTATAATTGCATTATATTATATGATTTTATAATATTAAAACATAATGTGTTATAAGCTAAATAATACTATAAGCTTTTGTAATACTAAAATATAATATAATAAGCAATGTAATAACCTCTGTAGTCACTTCTTATTGTGACAAGTGCTGTTGGTAGGTTCTTTGCCTATTTTGCTTCATCTGATCTTCATCATCTCTATTCAAGCTAAACATTATGGTCCCCAGTGTACATATGAGAAAACTGCGGCCCAAAAGTCTAGATCACTTTACCCAGAGCCACATAGCTCATTATTAGCAGAAGCAGGAGTTAGCATCTCTGTGAGTCCAGACCCAAGTGCCTGAGGAGCAGGACTCCAGGGAAGAGCTGGGACTCGAACTGCAGAGAGTGCAGGCAGTATACACAGGCAGCGTGAGTCAGCTTAACCCACATGGTCGTGGATCAAAGATGAGGGGCCAGGAAGTTAAAAAGCAAATATGTTGTTTGGAATGATGTAGTTAAGAAAAACTTTTTAACCATACAGGCAAGATAAAAGTCTGGGGAAGAAGATAATGAGTTCAGTTCACCATTGTGGCAAACAGGGGTTGTTACTGGTAAACATCCATACAGACTCCCTAGTTTTAAAGTAAGTTGCTATTGTTTCTTGTTTTAAAACTCATAAAGTTAGTCAATACCAGCTACTATACTTCCATCTTAAGAGTTGCTCAAATGTCTGTGTCAGGGTGGCTCACCCTTGTAACTCTAGCTAATCAGGAGGCTGGGAATCTGAGGATTGTGGTGTGAAGCCAGCCTAGAACAGGAAAACCCAGGAGATTTTTCCCTCCAATTAACCACCAAAAAGCTGAAGTGAAGCTGTGTGGCTCAAGTGGTATATCACCAGCCTTAAGTATAAAAACTAAGGGCCAGTGTCCAGGCCTTGAGTTCAAGCCCGAGTTCCAGTATGAATACCACAAATGAAAGTATATATGATAAAGCCTTGATCCTTGGCATGATGCGGTGAGGACATGGTGGACCCTTTTGAAGGTGGGTTCTAGTGAGAGGCATTCAGGTCATTGGAGGTATGCCCTTGGAAGAGCCCCTCCCTCTGACTCTTGCGTGGCATATAGACCTGAGGTGAGTGGTTTTCTCTGTACAAACCTCCTCTAGGCATGCTACCTTAGGATCGATGAGAAGCAATAGTACCAGTCAACAATGACTTTCTGAAACCATGAATCCAAACAACCATTTTCTTTTTATTAGTTAATTATTTCTAGTATTTATCACCACAACAGAAAGCTGACTTAACACACTGTCCAATATGCAGAGTACCTTCCAAATTCTTTTTTTTCTTTTTGGGTCTGGTCGTGGGGCCTAAACTCTGGGCCCGAGCGCTGTCCCTCAGCTCTTCAGGTCAAGGCTAGCACTCTACCACCCGAGCCACAGCTCCACTTCTGGCTTTTTTGTTGTTGTTGTTGCTTATGTGGTGCTGAGGAATCGAACCCAGGGCCTCAAGCATGCAAGACAAGCGCTCTACCACTGAGCCACCTTCCAAATTCTTAAACACAGCATGAACTCATTACGTTGGACTTTTAATCTATGATTCCTGGCTATATCTGAAGTCTATGCTGACTTGTCCACTTTGTTTGCTGGCCACTCTTTTCAATGACCAGACATTATACGATGGTTAAATGAAGCTGAAAGAAGAGTTTTAGCCAAAGGTGAAGAGAAAGGATTATTTGTCTTCAAAAATGTCAACAGTACTTTTGAGATCTTTTTAAGGAACTGTAGGGTGGCAGCCATGTTTCCTGAAAGTCGAATTTTCTCGGAATTGTCAGTATCGTATGACAGAGTGGCATCTTCGTTATCTGCTCTGCCCTTTACTATATTGGTACTCTGTCTTTAAAGTGATATAGAATACTGGCCAATCCCTAGAGTGAATAATGAATTTTCCTGAAGAAAAAAGGTCTTGGTTAATGTGGCAAGCAGATAACTAGTATTAAAGTAATAAATTCATATGACCTTGCCAGGTCAAGTGCATGCAAACTATTAGCTGATTCCTCTTCTTCTTCTTCTTCTTCTTCTTCTTCTTCTTCTTCTTCTTTTCTTCTTCTTCTTCTCCCCTCCTCCTCCTTCTCCTCCTCCTCTTCCTACTCCTCCTTTTCCTCTTCCTTATTCTTCTGTAAATCAGCTTCACTGAAACATAATTTGCACACCATAAAATCATGCCACGTGCCGGTGGCTCACCTGTAATCCTAGCCACTCAGGAAGCTGAGATCTAAGGATTGCTGTTCAAAGCTAGCCCAGGCAGGCAAGTCTGTGAGACTCTTATCTCCAATAAACCACTAGAAAACCGGAAGTGGTGCTGTGGCTCAAGTAGTAGAGCTCTCCCCTTGAGCTAAAGCGCTGAGGGCAGGCCCAGGCCCAGAGTTCAAGCCCCATGACCATAACTACCAACAAAACATAATAATAAATATACTACTCATTGTCTTTTTGTGTTTTTATTGTAAAAATACTGTGCAGAGGGGTTACAGTTACATGAATGAGGCAATGAGTACATTTCCTATCGAGCATTGTTACCTCCTCCTTTGTTTTTCCCCTGCCATCCCTTCCCTTCCCACCTCCAAACTCCACCCACTCACAGCCAAAGTTGTAAAGTTCATTTTCAACATAGGGTCTTGTACATAATGTCATTGTTACAATGGGTCAACCGCTATCCTTATTGAAGCATTTTGCTATTTCCATTCCTCTCCCCAAACTGGAAAAATGTACATGTAAGATGCAGGGCACTGATCACTGCAACCATTCTAATTTAAGAGGATGATTCTCATTGCCCCTAAAAGTAATCTCTGTTTCTATTCCTAGCCCCAGGAAACTGGTCTGCCTTTTCTAGACATTTCACATAAACAAATCATACAGTATGAAGTCTCTCATATCTGACCTTTTATACTTGGCATGTTTTGAAGGCTATTTGTGTTGAAGCAAGTATTTTACTTCCTTTAATTGTTTAATAGCATTGCACTGTATAGGCATACTATACTTTGTTATCCACTGATTCCTCAGTGGATTTTTAGGTTGTTAACTTTGATTAATATGAATCATGCTGCTGGAAACATTTATGTACCTGTCTTTATGTAGAATTTCTAGGTAATATGGAAAATTTAATTTTTTAAGAGCTTGTAAAAATGCTGAGCATAGTGGTGCATGCCTGAAATCCTAGCTACTTGGAAAGCAAAGACAGGAGGGCCATGATTCAAGGCAAAAGTTATCAATCCAGCTTTTTTTTTTTTTTTTGTCAGTGATGGGGCTTGAACTCGGCTTGGGTGCTGTCCCTGAGCTCCTTAGCTCAAGGCTAGCACTCTACCACTTGAGCCGCAGAGCCACTTCCAAAAGTTATCAATAAAAAAGCAAAAGGCAGAAGGCCTAGATGTATGACTCAAGTGGTAGAACACTTGCCTGGTAAGCAGAAGGCTCTAAGTTCAATAATCCCTAGTACTAACTAGAGATGAAACAGAGATAGAGACACACAGTAACAGAGACAGAAACAGAATCAGATTTTTATAAAAAAAATAACTGTACCATGTTACTTTTCTAGCGTTAATGTATGAAGATTCTAGTTTCTTCACACACACACACACACACACACACACACACACACACACACACACACGTCCTTTTTTAAACAGGGCCACACTACTGGGCATATAGCGGTATGTCATAATGATTTTGTGGTTCTAATTTTCACATTCTAATGGCACTGAGCATTTTATGTGCTTATTATCCATTCATATTTCTTTTTTGATGAAATATCTATCAAATTGTTTGCTCATTTTATAATTAGGCTGTTTGTCTTTTATAACTTATAATACTTATTCATATATTCTGCATAAAGCCCTTTATTAAATATATGATTTGCAAATATTTTCTCCCAGTGTGTGGCTTCTTTCTTCATTCTCTTACTGGATTGCCAAGGTTTTGAAGCACAGATGTTTTAAAGTATGATAAAGTCCTAGATATCAATTTTATCTTTTAGGATCATGTTCCTAATAGCTAAGAACCATTTGTCTGCCCTAAGATCACAAAGATTTCTTCTTGTATTTTCTATTAGATACCCATAGGTCTATAGTCCCTCCTTATAACACCTACATGAGAAATATAGAAGGAATCTAATATTTTATCTCAGTGTATTCTTTTGTTTTTCTGGGAGAATCGCACTAAGGCTTGTATTCAGGAGCATGGGTGCTCTCTCTTAGCTTTTTTCACTCAAGGCTGATACTCTACCACTTGAGCCACAGCTCTACTTCTGACTTTTTGGTGGTTGATAAGAGATAAGAGTCTCATGGAATTTCCTGCCCTGAATTTCTTCAAAGCATGATCCTTATATCTGAGCCTCCCGACTAGCTAGGATTACAAGCTCAATGCACTCTTGAGGTGAACAGAAAAAGAATTCCTGAAGGGCAAGCACCACTTCAATGGGGAAAATGGGGCTTTTGTGACTTGATGTGAGTGTAGGGCAGGAGGGGACATGGTTGGGACATGCTGCCAGCTTAATCTCTTTGAGTTGAGCCAGTCAGAATGTTCTGGATGCAACAGCATGTGGAAGTAGCCATCTGGCTTCCGCCTAAATATGAGAAACAACTATTTAAATCTGCTGTCTTTCTGCTCTAAGCATTACCTAGTACATCTGAATTATAAATAAACAAAAATTAGCTGTAAATTCTATTTCTCCTTACAAGTGTCTGTTCAGTTTGTTATGGCAATGGTTTGGGTACAGGTAGAAGGGAACAAGGATACAATGTAACAAACTAGGATAAACTTAGGATAAAAAAAATCCTATCAGTTGTGAGGGCTATTGAGGATCTTGTGTGAGTCTGAACAGAAGACTACAGGAATGTAGGAATCTTCCTAAACTCTTTTCATCCCCAGGCCATAGTTACTAACGGTGTAGTGATTGTGTTACTCTCTCAGCCTCTGTCAGACTGAAGTTTTCATATCCTTCCCAACAGAATGGTAGTATCCATAAATAACCACGGCAGGGCTAATATATAACCCCTTATCCCAGGAATAACAGTGATGATGGTGGTAGTGTGTTAGAGAGTTGCTCTGTGCAGAGAGAGAAGGGTTACCCAGGTAGGCCAGGAGGGAGTGTGGTGGGCACTAGGACTTGAACTCAGGGTCTAGGTGCTGTTCTTTAGCTTTTTCCTTCAAGAATGCAGTTCTATTCCTTGAGCCACACCTCCACTTTCAGGTTTTTGCTGGCTAATGAGATAAACATCTCACTGACTTTCTTGCATGGGCTAGATTTAAACTGGAATCCTCAGATCTCAGCCTCCTGTAGCTAGGTTTACTGGCATGAGCCACCTGCACCTGATAGGCTGAGTATAGACTGGCAGAACAGCCAATCTTATCTTCAGAGCCAGTCAGGGCAGGACCATGAGCTGATATCAGGAATTGATGTTTTGAAATTAATTTTATTTACAATACAATACCCTGACAAAAATCTTTCAAAAGCACTTTCCTGCAGATAAAAGTGAACATGCCCTGTGTGTGTCTGTGTGTGTGTGTGTGTGTGTGTGTCTGTCTGTCTGTCTGTGCGCCAGTCCTATGGCTTGAACTCAGGGCCTGGATACTGTCCCTTTGATATTTTTGCCCAAGGCTAGTACTCTGTATTTGAGCTCTACTTCTGGCTAATTGGAGGTAAGAGTTTCACACCCTGTCCATTTGAACCATCTCAGATCTTATTCTCCTGAGTAGCTAAGATTGCAGGTATAAACAACTAGCTACATGGCTTCTTTTAAAACTTCTACAATCTACAGGTCCACTATCTTCTTCTTTTCAGAAACAGTCCCGATTAAGTGTTTGTTGTGATGCTTTTATCCTGCATTTGCATGCATAAATAAGTCCCCATAAAATATGGAAGCTTTGGAGGTATAGATGGAATTAGGCCAGATGACTCACTCCCCAACTTGCCTTTTCATTTATTAATGCTCCTTACATATGTTTCCACTCTAGGACGTAGAGACTTCTCATTCTAGTGTCTAGATGTGCTACTCTGAAATGGCTAAAATGTGTACGTACCTAGACTACAAGGTCTCACTTCTCATCTCTCTCCAAGTCACCTGGAACAAGTCTTTTAACCTTTCTGTTACTTCTGTTTTTGCATCTCCTATGTAGGCATTAAGGTGGCATCTATGTCAGAGTTCTGTGTATGTTGAAGAGTTAAAGCATGCAACGCATGTTGGGTGTTGATGACTCATGCTTGTAATCTTAGCTACTCAGGAGACTGAGAGCTAAGTATCCAGGTTCAAAGCTAGTGTACGCAGAAGTCCATGAGATTCTTATCTCTAATGAATCAGCAAAAATCTGGAAGTGGAGCTGTGGCTCAAGTGGTAGTGTGCTAGCCTTGAGCTAAGAAAAGCCAAGCAAGAACACAAGGTCCTGAGTTAAAGCTCAGGAATTAGAGCACACTCACATGCACATGCACCCACATGTGTGCATGCACACACTTACACACATACTGGGGTCAGAGTTGTGTGGTGTGTCGACATGCTGGTTTATTTCCCCACGGAGATATACTGTCAACACTTTCTTGCTCTTATTATTAATGGATAACTTACTCAATGCCCATAAACATGCTTCCTTATGTGCGCACCTAAGTGTTTCTGCTGAGCAGATACAAAACACAGAAGTGTATATGTGGGATGACTAGCCATGATCCATGAGCTGTCAGACCAACCATTAGGCCTCTGATTTATTTACCTGTCCACGAACTAGAGTGCCCACCGCTCCATACTCTTGCCATGTCTTAAAGGTTCATTCCTCTAAAACAATGAGAAATGATCTTGCTATAATGTTTTAATTTTAATTTCTCTAATTACGAATGGGAACACAAATATTCTCACATGTTGATTGGTAACGGAGCTTCTCTCGGAGGTGAATTCCCTCTTTGTAACCTTGGCCCCATGTTTCTATTGAAACTGGGTGTGTAGAGTTTCTTCACATATTTTGCATGCTAAGCCTTGCTTTGTAACATGTGCTGCAAATCATTTTTTCCCTCTAGTCAAAGCATTAATTGGAGTACTCCTAGGAAAGTTTAGCGTGTCCTGGAGTGGTCTGTAAGGGGCGGATCTCTAGAGAGCTAAACCACACAGAAACCACAGTAGCTGCACTGTGACCACAGCTCTGAAAGGTGGAAAGATGTCCTGCATGGGCCAAGAGCTGTGACCACAACCCAACCCAGACCCTCGGCAACACACACCAGTCACCCCTGCCTGCCTCAGACCTGGATGGTCACAGCCCCTGAATTTGGTTAATGTTTATTATGAGCTGTGACTACTTCTGAAATGGGATTCCAAGCAAGCACTTGGGGAGAAGTGGAGTAGACATAAGAAGCAGGAAATAAGAATAAAGTGTTCTGAAATGCCTATGGGACCTTGCTGTTGTTCATTGTAGCAACAGCAGCTTGTCTCGTTGCTGTCTAGAAAGACAGAATCCCCGCACTGCTTCCCCCTCCCAAGATGGACTGAATCCAAGTCTCCATGGGAGCATGCACCTCCCCCAATGGAATGTGTGCACACTCCACGGTTGTGACACGTGCTCTGGGCCGATCCAAACAGGCCATGGCTACTTTCTGGCTTTTTGTGGTTTGCTTTTTTTTTTTTTTTAATGATTTTTCAAATCAGTATGCCAAGGAGTTTCAACATGTCAATTAAGTACAAGGCATCATGAACAAGTCATCCCTTCCAGCGTTATTCCCCCATCTTTCCCAGCCTCTTAGCGCTGGTATCTTCCTGGTGCACATAGAATATCACTCTGCATCACCAGTTTTATTCTGTCCTCTCTATCACCATTATGCTAAAGTTCTCTCTCTTTCTCTCTCTCTGTCTCTCTCTCTCACACACACACACTGGACTGGGACCTGACTTTAGAAAATAAGGTTGCTGAAGATTATATTAATTAAGGTGAGGTCATATTGGAGTAGAATAACCCTCAGACTTTGTATCAGGGTTCAAACCGTGATACAAAGGGAGAATTTGGATGCAGATATTAGAAAGAATGTATAGATGAAAACAGAGACTGAAGTAGTGCCAAAAAAGGCAAGAAGAACGAAGATTGCCAACATTCTATCCTTCTACAAGAGTCAGGCTCAAGGGCTCATGCCTGCAGTCTGAGCTCCTCAGAAGGCAGAGACTGATTGGGGAGATTGTAGTTCAAGGTCCACCTGAACAAATACTCATCTCAACCAACCACCTGGATGTGATAGCATACACCTGTGATCTCAGCTACACAGAAGCTGTAGGTAGGGGGATTACAGCCCAAGCCGACTGGGCAAATACACATGGCCATATCTGAAAAATAACTCAAAAGCATAAAGGCTGGAGATATAGTTCAAGTAGCAGAGCACACACCTAGCTAGCACAAGGCCCTAAGTTCAAATATCTAATAACCACCAAAAAGAAAAAAGTCAGCAAGGAGAATGGCTAGAACAGACTTTCCTCCACAAGCAACAGAAGGGACCTGCCCTGTGTTGCTGGGTGCCTGACTTGCAATATCCAGCCTCTGGAGAGCATGTCCTTGTCATCTAGTCACTGGAACTTGGTGGCCCTGCAGCAGGTGCCTCACGCTTATCTTCGGATAAAAAAAATGAGGAGAGTAAACTGGACCCAAGGTGCCATCCATAGCCCAATGCTCAGTGCTCAGTGCGCAGGCCTGGAGAGTGCATCCGCTTCCCTGCCTCTAATTGGATGTGGGAAGTGGCTGGTGCAAAGGGGAAAAGCCGTTTGATGAGCAAACCCATTATTTTTGCTCATGAATCTCTACTCATGTTTTAATGAATGGGCTGCTTAAAGGGAGTTTGCCCTGGTGAAATTTATTTTTAAAAATTGGATTCGAAAGTGTATCCACTTCTTTCTTTATCATGCATTAGTGGTGCAAATTGGTAGAGCCCACAGTTCCCAATTTACTGGCGGCCTGTTTAAGTAGAGTCTGTGGCCTTTATTGAATCAGAATAGACAAATCACCATCTTTAGTTACTTCTTATCAGGCTTTGATGAACTGGACAAGACCTGGGAGACAATGGGCTTTGCCACTGACTGCCCTTCCTCTAAGCTCATGTTTATAGATTCCAACACAGAAGTGTCCTCATTCTAAATCTTCTTAGTCACCAATTCCCTCAAACGATTCTTAAAATAAAAGTAGTCAATGTTTATTAAGTCATTCTTCTAGCCCCTCACTGTCACTTACCCTTCTTGCTCATGGCTGGTGCTCTACCACTTGAGCCATACCTCCAATCTGGCTTTTGGCTGTTCATTGGAGATGGAGTCTCTTAGATTTTTTTGTCTTGGCTGGCTCAAAATTTGATCCTCTGGATCTCAGGCTCCTGAGTAGCTGAGATTACAGGTCTGAGCCACTGGCACCCTGGTTTTTATGTTTGTTTTGGAGACACAATGTTGCGATGTAATCCAGGCTGACCTGGAACTCGCTTCACACTGGCTTCAGCTCTCCTAGATCGGTTATGGGGAGGTTAAGACAAAGCAAGTTTTTGTTTTAGATACATCAGTTTGCAAAACTGTTCTCACAAACTGGTCCATGAAATGGATCGAGGCCTCTTGCTGTCATATCTGCCCTTCATTTTTCACCCAGCCGAGGAAACTTCTACATGGTAAAAACTGACTACAAGAGAACCCAGGACTGCCAGGAGCCAGGCTCCTACATGTTTTCTGAGCCATTAGCTAAAATGCACTCCTCTTGATCTAGATTTGGCACCTCCATCCCAAGGTCACTGCTTATTGACGTGGCCAGACACCAAAATGAATGTCAATACAATGGTCACAATACCTTGAAGCTGATGAGTGGCATGTCACCATGTCAGACTTGGATCTCCCTGACTATTTAAGGCTACACTCGCACTAGCTTTGAAGGCACCCAAGTAACCAAGGGAGTGCCCAAACATGTTTATTACGCTCATCTGGGACCAAATTGCATGGACTGACCTATGATGTAGAGTTCACGGTTATAGAGGAGAGCCAGATATTTACAGAGATGAGAACCACAGGCTTGACCTAGGAGAGGAACACTTTCTAACTGATGCCCATGGTAAATTTTCAGGAAGGAAAACCCTTCAGCAACCAAAGATCAAATTTCTGCTTATCTGGAGGCCAAATGCAATAACAGACAAGGGCTTTCCAATCCCATGCTGTCTGACTTCTCAACCAAACACCTCCTCAACTGCCTCTGCTTTCAGTGAGGAGAAAGCAATCTGAGCTCACTTCCTTTTCATCCCTGCCTGCATCTAAAATGTGAAAGCCAGGTGCCTGTAACTCATGCCTGTAATCCTAGCTACTCAGGAGGTTGAGATCTAAGAATTAAGGCTCAAAGACAAGCCCAGATAAGAAAGTGTGCGATACTCTTATCTCCAATAAACTAACAAAAAGCAGGAAGTGGAGCTGTGGCTCAAGTGGTAGAGAATCAGCCTGGAGCAAAAACTAAAAAAAAAACAAAAAGCGATAGTACCCAGGCCCTGAGTTGAAGCCCCGGCACAAGTACAAAATAGGATAAATAAACAAAAACACAAATAAATAGGGAAAGAAAGAATTTTTGGCTAACAGGACCCGTGTATTGAAAATATTAAGAGTCAGAAGTTAGGCCATAGGTCTGGTCTGTACCTGTTTGCCTGGGAAATTTATTTTACATTCTAATCTGAATGTGTCTGGCTAAGACAGCATGGGAGCTAATTCTCTAACAATAAGCCTGCTGGGGGATGTTTGGGTCTTTGTTTGTTTTGAAGTGTACAAAGACTGCAGAATGGGTGTCAGCATACACGCCTCTCTAAATGAGAAGTACAGGCTGGCACCGTGGGAGGTTTGCTGATAGCTGGGAATCTGAGTGGGGAATGAATGAGTACTTCAGGGAAAATCAGGTAGGCCCAGTCTTCCCCTGCAGGGGCACACAGATGGACAGGGTCTCTTGGGGATCAACAGGACTATCAGGATTCAAAAATACCAGCCCACAAAAGGGAATCTTACTGCATTGTTGGTGGGAGTGTAAACTTGTTCAACCACTTTGGAAAGCAGTATGGAGGTTCCTCAAAAGACTCCACATAGAGCTCCCCTATGAGCTAGCAATCCCACTTTTGGGCATTTACCCAAAGGATCACAAACAAGGCTATACTAAAGCTACCAGCACAACTATGTTTATTACAGCATTATTGACTATAGCTAAGATATAGAACCAACCCAGATGCCCCTCAGTAGATGAATGGATCAAGAAAATGTGGCATATGTACACAATGGAATTCTATGCTTCCATCAGAAAGAATGGCATTGTCCCATTTGTTAGGGAATGGAAAGACTTGGAAAAAATTATATTAAGTGAAGTAAGCCAGGCCCAAAGAAACATAGGTCTCATGGTTTCCCTTATTTGCAATAACTAGTATACATGTAGGATAATCTTACCAGACAAACAGAAAAGCCAAAAGCTATGTCCATATGACCATATACGATGATGCTAGGCGAAATGAAACCCAAGATTTATTGTTTTCAATGTACTATGTGATTTTTTTTGTTTCTTTTTATGTTCTTCCCCCATGGTATAACCCCTGTTTTCACTATATTTGATTTCGGTTGCCCTGCATTTTATATATACATTTTTCTAATTTGGGGAGGGGAAAGGAAATAACAAAATGCTGAAACAAGGATACAGGTTGACCCATTGTAACAATGAGATGTACAAGACACTATATTGAAAACGAACTTTACAACTTTAGAGCAGGGGGTAGGGAAGCATTGGGGAGGTGGGGAGGGAAGGGAGGTAGAAGAAAAACAAAGGAGGGGGTAACAATGCTCAATAGGAAATGGACCCATTAACTTACTCATGTAACTGTAACCCCCTTTACAATAAAAAATATAAATTTCAAAAAAAAGAAAATAAAGTCTAAACATCAAAACAAAAAATACCGGTTCCTGGAGTCACTGGGAGGAGATATCTAAAAATCCCTGCCAGTGGGAAGTAAAAGGCAGCTGGGCTCTGAGCCCAGGTCTTTCAGGACCCTTAGCTCAGGATGCCATGAGGTAGGCAGTGGAAGCTCTTTGCCCACAGATTCTGTTGCCATTCAGTCTTTGCTAGTGACATTGGTCAATCTTTGAGCATCCTTGGTTCCAAACTCCAATCTCTGCCTGGCTTCCCCTCAGCCACCCACCCTAACATCCTCATTCAGCACTGTCCCAATCACTAACATGCCCCAGCAGTGACTGCCCACTGCTCTCCATGGTGCATAGCCTCCTTTTTCCTCTATCACCAATGTGCTGACACAGCTTGTCTGTCAACCCAGCCTGGACCATTTCACACCTTAATTCTTGGCAAGCCTGTGGTCTGTCAGACCCAGATCAATCAAGACTACAACACTGAAGGAAGTCAGGCTCAGAGAGACAAAGGATGTGTGTTATCTCTCATATTTGGAAGTTTGATTTAAATAATAAAATACATGCAAACATATGTATATGTATATCAATGTTCATATATATATATACACACACAAGCATACCAACTAAAGTATGGTATATGTAAGAAAGAATTCCAGTGGTATAATACCTTTGAACAACTAACAATTTAGCAAAGTAAATACCAGGAAACTGGAGCATGTTATTGGGAGTGGGGGAAGCCAAGGGAAGTGGGGAGGAAGAATGGAGAGAGGAAGGGTGAGAGAGTGCCACCATAATATTCAACATACATATGTGAAAATGGAGCTAGGCAAATTGAGGGAATGGATGGGGTTAGGGATAATGCAGGAGAATGAGAAAGAGGTAGCATTGGCCAAGATGCATCGTAGTCACAAACTGACATGTTGAATTGAAACCCCTTTGTTCAACTACTTAAAGATAAAAATAATAACAAAAACAGGCAGTGACACTGGGCGGATGGGGGGCTACTACCCTGTCATGCTGTGTGACACCTTTACCCTATGCCAACTCCTAACACCTGCTGACTGACTGTCGAACTCACTACCTTGCTTGTTCTATCCTTTTTTCTCTCTCCCTGATATTCCCAGGCCCATCCTCAGCCCCTTAGTGAGGAGCAATACTGTAACTGCTAAATTTGCCCAAGAGACAGCAACATTATGGCTTCTCAGCTTCTCTCCTCACAGCAGAACTTCTACCCTCTGCTTTCCTTTACCTTTAGTGCAGAGGAAGGCACAGATCTACTTTCTGCCAGGATTCATTGTGTCCTCTCTTCTGCTGGATCTTCCACTATCATCTAGTTCATCCTCCATTTCTCTTCCCATTAAGCCAAACCTTCTTTGGGATGGGAAGGTGGCTCAGTGGTGGTGTGCTTGCCTTGCATGCACGAGGCCCTGGGTTCGATTCCATAGCACCACATAAGCAGAAAAAGCCAGAAGTGGCGCTGTAGTTCAAGTGGTAGAGCGCTAGCCTTGAGCTGAAGAACTGAGGGACAGTGCCCAGGCCCAGAGTTCAAGTCCATGACCGACCAAAAGAAAAAAAATCAAACCTTCTTAACAATATGCATGCTCAATCATCCCTTGTTTAAAAATAACATCTTCCCTTGATCTGAAAACCATCTTAAATTACCACCTTGCTCTGGTTCTTCTTTAGGATCTCAACATATATACCCCCCAACATTTAAGGGGTTAGGTAGGGAGAGGGACTAGGGATTGAATTTAGGACTCTATGCTTGTCAAGCACGTGCTGTGCCATTTGAGCCACATCCCAGTCCTTTTTGTTTTTAGTTTTTCAGATAGAGTCTTGTGCATTTGCCTAAGCTAGGCTAGGACCACAATTCTCTTCCTGAGCAGCTGGGGTTACAGGCGTGTTCCACCACACCTGAACATAATCTTTTCTTTTTGCATCTCGATTTGACTTCTCTCTCAACAAAACTATTCAAAGATGAGCAGTGAAATGGTGTAATTCTTTAAAACAAACAAACAAACAACTAAGTCTAAACCCAACAAAATAAGGAAATGGGTATTCACAAGAGGTCAGGGTGGGGCAAAGGGGAGAGGGATAGCAGAATGAAGTGGGGAAGAGGAGAGAATGCAGGAGAAAATTCATTGTCTATAACGCAGAATCGAGAAATACAAGGGAAGGGGTGGATTGAAGAGGGGTGAATATGTCGAAGTAATAACACAGATCACGATGAATTGTACACAGAAACTCCTTTGTTGGTAAAAATATTCAGTACATAATCTAAAATTATGAGAAGTAAGGGAAGGGAGTCGGCGAGAATTGTGAAAGGAGAGACATTCATCAAGATCCATTGTATTCATAAACTGCTTTGGTGGATGGCAACTCCTTTGTACAACTACTTAAAGATAATAAAAATACTCAAGGGAGAGGAAAATGGCAAATCAAAATGAGAGTTTGTGTGACCTTTCACCATCTGGTCCTTCTGTCCCTTTCACTGGCTTCTCTTATGTTTCATAATTCCACCCAGGGTTCTATTCTTCATTTGTGTTCCTTTTCTCTTGGTATCCTCTGTCAGCTCTCTTATCTACTTCCCTGGTTTCAGATGCCATCACTATGCAGACAACTCACAAGCTCTACTTCATAAATCCAACTGGTAGCTGAACCTGAGATAAACTAGGAATAAGTCATGATTTACTCAGCATTAGGTTCCAGACACAGTACAGGGATTTAGGTTATCTTATTTAGTTCCTTCCACAATTCTACAAATAGATGTTATTACACACTTCTTAAAAAATAATATTTTATTGTCAAGGTGGTGTACAGAGGGGTTACCGTTCCATCAGGGGTAATGAGTACATTTCTTTTCTAACAGTGTTACCCCCTTCATCGTTTTCTCCCACTTGCTTTCCTCCCCAGGCCCCCTTCCCCTCAAGTTGTAAAGTTCATTTCAAACATAGTGCCTTGTAAGAGTATGCATTTTATGGTACTTGAACCCTGCTTCTGACAAAGCTGTGGACTAAGTGTTAAAGGTTCTGAAATTGAGTTCTGGGTTTGACACTAATTGGGGTTGTATTTTGAATGTGTGGTTCAGCCTTCTGCATCATTGCCTTCTTATCTATGAAAGGATCTCACCGTGTTAAACAGATAACTTGAAATCCCCAAGGGTTGAAAGCTCCAAGATTGTGACATCTGCCTTTGGCATCTCAAATCCAACTAGATTAAAAGCAATCAGCTGGTCACACATGTTCCAATCCATTGTCTTTCATTTGTACATAATTATCTCAGAACTACCCTCAAGTGCCTTTACAAGGGTTATTCCTCTTGATGGGTAGAAGATGAAGATGCCCCATCCCTAGAACACAGCTGCAACAGGAAGAGAAACAAAACCCAGCTGTGCTGTGATGCTAGATGGTCACTTCACCAACCATGTGCAAATAGTGAATTTGCAGCATGTTAAATGATCTGTGAAGGTGGCTCATTGGGGCTTTATTAAAAGTCATCTTAGGGGATAAAAGATAGCTTAAGTGGTAGAGCACCTGCCTGATACGTGCCAGGCCCCGAGCTTAAGCTTTAGTACTATATCTGAGTTCCAAAAAAAATTTGCCTAGCTGGGCACTGATGGCTCACACTTATAATCCTAGTTATGCAGGAGGCCGAGATAGTTCAAAGACAGTTGGAGGAGGAAAGTCCATGAGACTTTTGTCTCCAATTGACCAGAAAAACTTGAAGTGGTAGTGTGTCTCAAGTGAGAGAGCATGGCCTTGAGAGAAAAAGCTAAGGGACTGCCTGAGGCCCTGAGTTTAAGCCCCACTACTAACACACGCACCCACACGTACACAGAAACATACCCACTCCCCCATTTGACACTAGTCTCTGAGAAATACTGGAACACTAACTGACAAACTAAGATAAATTAAGGTACATAAGCTCAGGTAAGACAAACCACCTCATAACCAATTTGAGCCTACTAAGTCCAATGTCTAGGCTTCTGAATTCTAGAAACTTCTGCTTTGTTTCTTTACAAAAGGTAGCACAAACTTAATATAGAAGGATAAAAGTTGCAGATAAAACTTACTCACAAGCCTCTATGGTTGGGATATCCTAATACATCAAATGTAGTTTAATACTCCTTTTTCTTGCATGCTTTTCTTTAAGTGAAATCTTACTCTAAATAGGGCTCTTAATTTAAATTTTTAATTTTAGAGAGTGTCTTAAACAGATTAGGAAAGAAAAGCAATCCCCAGGAGTCAGCAGAGCTACTCTAGGTATAGGGTGACATTTATTTCTTGAGGCAGTTGATGCAAAAATGATGTTATAATAAAATAAAAGTGTTGGACCAAAACAAACAAAACAAAGCATTTTGATGACATAAACATTTTTGTTGTTGTTTATTGATTGTGGGGCTTGAACTCAGGGCCTAGGCACTGCCTTGGAGATTTTTTTTAACTCAAGATTAGTGTTCTAACACTTTTAGCTACCACTCCACTTCTGATTTTCTGGTAGTTAATTGGAGGATCTCAAGGACTTTTCTGCCAGGGCTGGTTTCAAATGGCAGTCCTCCTCAGATCTTAGCCTCCTGAGTAGCTAGGATCACAGGCATAAACCACCAGCACCAAGGGTAATGATGTAAACTTTCAAATAGGAAAAATGCCTTGGTCACTGGAGAAGTTATTACTCTTAAGGACAAACACATCCTTGTGTGACTATGTGAAATCAACTGTCATACAACCCAGGATAATATTTAATTAAGCAAAGTCTGTGACACAAGAGGCAAGAACTTTCCCACATGTTCTGCTATTTGAAAGTCTCCTATGTTGCTACAGACGTATAGGCAAAGAAATATATGTGCTTCCCAAGAAAATTCTGGAAATCATCTTTGGGAAGACATTCAAGCCAGTTAATAGAATGACCAACTCCTTTCTAGTGAGGGCTAAGATTCTCCAGGTCCAACCCATTGGCTTTTAGAATCATATTGTACCATTCATGAGGAAATGGAAAGACTTGGAAAAAATCATATAAGTAAGCCAGACCCAAAGAAATATAGGTTACATGATTTCTCTTATTTGTTGTAACTAGAATGTGCCTATAAATCTACAAGTAAACACACTAGATGGTAAAAGACAAAAAATTACACTCGAACATGATATATTATACAAGATGCTAGATATGCACACAGGGAGTCCAAAGGAGGATTTTCTTTTTTGGTCATGGGGCTTGAACTCAGGGCCTGGGCGCTGTCAGTCCCCGAGCTCTTTTGCTCAAGGCTAGTGCTCTACCACTTTGATCTCCACCACCACTTCCAGGAGGACATTGTTAGGAAAGGATCACGAAGGCTCAATAGCTATGTGCATATGATCATATAACATGATATTTACCAAAATGAACTCAAAGAAATGGAAACAAGATATATTTTGTTATTTTGATTTTTCTCCTTTGTTGCTGTTTTTAATTTCTGTACCTCTTGTCTTATATGTGAGTTTATCTATTTGGGGGAGGGTAAAGGGGAGCACAGAAATGGTAGGACAAAGGTGAACAAATACAGCAGTGATATTCACTAGACACCATGTTGAAAGTGAAGTATACAGCTTGTAGAGGAGGGAGGTGGGAGGGAAGAAACAGAGAAAACAAGGGAAGAGGTTATACTGTTCAAAAAGAAATGTACTCATGGGCTGGGAAAGGTGGCTCAGTGGTAGAGCGCTTGCCTTGCATCCCTGAGGCCCTGGGTTCGATTCCTCAGCACCACATAAGACAAAAAAAAGCCAGAAGTGGTGTTGTGGCTCAAGTGGTAGAGCGCTAGCCTTGAGCTGAAGAGCTGAGGGACAGCGCCCAGGCCCAGAGTTCAGGCCCCACGACCGGACCAAAAAAAAAGAAAAGAAATGTACTCATTACCTGACTTATGAATCTGTAACCCCTTTGTACACCTTTACAATAACTATAAAAATCTATTTTTTTAAATCTACAAGTCTTAGTTGGGTATTAATGGCTCACGCCTGTAATTCTAGCTACTCAAGAAGCTATGATCCAAAGCATCACAATTTGAATCCAGTATAGACAAAAAAGCCAATGAGACACCATTTCCAAAAGAACCTGTGAAAAACATAGCTAGAGGCAAGCACCAGTTAAGAAAATGAAAAGCCATAGGTTTAAGCTACAATATGCGGGTATGCGGGGGTGGGGTGGGAGGGGGAGTCTCATATGACTATCTTAAAAAGATATGTGTAAGATTTCTCAAGTCCAAAACTTAAGTTATAATCTTAAATCCGAAAATCTAGAAGAGCTATTAGCCTGGTTTTGATTTTTTTTTTTTCTGTCTGTTATGAGGCTAGAATTTTGGGCCTGGACAACACCATCTCTGAGCTCTTTAGCTCAAGGTGAGCACTCTACCACTTGAGCCACAGCGCCACTTCTGGTTTTCTGGTGGTTTATTGGAGATAAGAATCTCATGCAATTTCCTGCCTGGGCTGGCTTTGAACTGTGCTCATCAGATCTCAGCCTCCTTAGTAGATTATAGGCATGAGCCACTGGCACCTGGCTGATTTTTTTTTTAAGTAACTATCAAGATCAATAAGCTATGGCTTTTTGTTGACTGGGATGCCTGGTTTAATAATTATTTTGGCAATCCTATATTATAATTTGGAAAGGTGTTGCTTCCAACCCCTCTGAAATCTCCAAAGTATAGTTTGACCCTCACTCAGCTAGGTGCGCAAACTTTGTCACTCCTGTCTCTTCCCATCCTATGTATAGATGAGGGGTGAAATCTTAAATTCTTAAGACTCCTTAAATCTACAGTAAGGGATATAGTTTAGTGATAGAAAACTTGTCTAGAATGCACAAGGCTCTGAGTCTGAGTCCTAACAACAGAGAGAGAGAGGGGAGGAGAGGAAGGGAGAGAGAGAGAGAGAACTGAAAAACTAGAACTCAAATTTCAAAGCTGATGATTGAAGTTGGTAAGTAGGTATCTTGATGAGCTATATTTTACTACTGAATGATAATTTGCTATAGGATTTATTTACTGATTTGCAAAATATAAAAATAATTTCCAATGTGAGTTTTCTTCTTTTGTACCCAATTAATTAATTATGCCATTGCAGAGGCTTGAACTCAGAACCTGGGCTGTCTTTTAGGTTTTTTGTCCAAGGCTGGTGCTCTACCACTTCAGCCATAGCTTCATTTCTGGGTTTTTGTTGGTCAATTGCTGATAAGAGTCTTGCACACTTTCTTGTCTGGTCTGGCTTCAAACCTCAATCCCCAGATCTCAGTCTCCTGAATAGCTAGGATTTTGGCACCTGGCATTTACAAACAAGTTAAACACTTACTGTTCAGATCACACATTGGTGGGTTAAAATTGGCTGACCTTCTTAGAATTGAGATTCAGTTATCAGGTCTCCTGCTCCCCATGGAACCTGAACAAGTTAAGTACAATATCAGCCCAACAGGAGGGCTCTTTATAACCATGAAGTAGCTGATACCACTTTGTTGAATGGCTGTGCTAAGATGCTATCTGTGACTCTTTGTTCTAAGGAAATTGTGTTATGATAAATGAGAAAGGAATCAGATCTACTCACTAATCCTGTGCTTGTCATGTACCAGTTACTGTCCTGGGCACTGACTTGTTCCCCATAAATAAGCATGATATTATATTTTTTTAAAAAGGAAATTAAAGGTCTGAGTGTGTGTCTCATGCCATAATCCCAACCACTAAGGAGTTGGAGATCAAGAGGACCAAGGTTCAAGACCAGTTTGTTCATAAAGCTAGGGAGACCTCATTTCAACCAATAAGTTGAGCATGGTAGTGTGGATTTATTATCTCGACTATACAAGAGACCATAAGTCGAAAGTTTTCTCTCTGAGACTGGTTCCAGAGGGGGAAATAAAGGATATCCTCACCTGAAGAAACTAATGAAGATTAAAAAGGGGTAGAAGGGTATAACTCATATAACTCAAGTGTTACGCCTAGCAGGTACAAGGCCTGAGTTTAAACCCCAGCACCAGCACCAAAGGAGAAAAAAATGATCCAAAGACAGATGTGTACTGCTAATATTTTACTAAAATGTTATCTTCATCCATCAGCTGAGTACAGTCTCCTTAAGTAATAAGTTCTACATATTGGTCCCCAAAAATTCCCTAATAAAACAAGTTGGCAAATTAATTAACATAGATTTGAGATAGAGAAGTTGAGCTTTAACCCAAACGATTCCTATAGATTGTGCTTAGGAAACAGGCCTTGCATGCGCCTTGCTGTCTTTCATGGAAGCTCTGGACAAAAGACCATCTGAGCCTGTCAGATGAAGCAGTCAATTCTATCATACTTTGCGGGAGTCCAGCACTCTCTCACTGTCGCCGCCTTTGAAGGCACAGAGTGACAGTCAACCCGGCTGTTATGGGTATCCAACACATGGCAGACCTGAAAATAAATGTTAGGAAAAAGGCCACAGGGCCATAATAGACTTGTTATTAGAGCTGGGCCGAGGGCTGCCGAACGACTGAACATCCACTATCCAGTGAGAACAGGAATTTCAGAGACTGTTTGGGGCTAGATTACTGACAGAGCGGCTGCTTCCAGCTTCCATTTCTGCCACTGCCGCTCAGAAGCTGATAAAGCAGAATTGTTCAGATGGCTTTGTTGGGTTAAACATGAAAATCAAAACAATGAGTGGGACAGCAATGGGAGGAAAGGAAATGTTGGTTTTCCTTTGTGTTCCTTGTCTGTCTGATCAGGAATTGAGAGCCTATTATGCCCAGAAATCTGAGATCCAGGCCAGGAAGAGGTCTTACCTCAACTGCTGGGATAGAAGGGAAGTGTTTTTCCCCAATCTCAGCACTCAGATCTGCACACAAACAGCTCCCTTCCTCCATTAAGCTGCTGTTCTTTACAAGTGGTTTTTGCTTGTTTGCTGTGCTTGAGGTTGAATTTAGGGCCTTGTACCAACTTATCGTTGTTATTATTTTTATTATTATGACTACTACCTCTATTATTATTATTATGTGTGTGTGTGTGTGTGTGTGTGTGTGTACTGGTTCTAGGGCTTGAAGTCAGAAATTAGACACTGTCCCTGAGTTTTTGACTCAAAGCTAGTGTTCTACAGCTCTACTTCTAGCTTTTTAGTGGTTAATTGGAAGAGTCTCAGGTTTGTCTGCCTGGGCTGGCTTCAAACTGTGATCCTCAGGTCTCAGCCTCTTGAATAGCTGGGATTACAAATGTGAGCCACCAGTACACAGAATATTATTATTATTAATTATTATTATTATTATGGCTTGAGCTTAGTGCTTCTTGTTTCTGCTCAGCTTGCTCTCTCCTGACTGGCATTTTACCACTTGAGTCACACCTCTTCTTCCAACTGTCTGCTAGTTAAGTAAATATAAAAGGCTCATGAATTTTCTTGCCTAAGCTGGCTTCAAACCTTAGTCTTCAGATCTCAGCCTCCTAAGTAGCTAGGATTTCAGCATGAGCCACCAAGGCCTAACCACTATTAATTTTAAAAGAAATGTGTGAGTGTTGTTTCTCTTTGATGTTGACTATACTCTTCAAATGATATGAAAAGGCTCTGGCCAAATGCCCTCTACTCTACCATAGATTCTTCATAATGGCTTTTAAATTCAATAGATTTTGATGAACACAGGTTCTTTGGCTGATCCTGTTGGTGACTTGGGATCCAGCTTAAAAAAAAAAAGCCACACATGGTTGTTGACTGTCCATCCCATCATCTAAGTGACAAGAAAGTTTGAAAAGAATACTTTGCTTTTCTGACCATTCCTCCAGTGTCATTCCTAATTCTGTCACCTTGACACGGCATTGACTCCTTCAGGAAGCAGTGTTAGGAAGAGAGAAAGTGTGTCAACAGGCAGAGCCGTGGGTGAACGTACTCCTCTGAAGGCATTAAACTTTCATGGATGTGTTTATGTATTATACATGTACAAGTCAGCAAGTCTGTATTAGAAATAATCTGCAGAAGCAATAAATTAATGCTGTATTATTAATATCTGCTTGCATGTTCAACAAATGGCTCCATGTGTGTGGCCCCAATCTCCCCATTACTAGCTACCAAGGACCATTGTGCCCTGGTGTCCGACCCTTACTGGAAGCTCACTCCTGCCCTTGGAGGCTCTGAACATCTCAATTTGCATAAAGATTCTCAGCCTTCTGAATTATCTTTGTTTCAATGTGGAATTGTAAAGGTTGAGTAGGAAGGGCTTAAAGAATCCTCTTAAATAATTAACTGGAGTAAACAAAGTAACCTCTTGAAGAGTAAGATTTTTTTCCCCTTCCATTTGGGAGAAAAATAGCAAATTTCTTAAGATAATAAATTAGCTGTAAAGGGTTAGAAATCCTTAAAGGATAAAGGGTCAACACCTCCTCCTATTTCTATTTAGGGAATGGGTTTGGGGTTTGTTACAGCTGATGCTAGAAATAGTTTTTCCTTCCTTCCTTCCCTCCTTCCTTCCTTTCTTCCTTCCTGCTTTCCTGCCTTCCTGCTTTCTTTCCTCCCTCTCTCTTTTGTCCGTTTAATTTTTTGTTACCTTTGTTCTATTTTAATTTTTTGTCTGTTTTTAAAATTAACACATAGAAATTGTACATATTTTTTAAATTGTAGCAGGTGCCAGTAGCTCACGCCTGTAATCCTAGCTACATGGGAGGTTGAGATCTGAGAATCATGGTTCAAAGCCACCCTAGCCAGGAAAGTCTGTAAGATTCTTATCTCCAATTAACCATCAGAAAAATGGAAATGGCACTGTGACTAAAAGTGGTAGAGCACTAGCTTTGAGTGAAAAGCTCGGGGACCAAGCCCAGGCCCTGAGATCAAGCCTCATGACTACCAACAACAAAATTATACATATTTATAGGGTATCTCCTCGACAGAAATGGTTTTCCATATTCTCCTTTATCAATACAGAAATGGGATCTATGAAAAGTAAAGGTTAAAAGACACAATATAGATCTGCTGTAGAGGATACTAAAAGTACATAATTAATGGAGGGAGGGAAAGACACTCAGAGAGAGAGAAAATAGGAGAAAATGAAATCACCAACCCAGCAATCCCACTTTTGGGCATTTACCCAAATGATCACAAACAAAGCCATACTAAATCTACCAGCACAACTATGTTTATTGCAGCATTATTCACCATAGCTAAGATACAGAACCAACCCAGATGCCCTCAGTAGGTGAATGGATCAAGAAAATGTAACATATATATATATATGTGTGTGTGTGTGTGTATGTATATATGTACGTATGTATAATGGAATTCTATGCCTCCATCAGAAAGAATGACATTGCCCCATTTGTTAGGAAATGGAAAGATGGAAAAAATTATATTAAATGAAGTAAGCCAGGCCCAAAGAAACATTGGTCTCATGGTTTCCCTTATTTGCAATAACTAGTTTATGTCTAGGACAAGCAGAAAAGTTCAAAAGCTATGCACATATAATCATATGTGATGATGCTAAGTGAAATGAACCCCAAGATAGGGACACAAGTGGTTTTATCTTTCTTGCTGTTGTTTTTAATGTACTTATAATGTACTGTGTGATTTTTTTGTTTCTTGTGCATGTTCTTCCCCATGGTATAACCCCTGTTTTCACTGTATTTGATTCCAATGCCTTGTATTTTTCTAATTTGGGGAGGGGAAGGGAAATAACAAAATGCTGAAATAAGGATACAGGTTGACCCATTGTAACAATGAGATGTACAAGACACTATGTTGAAAACTGACTTTACAGCTTTGGGGGCAGGGAGGGAGAAGTTGGAGAGGTGGGAAGGAAAGGGATGGTAGGGGAAAAACAAAAGAAGTAACAATGCTCGATAGGAAATGTACTCATTACCTTACCCATGTAACTGTAACCCCTCTGTACAGTATCTTTACAATAAAACATATACTTAAAAATGGGATCACCTTTTCCAAAATCTTTCAGAGAACAAAGAATCCAGAGCATGGGGGATTTTTTGAGAGTCCAAACTATTTGGCCCACTAGTGAGGGGATAACAAAATGACACCTGATTTTCATGAAAGATGAAGTTCAACAAAAAGTGAAAACTGGACCATTTTCTGATATCTTTACTAATTTCACTAGCAAGTGAAAATAATGTGGAACAGCATTTGTTTTCCAAGGGGTGAAGGAGGTACGTGGGCTTCCAGAGTATCAGGGTTCATTGTTGCTGTCAGAAGCACAAGAAAATAAATCCCAGAATTAAAGGTTTACTTCACTCCTTTGTTCTAGGCCACAACTCTCCTGAGATTTATGATTACAAGACAAAATTACCCGCTGTTGAGCTTTTCAGATGTGTGGTGTATGAAAACTGAATCCACCTTCAGTCAGTAGCTCCATGTTTGTCAGTAGCTCCATCTCATTGTCTAATGCCTTCCCATGGAGAGATGGGGAGCACAATGAAAGGGATGACGGTGATCAAGAGTCACTGTACTCCTAAACTGGCATGTTGAATTGAATGTGCTATGTACAACGACTTAAAGATAATAAAAAATAAAACAAACAATCATCTCTTCCCATAGTGGCTTCAAATGGACTGTTCACCAACTCACCTCTGAAATTTGGCCGCCCTCTTTTCCCACGGTTTGCTTAATCTATTAAAGTCAGACTTTGGTAAATAGAATGTCACCCTCTTTCTACCTTTCCTGTATCATCTCATTTCTGCATGTAAGGGTGTCTCCTTACTACAGACATTGTATTTTTAAAATTCTGCCCATAACCCCTTTCTTCTGTGAACCTTTAGTTCCACTTTACCCCCATTTATTATAGAATCTATTCAGCATTCATTCTTGACGTGTTTTTTTTGGGGGGGGCACTTACAACATGTGTGGCAAAAATAGGATTGATTGCCAAGATGAACTAACTGCAGTCTCTCATGAAATGTGTAACCCAACTGGATAGATGAACTTTGCTAGATAGTAGACTGTACTCATAGCAGTGAGAGGAATGGAAGAAAAGAAAGGCTGTACCTAAATGTGTCAAAAGGAAACAACTGAATTTCCTGAAAGATACAGTCTCTCTGATGAGTCTTATAAGAAGAGGAGAAGTTTGCCAGGCAGGGCATCCAAGGCACAGAAGTTAGTGCCAAACCTGGACATAGCGTATCCGGAATTCACTTATCATTGAAGCTTCTTTTGCCAAAGAGTTCATAATTTTCTTCTTAAGGCTGACCGCAGACCAACTGAGAATGGAGCTTCCATAAAGTGGCAAGAGGCAGCTTATTATCACTGTGAAACCTTGCTCCTTGTTTCTCTCTGATCCTTTATTTTGTGATGGCATTGGAGCTTGAACTCAGGGTATGAGCACTATTCCCTGGAGCTTTTTCACTCAAAGCTGGCACCTACCACTTGAGCTACAGATTCACTTCTGGCTTTTGGCTGGCTAACTGGAGATAAGAGTCTCCCAGACTTGTCTTGCCTGGGCTGGCTTTGAACAATGATCTGCAAACCTTAGCCTGCTGAGTAGTGAGGAGAACCTGGTATGTAGGTGCCCTTGAAATGTTCTTTAAAGGTGATGTTTAGGTCTAGGTGTTCACTTCTTTATGGTTTTTGCCCCACTGGAAGCTGCAGGGCAGGGGATGGCCACTGAAGCAGAATGAAAATTCAAGGAGGAAGTGAGAAGGAGCCATGGATTTGACAAAGTCCTTGGACTTCTGGTTAGGAGTCCTGTTAACATTGCTGGGTATAGACAGTGACTCTCCTGGGTGCTGAGGTGGTGAAGAGACACAGAGAGATAGTAGTAGATGGCTTTATTCCTCCCTCCCCGACCAAGGGTCTCTAGAGGTTGGACGGGAGGAGGGAAGGAGGAGTTGGGTGAGGGTTTACTCTCTGGGAACTGGCTGGAAACTCAATGACTTGATATTGTGATCTCCTGATTTGAGAACTCTGAACAAAATCTTCTACTTGTTTTTCAAGTATTACTCTCAGTAAACATAGGATTTTTATCTGCCTCTTCCACCCCGATCCTGGTTTCAATGTGAAGTAAAAAGACAAATGATAAAACTTTTCAAAAATATGTTCTTAAGTCGATTTCATTTAAGCAATTACATGATGACTAAAATGTCCGTGTAACTGATGGTAAAATACGTGTAACTGATTTTTAATAGATCTCTGCCTCTAGATCCATTTTTCCTGCCATCCATATGTTTACATTAAATCACAGAAGCCCACTGAAAATTAGCAAAGGAAGATGTGTGGAGAGGCAAAAATAGTATTCAATCCTCACCAGATTCCCCTTTTAGTGGAATGTGGAAGCAGAGAGGAAGAAATGAAAGTAGAATCTCTCTTCTGTGTAGCCCTATTGCTTTGCCATGGTATTTGCACCTTTCCCAGGTGTTTCGGACAGATGGAAACAGAGAGACAGGTAGCAGCCAATCAGGTGACACCCAAGCCACACTTCCCATTGATGTGGCATCTCAGGCACAATTCTTGCTTTTTTCTCTGCCAGATCCTGTTTTCTTCACAATGAATGGGAATGTCTGATCACACCTCAAATTAGCCAGAATGTGGCTCTCTCCAGCTTTGTATCCACATCTGGCTCCCAAACAGATGTAGGCAGAAGGGTCTAAGCCCACGTGTCACTCTCCGGGACCAGGGAGATAGATTCAGAGAGGGACAAGGGCAGGTGGAAGACCCCTTGAAGAGGAGAGGCACACCCTGATGCCAGGTAGTGTTGAGTTGATGCCAGCTCTAATGGGCTGGGGAGGAAGGAGTGCTTTGCCCATGTCTCCCCCTACTCACCCATCCACCCACCACCCACCCATTCATGCCAGTATTCTCCTCTCTGTTGCTCAACATGATACATTTTTACCATGGACATTAGCAAATATCACAAATCAGGGCTTTCACCCTTTGCCCACTTCCAAAGAGTTGATTCTTAAGAGCATTTACTTTACTCCAACAGCACATTCACATTCAATGCTTTTTTTTAATGGTGTCTGAACCAAACCAAACTCAAGCTTTTGCACCCTGCCCTAAAGACTCAAATTTGAGACACACTTCCCCACCACTAAATTTGAATCTTTTTTTTTTCTTTTCTCTCTCCTTTCCTTATTTTCTGAAAGAAAAGACCAGGAAGATGGTCCCAGTCTCGTACAATTTATTGTTTTTACAAAAGAAAGGAAATGAAAGATGAATAGTCACCACCAACAGGTGTCTGAGGAACTCCGCTCAGTCTCAGAGTTACTTTCCCTTGAAACTCTCCAGCACACCTCTATCATTAACACCTGTGAAATTGTCCAATAAAGCAATCCCACAAGCCCTGCTCTGTCTCTCAAATGTGTCATCTGTTACATTCCTTGTCAATGAGGCAGCACATCTTTCACTTAGAAGGCCATGTGAAGTGTTTGTGAATAACAAATGAAGATTTACTTCCAACATTGCTGATAGGGTCTTGGTGTGATCACCAGGTTTATGGATCTGTTTCATGGGAATATGCTTCTCAAAGTTGCATTTATGAGTTGTTTATTCAGTGAATATAGGTATTCATGAGGGTTTTTCTCATTTTAGTAGAAATGAATATAAGGGAAGAAAATAATCACCAGCAAAAGCTATTTCAGATTTTTGCAAATTAAAGTTATGGGTTAATAAAATGGAATAATCTGTCTAATATCTCACACTTCATTTCACTGGATATAACACAATAATAATAATTCTAGATACAGTTCTTTTCTTTTTTTGTTTTTATGTGTTGTGGGGCTTGAACTCAGCCTGGGTGCTGTCTCTGAGCTTTCTCTTGCTTAAGGCTGCTGCTCTACCACTTAAGCCACAGCTCTACGTCCTCCTTTTAGGTGGTTGGTTGGTTGAAGGTAAGAGTCTCAGAGATGTTGCTGCCTGGATTTGCTTTGAACCATGATCCTCAGACCTCAGCTCCCTAAGTGCCTAGGATTACAACTGGAAGCCACCAGTACCCAGCTACATTTTTTTCTATCAATGAAATAATGTCTAGCCACTATTGGAAAAGCTTGAAAAATAAAACCCATTCAATGTATAAAATTAAGCTCCTGAACTGGATTCATAGACTCTGGAAGGGTTTTAGATAGAATTCAAGATGTGAAGACTTGGAAAAATTTATAGTAAGTGAAGTGAGCCAGACCCAAAGAAACATAGGTTCTGTGGTTTCCCTTACTTGAAATAACTAGTATATGTCTGGGACAAGTAGAAAAGGTTATATGTACATATAACCATATAAGATGATGTTAAGCAAAATGAACCCAAGATAGGGACACAAGCAGTTTTTTTTCTTTCTTGCTCTTGTTTCTATATTTATAAGGTACCATGTGATTTTTTGGGGGTTGTTTTGTAAGTCCCTCCTCCATGGTATAACCCCTGTTTTCACTGTATTTGATGTCGGTATAATTTGGGGAAGGGAAGGCAAAAACAAAATGTTTAAATAGGGATACAGGTGGACCCATTTTAACAATGAGATGTACAAGATGCTATGTCGAAAAACAAACTTTACAATTTAAGGGGGGGTGTAGTTGAGGAGGTGGGAGGGAAGGGATGGGAGGAGAAAAACAAAGGAGGAGGCAACAATGCTCAATAGGAAATGTACTTATTACCTTGCTCATATAATTGTAACCCCTCTGGACAGTATTTTCACAATAAAAACATAAAAAGTCTGTGAACTTGAAAGTGAAAACAATATATTACTTTTACTCAACCCCAGTTGAAAATTTAGTATATCCCTCAACCGTGAATATAGGCAATAGACCAGAACTATTACCAATACCTTCCTATCACCAGGAGAAATCACAGATATTTTCCTCCAATTATAGTGTTGCATATATCTAAAAACATTGTTTATATTCACTACTTCTTCAAAATTACAGTAATTATTAGATCCATTACTAGGTTTGTTTTTTAAAAACACATACATTATTATATCACACATTTGACTTTATATATTTTGATAACTATAATTCTATATAATTGGTTTCCTTTGTAATCTTTATACATTTTATTTTACACATTTAAAAATATTATCTTGAGAAATCTATAGACTTTGGTAGAATTCCAAAGTTTAAGAAATTTTGTTCTAAAATTGGCCCCAAATTTCATTTGTCTATCCATTTGACAGTAATAAATAATATGTAAACACCTTCAACAAATCTGACAATGTCCTAGAGCTAGGAGTGTAAAAATGAACAGTACAGTATCTTCTTTGAAGGACTTCTGATTCTAAGAAAGGAAACTTACTTTTTTCAGAAAGAATAGGTATTTGTGTATTCTGGCTCAAAAACAACAGAAACTTTCAAGTAGCATATAAGATCCTTGCTACACAGAATATGATCCAATAAAAGACCAATTTGGGCATTACTTGGGAGCCCAGTAAAAATTTGTACTATCCTCCAATATTTTATTGAGTCCTGGGAATCCATTTATAAAGCATGAGAAGTAATGATTTAGCTTTTAATCTGCATACTATTAACCTACTATTTCTTTCTTCCCATCTGACCTGACCATGATCTGAAAAAGTGATAAAGCTCGGAAGAATCCAGAGAACACTAGTAAAATCTAGAACACATTGATTTGAATAAGGCTGATGAAAGAGACTTTGGATCATTTGAGAATTCTGTTTCTAGCTCCCCAGGAGAGTAAGACACAGGCAAGTAAAAATTCAAAGTGGGAAACCTAATCATGATTGAAAAAGCTTGCCACATTTTCTGATGCTTAGTTTGGTCATTCCTTTGTATGAAATGTAAAGAACAATTTTTGCTTAGAGGTACCTCAATGGAATGAAATTGGCTATACTGTTCTTTTACTCAAAGAACTATTCATAGATTTCTATTCTAAACTATGTTATTTTTACTCTGCCTAAAAGTAGTTTTCACAGTTATTTAGAGTCGTGCAGCATCAATGGAGCACTTATTTAATTTTGAGTTGCAAAATGAAATACATTTGAATTCCCTAATATAATATCTAGGGAGAACCCCAAAGTAAGAAGACTGAGAAAACGGTAATATGTAAGACCAAGTATTAGAACCCAAGCTTAAAGCGGACTGAGTTCTATGCATGACACATGCTTCTGAAATTATATACAAACTGCAGTAATGTATTCTGAGAACAAGCATTTTATCAATAATTGGTGTTTTCTGCTCACTGCAATCTCTGATCCTGTCTTTATTTAAAATTCTGTTTTCCTCCATATTTTTACATTCATTACATTTTTATAAATGCTGAATTAAAATATTATTTGTTTTGATGACTGAGCTCTTGGACATCCCTTAAACTTTGCATTTTGGTATTCTAATCTAAACCTTGTTGAAGTTTTAAGGCCCTCATCCCTGTACAAGGAAATAATTACAATTAAGGAAGGGATGGTAAGAGGAAACAAAGGAGGAGGCAACAATGCTTGATAAGAAATGTACTCATTACCTTGCCCATGTAATTGTAACCCTTCTGTACAGTATTTTCATAATAAAAACAAATAAATAAAATAAATTCTAGAAATAACAAAAGTGTTCATTTTTGCCATGCAAGACTAAATGTTATAATACTGTCAATAGGGTTAGAATGATTTTTAAAACGATCACAATATTGCGTTATATTGAATACATCTTACCACTCATAAACATACTTAAAGTCTGTTGTTTTGAATACATTTTACACACAAGGAATTCTTCCACTTAATTAATAGGACAACTGAGATTTGGATCATTAACTTGTAGACGTGTGGTAAATGTTTATCAAAAGATAACCTCAGTGTAATAGAGAAGCAGAGCTTTATGTGCATACATTGTGTGAAATGCTATTGTCATCAAAGTTAATCACCAAGAAAGCTAAGGCTAATAAATGGCTTAGATGAATCAGAAAATTTGATCTTTTCTCAGATTTACATTAATGAAATGATACAGTATCAAAGACATCACCTCCCCAGGACACTTTAATGTTAACCACTTTCGTAATAGTCTCAAAGGGCATTGTTAAAGAGGAACTCTGAATTGCCTGATGAAAAAAAATCATACTCTTTACGAATATTTTTGCAAATAGAATGCACCATTCAACAAAAGAGGGTATATCACAGAAGAAATAACATTAAATGCATTCCACAAAACAAAATAATCCCAGACATCTCCAATGGCACATAGCTAATAATAATCATCGCCATTCTGAATAATTCCTTGAAAGGCAGGAAACAAGTAACCAACACACTGTAATCAGCCATCCATTTGTTGTACTGTTCACTTTTAAAAAGTAGAGCCTAACTCAAGTCTATCTAAATCAAGAGAAGTTTACATTAAGGATGAACAGGGAGCAAAAAGAGTGTGGGATCTGTTGGGACTGTGGCTAATTCTGAGATATGCTAAAAGCATAAAAAACACATATTGGATTTGACAAAGTTACTATAAAAATATATTGTAAATTTTCTATATGGATGAAAGTAGACAATCTAGATGCTAGAAATCTGTCCTGGGTAATAGGATAAATCCTTCTCTTGTCTCCTTCCTTTCCTTTTCATTCTTTAGTCTTCCTTTCCTCTACTTTCTTCTCTTCTCCATTTTTCCTTACAACTCTCTTTAATTTTTTTAAAGAGAAGAAATGTTGATTATCTTGAGTGAATTGAACAAGAAAGCAAGAAATTGATTAAACATTCATCATAATACTTTCAAAAACTACCAACAAATGAAATGAACATTTTAAAAAATTGTGTGCTGGTTCTGGGGTTTGGACTCAGGGCCTCACACTGTTGCTTCTCTCTCTCTCTCTCTCTCTCTCTCTCTCTCTCTCTCTCTCTCTCTCTCTCTCTCTCTCTCAGGCTGGTACTCTACCACTTGAGTTATACCTCCACTTCTGGCTATTTACCAGTTAATTGAAAGAAGTATCCTATGAACTTTTCTGCCCAGATTGACTTCAAACAGCAATCCTCAGATTTCAGCCTCCTGAGTAGCTACTTACAGGCATGAGCCACCAGCACCTGGTGCAAAACTTTCTACTTTAAATATCTAATAGTTTAAACAGGAAGTCAGATTCCCCAAGAATTCCTGAGAATGGCTATTTGCTGTGGGCAGCTTTGCTGCTGGGGCCTTCTAATTGTTCTTCCTGATTAGCTTCACAGAGTTGGAGGTGATTCTCAGAGGTTTGTGGAGACCACTGTTTATGTGCGTGTCAAACAGATTGTGTTTTTAACATTGAATGCCCACAATAACAATAATAAAACATGCTGGCATGCGCTCTGAGTAAACGCTTTCTTCTGAAGATAGAGCCAGTGAAATGTTTAAGGAACTTTGACATTTATAGCTGTATTTATAATCTTTTTTGGATCATTTCCTCACAGAGACCCATGTTTGTATATTTTAAATTCTCTGGAGAAATAAAAACGTTTAAACATAACATAATGATATGATATGCATTTTATGAGCCCTTGCTTCCCATGTAAGCATCAGCAAAGAAAATGGTGTGGTGGATCCTGAGAAAGGGGTTCTGGGTAAATGTCAGGTTTCCTAGATACACATGACAATGTCCAAATAACCAAGGACTAGAAAGAGACAGGGGAGGTGATGGTCAAGGTAGAAACTTGCCTCAAAAGCAGGACTAAATATTGGTCATCCTGGAATATGTACTAAGCAGAGAGCATTTTAGACATGCATAGGCTGTTTTCCATCCTAAGAAGGTGAAGGAGACCTCAGAATTTTAATGCTACTCTATTCGCACACATCATATAAATTTACCTACTGCTTGTTTCTTGAAATTTCCTGGTCGATAGCAAGCAACCAGGAAGTATTCATCATGGCCATGGAAAAGGTTAATGATAGGATTATTCAAACAAACAAATAAACAACTCCTTTATTTTCAGCTAATGAAGACAACTTTTACTACGCGTTTAATTTGGTGTATGCCAAGTATATCTTAGGTGAGTTAATTTACTAAATATTCACAAGTTTAAACAGCAAATAACTGAAGTGATATTCAGAATGAAATCTGATCCTACTATCCTACTTTGCTAAACTGTCCAGCAGTGAGAGGATTGTGCATTGTGGGGCCTGAACTCTGGGCCTGGGCGCTGTCCCTCAGCTCTTCAGCTCAAGGCTAGCGCTCTACCACTTGACCCAAAGCACCACTTCCAGCTTTTTTTCTGCTTATGTGGTGCTGAGGAATCGAACCCAGGGCCTCAGGCATGCAAGGCAAGCACTCTACTACTGAGCCACCTTCCCAGCCTGGGTATGGCAATGTTAAAACAATGTTAAGTTTTAGAAAGTTCTCCTAATGAGAGATGAGGTCCAGATGTATTCGCCTCAGATCTGTAGTGTAGTAATTGGTTTTGGCCAATAGAAAATATGACAGAAGGGAATCTTTCTGCTTTAAAAGGGTAAGCCAGAGTAGTTTCCATCATGTTCTTTGGGACATTCTCTTCTTCTGAACACAACACAGCACCATGCGTTTTGTGAGCCCTGGCCCACCAAGTATGAAGAAATTTCGTATCAGACAGATAGTGCACCAACATCCTTACATACCTTTGGTGCATCTTACATGAAGGTGTGAAAACCGTGATCGCTGTGCTTAGGAGACACAGAAGGGCCTAACAAGACTCACTTGGCAGCCCTGACCAGTTAAGTGAGAATCAGAGGGGCTCTGTGTTCTGGGGAAGCTCCGACCACAACTTCAAGGTATTTTTCTTATGTAAAGTTAAGTATATGATGTCTGGAGGTAGGCAGTGGGAGTCTCCCGTTCTGATGTCTAGAGTTTTAAATTTAAGAACAAATATTTCCTGCTAGTGATATGGCTCAAGTGGTAGAGCACCAGCTTAGCAAGCTTAAGGCTCTGAGTTCAAATCCCAGTACCACAAAAAAAAGTGCTTCACAGTTTTTAAAAATTTAGATTTTATACATTTTTTCTTCAGTGAATCCTATATACCAAGCATCTAGATTTTTCTTTTGTGTATTTCCTTGTTTCTCTTTCTCCTCCCTCTTCTTCCTTCCTTTCTTCTTCTTGTCTTCCTTCTTTGGTGTGTGTGTGTGTGTGTGTGTGTGTGTGTGTGTGTGTGTGTGTTTGAACTCTAAGCCTTCCAGTTACTAGGCAGGCACTCTACCCTTTCAGCCTTATTTCTCTACCCGGAGTCTCAGTAACTGTTTGCCAGTGCCAGTCTAGTATGAACCACAATCCTTTCAATCTCTACCTCCAGAGCTGTTGAAATTATGGATGTGAGCCACTGTGCCCAGCAGTGGATTTGCTTTTCCTTTTAGTCTGCATATTCTTAGCTCCTAACCAATATTCTACCCTATTATTTACTATGGACTACTATTCATTTTCATGTTTGACTGGACAAGAGCCTTGTCTTTGTTCAAAGTGAATTGTCTGTTTTTTATTAGCATACATTAGTTACGGGGGTGTGTTCAAGTGAGATTTCCTTGTACACACACAATGTATTCCAATAATCTCACCCCTCCATCACTTTCCTTTTTACCCTTCCATATTTCCAAAACTAATTCCAGTAGGTTTCATTGTTCTATTTACATATATGCAAACAATACCTACAATTTCATGTAAGCAACAGTTTAACAAAATTAGTATCAAGAAGCAGAAGTAAGGGATATTTTTGGAAAGGGTTAAATGAATGAGAAGGAAACATGAAAAATTCAGTCAGAATACTCAATGTACATATATGGTAATGGAACTAGAAGTCATAAAATGAATCTGATGTGGGAGAATGATGAAAGAGGAAACTCTGATCAATAAATGAGCATGTTAACCAGCTTGGACAACCATTTGAAGTCTAGGAAATTAAAAAGATAAACTATTAGTTATTATTAAGAATGAGGCAATTATTAAAGTTCTGTTTAGTTATTGCTAGGATACAGGAAAGCCAGAGATTTGCATGTGCTGATCTTAGACCCAGTCTCTTCCTTTAACTGTCTCAGTCTGTTTGAGTTGCTATAACAAAACTGCCATTGGTCATTTATTTCTGGAAATAAATGGAAATCTAGAGTCTAGGTTGCCAGGCTCTGTAAAGATCCACTTCCTGGCTTATAAACAGCCTTCTTTTGCTGTCCCTTTCAGGGTAGGAAGGGAGAGGGAAGACAAGTTGCCTCTTGGTTCTTCTGAGTACCACCTGTGGTCATTAGGGCTTACCCTTGTGACCTAATTACGTCTTAAAGGCTTCTTTCCAAATACCATCACAGTGAGATGGAAAGTTACAAAGGCAACGGTTTTGAGGGGACTTAGGTATTGAGCCCATAACACTGTCAGTTGTCACTCTTCACTGGCTTTCGGAGTACAAGATAAGATCATCTTTAAATAGTGACTATTAATTTTCCTCCTCAAGGTGCAAACTTTAATTTTTTAAAGCATTTCATTTGATTAAAATTTTGAGCAATACTTTAGCAACTTAAGGTGGTAGAAGGCATTATTTTTGCTCCTAAAGCTACAAAGGATAACACTAGCTGTGAGCTTGTGATAGCAAACTTGAACGAGATAAAAACAGTCATCCTATTTCTAGCTTTTCTGGAAATCTGATAGAGCATGGATATTGAATTTATCAAATGCTTTTTAAGTATCATTATGATCTGATGTGAATATTCTCCTTTAATCTATTAACATAGCAAAATAAATTAGAAGATCACATTATATATCCTCACATTATATATCCTCAGCCAACACCTATTTGTTGAGTTCCTATAATATACCAAGAACTTAAAGTAAGTCAGAAAATGAAAATGAGAACACAACAAACTTTCTGCCCTTTGATTAATCAATCCTTGTATCATTATGATGCTGCTTGATTTAGATGTGTTACCCTATTATATGCTTCTGAACATGATTTGATTTTGTTTTGCTTGCAGTTTTTGCATCTGATACTAAATTATGTGGACCTGGGCCCCACTCAAAACTGACAGCCTTAAAAGTTGTCAGGAAATAAAATAGAACAGAGTATAACGTTTTCTCCTTTTATTCATGTCTTCTTTTAAATCCATGATGCATTTTTATAGTTTTCTTCCTGTGGATGGAAACCATTTCTTCTTGAATATATTCCTAGATAATTTATTCATTTCTATATGAGTGGGATGCTTAAATAAAATCTTTTGGTTAGTTATTGCTGTTATATGTAGACTGATTTTTGTACTTTGTACACTTGGATTATGATTGGTCACCCAGGGACAATCTCTCATTAAGGCTCTTAGTTGGTTGTTTCCTGTTTTTGAGACTTTGAGTTAGATAACTATATTGCCAGTAAATAATATTTGTCTTCTTCAATAAGTGATTTTTTTCCTTTGCCTTTTCTTTCCTCATCAGTTACAAATTTCAGAACAATAGTGAATAACTGTGAACATAGTTGTGGTTTTTTTTCTTTTAAAGTGAATGTTCTTAGAATTTTATTATTAGATATTTTGCATTGAGATAAATATCCTGTAACAATCGGAGAAAGAAGACTAAATTCCTATTGCAGCTTCATTTATCAGGGATATAATAGTTGTATTATATCATAATTAGCTGTATTAATGTTGCATTTTTAGATTTTGGCATGCACACTTGTGAGATTATTTTGTCTTTTTACCCTTAATTTTTCCCTGTTAGGTTTTGTCACTAGTTTTTGAATTATTTTGTGGCCCTTAGGTATATTAAGATCCTCAAAGAGTTAAACTAGCCAGAAAAACTTTGTTCTTTAAAATTTGAAACAGTTTTTCTTTAAATGCTCTGAAACAGGTAAATCTTTCCATTTGTTTTCAATTTCTTTTTAGGAAAGTTTCCTGTTCCTTTGTTAGCACTCATATGTGATGGGAATGAGAGTGGCTCATTATACCAAAAATTTCAACTGTTTTCATAGCTGGAATGACACCTCCTTTCTTAGCCCTAATTTTTTGTCTCTCCTCTTATTATTTCCTTGATTAAAATAAGTAGAGGTTTCTACATTTATTCTTTTTGTTCTATTTATTGTTTGCTTTAAAAAAAACCAAGGAACCACTCTAGAATTTATCTATTCTGCTCCTTTTTGTTTACTAAATTTTAATTTCTGTTTTCATCTGTGGTGATTTCTTCTTCATTCGTGAGACTTGTCATGTTTTGTACATCATCTCTCAAGTCAATGATTTAATTCACTTGTTACTGCTGTCATTTAGAAATAATAAAAGTATGTTTGGTGAATTTTCCTGATTATAGCTTTGACTAAATACTCCATGTTTAAGTACATACTATTTTTATTTTTATAATATTTTTCTAGGTATTTTGCAACTATACACTTAAGCTCCTACTTGGCTCAGAGTTATATAGAACAATATGGCTATATCTCATCATTATGATGAGTATGGAAATTTTAAAACATTAATTTTGATGCATTTTGATCAAGGAATATGGTTTATGTCATTGTACTTGTAAAAAAATTCTGAGATTTTCATTTACTTTAATGTACATTGAATTTTAGATTTTTCTCAAATACTTAAAAAGTGAATACAGTATTTAAGGTTATTAAATTCCCATATTCATTTTTAAATCAACTCAAAATTAATACCAGATCCTTCACTTATTTATTTCCTAATTTAACTCTGAGGAACACAGAGAAAGTTTAATTTTCTTATGCTTCTATTTTCTTCATGTTCATTCCAATCTATTCCCTTTTTGTTCTAATTTTAAGTTTTGCCTTTATGCTTCTCATATACTCTGATAAAGGACACAGAAAATTGAATCCTGACACAGTTTTGTTTGGGATTTTTCCATACTGCAACAAGGAAAAAAATATTCTGTGTGAGACATTTAAATTATTATTCTTGAAACTATACTTCTTTTTATATGACTGCAATTTTAGCTTCTGGGGGAGAAGGGTAGCTCATGTATGTTTTAATGCTATCTTATGCCTCTAATTTTCCTGATTTATTCTTTCTTTGGCATCTTTGGTAGAAAACTTGCTGATTTGGGCTCATTTTTTGACATTTAATATGATAAATTCATTATATTTGTCATAAATTGCATGCTGTGTATACTCCAATTGATGTACATGTTATTGTTTTTAGTTGCTTCGCTATTTCTTTCAATATTTGTCCTTGATTCCATCCTCAATTTTTTTTTCTTTTTGTTGTTGTTGTTTGTTTGTTTTTGGTAGGTCTTGGGGCTTGAACTCTGGGCCTGGGTGCTGTCCCTCAGCTCTTCAGCTCAAGGTGAGCGCTCTACCACTTGGGCTACAGTTCCACTTCCGGTTTTCTAGTGGTTTACTGGAGATCTCACGGACTTTCCTGCCCAGTATGGCTTTGAGCCGCTATCCTCAGATCTCAGCCCCCGGAGAAGCTAGGATCACCGGTACCCAGCACATCCTCAATGTTTTTATTTCCTTTTTCTCTTCCCTAATGGAAAAGTAGACATTTTAGTACCCAACATGTGGTATACCATGACCACTGTATTTATACCCAAATTCTTGTTTGTTAAGCATCACTACTTGTATCCTTTATCTGTTCTTTCTAGAATTATCAATATTTTTTGTAAACTCTATTGTATCTACAGCATATTGAGGCTTGACCTCCCACTGGCCTCCCATTCCAATAGTTCAATGCTTACAGACAGTCAGTGTCTCTCCTGGGTTCATTCCATGATTGCTTAGAAAACCTTTTTTTTTGAAAGAAAACAGGAATTGGATTTGGTTGATTGATTTTCTTTCCGAGAATGTGCTTTGGAAAATGTTTTTGTGATCTGCAAATATGAAGTAGAACATGTTCCAACACCCCAGCCCACAAATTGGCCTTTTTTTTTTCATTTCATTTTTATTTATTTAGATTTGCCTCTTCATTTAGACTGGGTTGGTTTTTTTTTTTTCAGGCAGGCTCTTGTACTATCTATGACTCTCACAACAAATTGGCCTTTCATACATGCTTCTCTATTAACACCTGGTCCTGATTTTTCTGTCCCTGTCACTAAGTTGTTTGTTATTTTTCCTTGGTTTCTTGTTTTCTCTTAACTTCCAAGATTCTTCTTTGAAATTAAAGTTCTTTACTTCCATTGGAATTGGCCTCTTTATACTAAGTGTATTTATTACATATCAATCAATCCCATTCCTTCTTTTTCTTCTTCTTCTTCTTCTTCTTCTTCTTCTTCTTCTTCTTCTTCTTCTTCTTCTTCTTCTTCTTCTTCTTCTTCTTCTTCTTCTTCTT
>NW_012267276.1:2325376-2391469 GCF_000151885.1 Dipodomys ordii | reverse complement strand
CCTCCCCTTCCTCCCCCTCCTCTCCCTCCTCCTTGTTCTGGTGTTTTCTTTGGGGATCCTCATTTTGCCCATGTTGGTTCTTCACTCCCTCACTCTCTAAATCTATCATCTCTTTTCTCAATGTTTTTATCTCATTTACCTTAATTCTGGAAGGATGCCATAAATTTGTTATTTCTATTACTGATTTCATTATAAGCTATGCCAATTAAGTGCTTTATTGATTCTAATGTATTTTCAATTTTGATGTTTTATGTTCAATTTTATAACACTTTTTCTTTATGTATCTTCCTCTCTATATTTCAATTTCCTCAACCAGTTTCCTTCTGGCCTCAATGTTTTCTTATCTCATTTTTCATCTCTTGCTTCATGGGGTCCTTGAATGTTATTTAGATCACAAAGCATATGCTGTTCAAAACGTATTCCCCTTTTCTGCAGTAAATCCTTTTCAAAGTATGCTCAGCCTCTGCCTCTTGAGTCCTATATTTTCATTTCTTAAAGTTACAAAATTTTTCACATGCCTCATAATGAGGTTTTATTTTGCCTGTTTATTCATCCTTGAATGATGACTATTTTATCAAGCCTGTTATTTCTCTGCAAAACATAGTGAGTAGATTTTTTTAGGCAACCCATCGAAAGCAATCTTTCTCTTTTATTTAAAAAAAATCCTCTCCTAGGTCTTATGCTATGAAATATTTTGTCCATTCATTGTGGACCAATGGGACACTTGCTCTGTCTTTGCATTTATATGAGCTGATATTGTAGGTTTTTCTGTCTATGGCAAAGCCATTGTGCCAGAGACTAGATCTGAAATGACCTGGCCTTGCTTCTTTTCTCTCCCTTTCTTCCCCTCTTTTTCACTTCTCTTCCATTTTCCCTTTTGGTTATCAATGCCAAACAAGTTGTAAAAGTCTTTGAATTTTGCCAAGCACTTTCAACTCCAAACCACAATTGGTATTCACATGGTATAAAAACAGATAGCTTTCTTTGACTTGTGGCTATGGGCACATTCTCTGTGACCTACAGTGGGAAAAAGACATTCGTGTTCATCAAAATGCTTTTAGACTCTCCCTAATATTTTCTCTTTCAAACCCTTATCACTTTGTAACTAAGTTAGGATTGAGGACCTTTCACAAACGGTTTCAGTTGTAAAAGAAAAATGGACATGGCAGTGGATGGAGAATTAGGGTTCAAAACCAGCCCAGGCTTTGAAATTTGATCCAAAAATGTTGGAAGGAGGCTTGGCTCAAGTTGTAGAACACAAACTATCAGCAAGAAAGCTGAGCAATCTCAAGGCTCTGCATTCAAGCACTGCTACCAGCTTTTTAAAAAATAAAGCAGAAGTGGCTCTGTGGCTCAAGTGGTAGAGCACTTGCCTTGAACTGAAGAGCTGAGGGACAGCACCCAGGCCCAGAGTTCAAGCCCCACGACCCCCACACACACAAAAAAGTACCTGGCATTTCAACATGTGAAAGTTATTCTTATCCAGCTTCCAGCACAGATACAAGATTTCCCAGTTCCTATACTATTTTTGGCATTTTTGTTATGATGTAAAGTTTCTAGCCCAAGACATCATCTTTACTTGGAAGTAAGTGAAAAAATATCTAAATAAAGACTGAAACAGCATTTCTGTGCTGATCAGATATTAGGTAACAGTGTAAATCCATTATCTAAAGGGTCAGTCACCAAGCCATGGCATCTTTGATAGATCAGAGGTATTTGCTATTAATCCCAGTTGTTCTCCAGTTCAAAGTCTTTTTCTGATCAACAGAAATGAGCATGTAGCTTTTGTTCTTTGTTGCATTCACGTGTCATATTATGTTTATTGATATGTGAATATTGAACCATCCTTGTAGCCTGGAATGAAACCTCCTTGATCATGCCATATGATCTATTAAATAAGTTATTGAATTTTGTTTGCAGACATTTTACTGATATATTTTGCATATATATTCACTAAATAATTTGTGTGTACTTTTCTTTTTTTTGTAGTGTCATCTGATTTGGGGCTTAGAAAGTAATTTTGGTAGCATTACTATCTTTTCTGTTTTATAGAATAGTATGAGGAACATTTGTTAGTCCTTTATTTCTTTTTTAAACATTTCTTTTTGTAGCTGGAATTGGAGATGTGGCAAAAAATATTTTTCAGGCACAGTGCCTAGGCCCTGAGTTCAATACCTAGAACTGGCGCGTGCGCGCACACACACACACACACACACACACAAATCATTTTGTGTGCCACTACTGGAACTTGAATTTAGGGCCTCTTGCTTTTGGTTGGTTGTTTGGCCTAAGGTTGACACTCTACTACTTGAGACATTCCTTTACTTCTTTCTGCATTTTTCTGGTTAATTGAAAATGTGATTTTTCTGCACAGGCTGGCTTTGAACACTAATCATCAGATCTCAGCTTTTCAAGTAGCTAGGATTACAAACATGAGTCAATAGAACCCCTGGCTTTGTTGTTAGGTCTGGGAGAATTCAGCAGTAAATCTGGTCCCGAGCCTCTATTTCTTGAGAGACTCTTTACTACTGCTTCAGTCTTGTTGCTTATTTTAGATTCTTTATTATCCTTTTTATATCCTCTTGGTTCAATTTTGGTAGATCATATGTATCTTGAAACGTATTCATTTCTTCCAGATTTTCCTGTTTATTGAAATACAAGTTTTTGAAAAATTCCTTAATGTTCCTCTGAATTTCAATGTTATTTATTGTGATACTTCCTTTTCTTTTTACATTCCTTTGCTATTCCTTCCTTCCTTTTACCCATTCTGTCGTCTGAGCACATTAACTGCTAGACCCCATTTCAACTCCTCCACAATGCCCTCTAGGTGCTACTCTCCATTTCTATTTCACTGCCATGAAAAACTAGCCTGCACTAGCATTCTCTTTCCTTTTAAAGGTTAATAGAACCATTTTTTTCCACCTTTGATGACCCCCTACTAGAATACCCAAGCCAAGATGACCTATGGCCTCAGTTTGGAGATGACATCTGACTTTCTGCTGCATTAAGCAACACTGAGAAATTCCCCGAATTTTTTTCTTTTAATTGATTACTGTAGTTCTTTTCTATCTTCCGCTGACTTTAATGGAGCAGGCATCCATAGGCTTAAAGGAAGCAGCGGGAATATTTGAACTAACTACAGCCAAGGATTAGCAAGAAAGGGCCTCATGATGCTAGGGCTCAGGAATAGAGGCACTATAGTTGGTAATTAGGTCTCTTGGCAGAGAGGTCCAGCTGGTACTCTTATCACAAAGGGGTTGCAGCCACGGAGCCAGTGATGCTGCCTCTGAAAGGATGCCGTAAGTCTGGACCTAGGGGTAGTTTTTTTTCTCTTTTTTTTTAAAGCTGAAGCTGTAGGTGTAGCTGCCTTTACTGTTAGAGAGATGTGCCAGGAATTGGAAACAAGAAAGCAGTCATTCTTCTCATATTCTGACCTTCAAGTCTCCTATTTGTACCTCTCAAAGAAAGATGGAAATCTCTCCAGTCAAAGAATCTGGGAAATGTAGCTTGCAAATGCAGTAAAATACAAAGGGTGCACTTGATGCTCAGAAACAGCAATGTAGACATTGAGCTCTTGGTAGCTGATCAGTTCTTGAAACTGGAGACATTTTACCTCCTTAATGTGTCATTTCTACAAAGGAACAGCCCCCAGAAGAGGGAAATGTAAGAAAGTCCATATTTCCCTCTGTTTATCCTTCCTGATCATATTCCACAGTAACGTAAACATATGGTGACATGGACAAACTATACTGATGGGTTGAGAATTAAACTGTAAGGAAAAGAAATTAAATTGGAATGCATAATGTGGCTATTCTTAGGCTAAGTTAGGTCTTCTCAGCCTTGGCACTATTGAATTTGTCATGAAGGTTTTTATGTGTTGTACTATGCTTAGTAGCATCACTGGCCTATACAAACAATACCATCAGCACCCTGTCCCAAGTTGTGACAACAAAAAATGCCATCCAACACTGCCACATGGTCCCTAAAGAGTAAAATTACTCATGGCTCAGAACCATTGGTATAAGCATAGCAAGCAACAAAGCTTGAGTTTGCCCATGAATATACCATGATTCCTGGATGTCCCCTCAAAGCAAGTGAGCAAATGTGTGTGTGTGTGTGTGTGTGTGTGTGTGAGAGAGAGAGAGAGAGAGAGAGAGAGAGAGAGAGAGAGAGGGAGGAGAGAGAGAGAGCCTATCTGATGTCTTCCGATTGCAACTATAGCCTCTTTCTGGGGTGCTCTATATCTTTTCCACAGGAGTTTCATCTATAATGAGTCGTGATAACTGGGCACTGGTAGCTCCTGTCTTTATTCCTAACTACTCAGGAGGCTGAGGTCTGAGGACTGCAGTTCAAAGCCAGCCCAGGCAGGTAAATCCATGAGACTTTAATCTCCAATTACAACCAAAAAGCTGTGGCTCAAGTGGAAGAGCGCTAGCCTCATGTAAAAAAGCCAAGTGAGAATGGGAGGCCCTGAGTTCAGCGAGTTCCTCTACACACACACACACACACACACACACACACACACACACACACACACACACACAGATATTATAACTAAGAACATTCCCTAAATCCTGATTTATTTGGTTTGAAATAATCTCAAGAAGGGCTTCATCAGCTTATTCGGGGATGGATGATTGTTCAAAGCCTGGCCAACTTCAAGCTCTCTCCATTCATATGTGATGCAATGTCATATTCAGGGAAGAACTGCTTTCATAGCTCATGCATCCCAAGATGAAACTATGCTTCTCAGGAATGGCAGAATTCACACAGCACATAGCAATAGGGAAAGTATTCCGTGTATGTGAGTTCATCTTCCAAGTGTTCCAGCAGTGGGAATGCTTCCCTCTGTGTGTATGCATCAGCAGCTTCTCTTGTTGGCTCTCTATGACCCAACCATGTCCACAGGGCTATTGGAGGTAAGGCTCTCATCAAGACACAGAGACGCTAGTCCTCTGTAGGCTCTATTAGAATAGTTCATCTTATTCAGAAATGAGAATTAAAGAGGAAGATTGTCCTTTCAATTACATTCTTGCTGGCCTCTATCTCACTGCCCAAGACATTTATATACATCTTTCAGAGCATGGTACTGATGGAGAACTTACAAGACTAAAGGATTGTATGTAAACATTGTTGGTTTACCCCCAATTCAAGCAACATTATAAATATAAAGAAAATAGCTCTCAGTCAAAAATCAAGTAAAGTTGGCTGCCAGTAGTTCAGGCATGTTACTCTAGCTACTTGGTAAACCAAGATCTGAAGATCGTCATTAGAAGCCAGCATAGGCAGGAAAGCCAGTGAGACTGCTTGTCTTCAATTAACAAGCAAAAACTCTGAAGTGGAGCTGTTGATCAAGTAGTAGAGTGCTAACCTTGACCAAAAGAGCTATGGGGCAGCATCTGGGCCCTTAGTTCACCCTCAGTATTAGTACACACACACACACACACACACACAAACACACACACACATACACCACAAACATATACACATACACATACAAATCAAGTAAAGCTGGGCATACTGGCATTTGTAATCCTAGAATCCTAGGAAGGAAGGAAGGAAGGAAGGAAGGAAGGAAGGAAGGAAGGAAGGAAGGAAGGAAGGAAGGAAGGAAGGAAGGAAGGAAGGAAGGAAGAAGTTGTAGATAATTATTTGCTGTTAGCTCAGTGTGTCTCATTTAATAGCTCTGGCTCATTGTAAGAGAAGGGATGAGGTACTCTCTAAGTTTATTTTCCAGTTCCATGATCCTGTAAACCAAAGATCACCTTCCATGAAACCTGGATACAAATTTTAAAATGTTTCCACTAAGACAGGTGCAGCATTAGTCACTGTCAACATTCAAAGAGAAGGCAACTCATTGTAGTAAACCATATAAATCTTTGTCAGTGACTATGATGCAGGAGTTGCCCAAATCCACTTTCCTTCCAGACAATGCATTCTTATGAATAACCAGATAGTAAACAGAACCTGGACCATTCTCTCCATTTTAGGATCATTCATTCACAAAGAGATTTATATAGCACAATATTTTCCTTCAAACAAGCTGTTTTGTTGTGATGGTAAAAACATAAGAGATGATGAGAGGAAACAGTAATCTAACACTTCAGTAGAATATACTTTTTTCCAAATCAGCGAGAAATCTTTATTACAAAGTATTCTCTTTGGGTATGAATAAAAGCTGATCAATATGTAAACATTGAGATTTCTTTCCATAAATTGCGGATTTTGCAGAAATAATTGGTATATGCCTAAGTAGTATTTGTTACTCTAGCTCATAATTACTCTATTTATTTCCCCATTCTCTCTTCATCAGTTTGATCTTTTTTTTCTCTCTTTTGAGGCCCCAAAATACAAAAAGAGTTACAGCAAGTTTGTGAAAACAGCTTTACATCAGGGGATGATTATATTTCCAATTACTAACAAAGAACTAAAGCAAGAACTTGAGTACGGGGGAAAAAAACCACCATACATTGATAATTCAGTACTTGCATATGCTCAGTTATTTTCAAAAAAATTGAGAATGCCTTTAAGTTGAAAGTCTTGTCAACTCTGACTTTTTGTTAAATACTAGGAACTCTCTATCTTTATGGTTATACCAAATGCCCTATAGTACTAATTATAATCAAACAGTCCTATATTCGATGACAGATCTTAGAGATTCAGAACACCCATAAAATAAATGTTCTTTTATTTATATGTAATAATTGGTACTATCATTGGCTGAAGTCTCAAAACCATAAAGGTCACATTTCGAAGATGTGACATATCTATGTCAGAAATATAAAGTGTGTGTGTGTGTGTGTGTGAGAGAGAGAGAGAGAGAGAGAGAGAGAGAGAGAGAGAGAGAGAGAGAGAGAGAGATTCCTGGGGATTGTACAAAACAATATTTGTATCTAGTTTGCTCTTCCAACCATTTCTTTTTCTTTTGTTTGTGTTTTTTTTCCTTCATGGTGGTGTTACTGAGGATCAAACTCAGAGCCTCATGTTCTCACTTAGCTTTTCTTGGCTCAAGACTGGCATTCTACTACTTGAACCACATTTCCACTTCTGGCTTTTTGCTGGTAAATTGAAGGTAAGAGCTCACATACATTCCTGCCTGAGCTGACTTTGAACCACAACCTTCAGATCTTAGCCTCTTGAGTACCTAGGATTACAGGCATAAGCTAGTGGTGCTTGGCTCCTCTCTTGCATTTTATGCTGTTGCTTCAGCATGATGAGCACTTGGAAGTTTTCCACAGCATTGCTGCTGTGCACCCCACCATTCCATTGAAAGAATTCTTTTCCCTTACAGCCTCACAGATCTCTAGGGAACAGGATCCCAGAGGGTACTAATTTAGTAGAGAAAACTAGTAATACTCCTAGGAACACTTGCTACCATCGTCCAAGATGTACCCTCTCTAGCTTCACATACTTTTAAATTTTATTTTATTTTAAAGGTAATGTACAGAGGGGTTACAGTTACATAAGTATGGTAATAAATACATTTCTTGTCGAGAAGTGTTATCCACTCCATCATTTTCTCCCACTTTCCCTCCCTAAGTTGAAAAGTTCATTTCCAACATAGTGTGTTGTGAGTATCACTGTTGCATTCATTGGTTCGCCCATTGTCATTTGTCTCACCATTTTGTTTTTCCCCTTCCCTTCCCTAAATCACATAAATGTATACACATGGTACAGGGTACCATAATTTAAAAAAACAGTGGCAGCAAGGGATAAACCAAAAGGGGAAAAAACAAAAGAAAAAAGAAAATACTTTAGATAATACATTTAAAAAACAAACAAAACACAAAACAAACCCTCTGGTTTCCAGATCTTGGAGTTCATCTTTATTAGCTTTGTTTTATATGTCATATGTACATCGCTATTGAGCTATTGTGATCCTTTGTTAGGACTATCCTAGACATATACCAATTATTACAAATAAGGGAAACCATGTGGCCTATGCTTCTTTGGGTATGGCTTACTTCACTTAACATGATTTTTTCCAAGTCTTTTTATTTTCTTATGAATGGAGCAATGTCATTTTTTTTTCTGATGGAATCAGAATTCATATATAACATTTTCCTGTTCCATTCATCTACTAAGGCTCATTTGGGTTGGTTCCATAGCTTAGCTATATTAAACAATGCTGCAATGAACATAGTTGGGCTGATAGCTTTAGTGTGGCCTTGTTTGTGATCATTTGGGTAAATGCCCAGGAGTGGGATTGCTGGATCATAAGTAGTTCTATGTTTAGTCTTTTGAGGAGTGTCTATACTGCTTTCTAGAGTGATTGAATCAGTTTACATTCCCACCAACAGTATAGTAGTATTCCCATTTGACCACATCCCTGCCAGCATCTTATATTATTAGTTTTCTTGATAATGGCCATTATGTCTGGGGTGAGGTAGAATCTCGTTGTAGTTTGATTTGCATTTCTTTTATGGCCAGAGATGTTGAACATTTCTTCATGTGTCTATTGGCTATTCTTCTTTTCTCTCTTTTTATTTTTTATTGTGAAAATATTGTACAGAGGAGTTACAATTACACGGGCAAGATAACGAGTACATTTCTTATCAAGCATTGTTACCTCCTCTTTGTTTTCCTTTCCCATCCCTTCCCATACTTCCCCCACCTCCCCCTACCCAATCCTCCCCCCCCACACCAAAGTTGTAAAGTTCGTTTTTCAACATAACAACTTGTACATCTCATTGTTGCAGTGGGTCCACCTGTATCCCTAGTTAAATGATTTGTTTTTGCCCTTCCCCTCCACAAATTATACCAACATCAAATACAGTAAAAGTAGGAGTTATACCGTGGGGGAAGGACATACAAAGCAACATAGAAATCATCTTATAAATATGTTAGAAACAATTTCATGAAAGAAAAAATCATTTGAATACTTATCTTGGAGTTCATTCCCCTAACATCACCTTATCTGACCTTTTCTGCTTGACTTAGGCATATACTAGTTATTGCAAATAAGGGAAACCATGGGGCCTATGTTTCTTTGGGCCTGGCTTACGTCACTTAATAAAATTTTTTCCAAGTCTTTCCATTTCCTAACAAATGGGGCAATGTCATTCTTTCTGATGGAGGCATAGAATTCCATTGTGTATATATACCACATGTTCTTGATCCATTCATCTACTGAGGGGCATCTGGGTTGGTTCCATAGCTTAGCTATGGTAAATAATGCTGCAATAAACATAGTTGTGCTGATAGCTTTAGTATGGTCTTCTTTGTGACCATTTGGGTAAATGTCCCAAAGTGAGATTGCTGGGTCATAGGGGAGCTCTATGTGGAGTCTTTTTTTGGGGGGGGTCCAGTCGTGGGGCCTGAACTCTGGACCTGGGTGCTGTCCCTCAGCTCTTCAGCTCAAGGCTAGCACGCTACCACTTGAGCCACAGCACCACTTCCGGCTTTTTTCTTATGTGGTGCTGAGGAATCGAACCCAGGGCCTCAGGCATGCAAGGCAAGCACTCTACCACTGAGCCACCTTCCCAGCCCCCATATGTGGAGTCTTTTGAGGAACCTCCATACTGCTTTCCAAAGTGGTTGAACAAGTTTACACTTCCACCAACAATGTAGTAAGGTTCCCTTCTGTCCACATCCCCTCCAAGATCTGTTATTACTAGAGTTCTTGATTATAGCCATTCTAACTGGGGTGAGGTGGTATCTCAATGTTGTTTTGATTTGCATTTTTTTATGGCTAGAGAGGTTGAGCATTTTTTCATGTGTCTATTGGCCATCCTTCTTTCCTCTTCAGAGAAGTTTATTTCATCTCCAAAGAAATCTCTTTTTAAGTCTTTATCCCATTTATTAATGGGGTTGTGTCATTGAGAATTTGTTTTTTGGGGGTTTAATTTTTTGAGCTCTAGGTATATTTTTTTTGTATGAGGTTCTTATCTCTTGTATAGCTACTGAAGATCTCCAGGTCTGTGGTATTTCTATTTATCTTGCAAGCTATGTCCTTTGCCATGCAGAAGCTCTGCAGTTTAATGTGATCCCATTTATCCAGGCTTTGATTTGTTGAGTTTCTAGATCTTTATTTAGGAAGTTTTCGCATGTGAAAAGGAGCCCCAGTGTATCTCTCATCCCTTCCTGTAATATTTTTAGGGAATTGAGGTGGCCACCAGATTCCAAGCATTACCATCCAACCCCTTGTCCTTGTGTTGCTGCAGGTAGGTCCTTATCTGGACCTACCACACATGCCTTTCCATCTTCCCAGGCCCTTCCTATGGTGTCAGCTGAAGCTCCAGATAAGGGATAGGGATCGGCTAAGGCCAAGCATACTCTTTTCCTAATGAATTTTCAATTCCCTATTTCTCATCCTTCACATCCATTCCATCAGTAGGCTGTAACAGTTCAGCCCAATGCATGTATACACACACTCAGACACACACTAGATATGTAGATGATACATAGATATGCATGCATACTTCTATGTACACAGATAAAACATATATGTGTGCATGCCACTCCATTTTTTATTCTACATCTCCAAGTTCTCACCACACTCACTTGTATTTTAAAGATAGACAAAAATATTTGACTAGTTGTACAAAGAAGTTGTCATTCCACAAAGCATTTTATGAATACAATGTGTCTTGAAAAATGATGCCTTTCAACATTCTCAACCATCCCTTCCAGCCACCTCTTCCCTCACTTTTCTTAAACTTTGTAGGATATACAATGAACTTCTGACTGTCTTATCTCCCTTTCCTTCTCTTTATTTGTCCTTTCCCCTCCCTTTGCCCCCATCCCACCCTTTTCAAGTACCCCTTTCCTGGTGTTCATTTTGTTGAACTATGATTTTGCCTTTCTAAGAAATTATACTGGGCTGGGAAGGTGGCTCAGTGGTAGAGCGCTTGCCTTGCATGCCTGAGGCCTTGGGTTCAATTCCTCAGCACCACATAAACAAAAAGAATAAAGCTGGAAGTGGCGCTGTGGCTCAAGTGGTAGAGTGCTAGCCTTGAGCTGAAGAGCTGAGGGACAGTGCCCAGGCCCAGAGTTCAAGCCCCACAACTGGACACTCCCCCCCCCAAAAAAGAAATTATACTGTTTGAGTTCTCCCCAAAATCTTCCATATTTCAATTAATACATGTATAAACTACCATAGGTACTTATTTATATATTTTACCATCTTTAAGTACTATACAAAGGAGTTGTCATTTAACAAAGCAGTTTATTAATACAATGCATCTTGATCAATGTCACCCCTTTTAACATTCTCATCCATCCCTTCCAACCCACTCTTTCCTCATTTAAAAAAATTTGTAGGATGTCAAAATCAAGTATAGTGACAACAGGGACACACACACACACACGCACAATTTGTCTAATTTGGGGAGGGGAAGGGGAAAAATCAAGAAGCTGAAACAAGGACACAGGATGACCCTTTGCAACAAGACAGTATATTGGACACCTACAAGACAGTATATTGGAAATGAACTTTACAACTTTGGGCAGGGGGGAGGAGTGAAGAAGGTAGGGAGGGAAGGGATAGTGGGAGGACAACAAGGCAAGGGGTAACAATGCTCAACAAGAAATGTACTCATTGCCTTACTCATGTAACTGTAACCCCTCTGTACAGCATCTTTACAATAAAATAAAATTTAAAAAATTTTGTAGGGCATACATTGAATTCTTGACTGTGTTCTCCACCCTTCTCCTCTTCATTTGTCTGCCCACCCCTCTCCCCATGTTCCCAGCACATCCTTTTTAAATATTCCTTTCTTGATGTTCATTTTGTTGAATTTTGACTTAACCTTTCTAAGGAATTACAGTCTTTGAGTTCTCCTTTGAATCTACCATAGTTCAGTTCATACATTTGTATGCATTTACATACTAATCAATGTATTCATTAGTTTATAAGTTAATTCTAGCTTCCACATAGGAAGGGAAATATGCAACCTTTGTGTCACTGGGCTTGACTTACTTCACTTAACATAGTTTTTCCCAAACCTATTTTTTTCTCTAGAACCCACAAATTCCCATTCTGTTCTCCAAGCTCCCATTACTGCTTTCAAGTTATTTCTTTCCCTGTTTCCTATAGGGGAAAGAGTATTACTTTCTTTGGCTAGTCCAGTCTCTTTCCCCCATGGTTTCTGTTATCTCTTTCTCTTCCCCTGATTATTGGCACTTCCATGAGCTCCTTACTGTGTTCCCCAACACACTCTCAGTAGTTAGCATTTAGGATGTCAATGTTCAGGGAAATAACTCTGCTTGTTCCTTCCTTGTCTTCATCACCTGAACTCCTCCACCACCTACAGTCATAATCATATCCTCCAACTCCAGTATTGAAATATTCCATCCTTAGACTTCAATCTTTGCTCCTCGCCTTCTCTAGTTCTTTTTTTGCTAATATATAAAATGTTCTTTTTAAAATAATTTTTATTGTGAAAATACTGTACAGAGGGGTTACAATTACATGAGCAAGGTAATGAGTACATTTCTTATCCAGCATTGTTGCCTCATCCTTTGTTTTTTCTCTACCATCTCTTTCATCCTACCTCCACAACTACACTCCCCACCCCGTGCCTAAATTGTTAAGTTAGTTTTTCAACATAGTGTCTTGTACATCTCATTGTTGCAATGGGTCCACCTGTGTCCCTATTTAAACATTTTGTGTTTTCCCTTCCCCTCCCCAAATTATACTAACATCAAATACAGTGAAAACAAGGATTATACCATGGGGGAGGGACATACAAAGCAACAAAAAAAATTACATGATACCTTATAAATATGTTGAAACAATAGCAAGTTCTTGACTCAACCACGTGAGTCTTCAGATGGGTTAACCTCACCCATGCTAACCATCCCTCTCTTCTTTTTTCCCATTTTTCTCACTAATTCCCATACTTCCAATAAATATTGCTAGAGAAAACAATTTTTAAAAAAAATCTCATGAATCAGATTTGACAATGATTTCTTAGATGTGATTCCACAGGTGACAAAAAAAATGAACAAATGATACTTGCCAAAAAAAGCTGTAATGTTTGCATACAAAAGACGTCATTAACAGAACAGAAAGCCATTCCATGTAGTAGAAGGATATTTAAAAGTTATATATTTGATAAGAACTTCTAACTCTCAAAAGAACCCAATAAAATAAAAAAACCTAACTCAAAAATAAGGAAAAGATTCATACAAATATTTCTTCAAATATGTTTTGTGTTGTTGTTTTTGTTTGTTTGTTTGGGCCTGGAGTTTGAACCCAGGGCCTTTGAACTCTCTAATAAGCACTCTGTAGCATTTGCCATGATTGTAGCTCATTTTGCTGCAGGTTATTTTTAGAAAGGCTCTGACATTTTTACCTAGGGTAGTGTGGTCTAGAAACCTCTTATTTCTGGCCTTGTGTAGCTGGCTCTAGAGGCACACTCCACAATGCCCAGCTTGTTTTTTGAGATGGGATCTCACTAGGTTTTTGCTAGAGCTGAACTTGAATCACAATCTTTCCATTCATCTCAGTAGCTGGGATTACAGTTATGAACTGCCATTCTGGGCCACTCTTCAAGGAAATTTTTTATTATTATCTCTTTCTGGTGCTGGGGACCAGGTAAGGGCAGAGAGAAAAATCATAGGAAGATTTTATCACATGGGATTTGAATCTAATTTTGTAAAAATATATGTATCATTCAATCTAGCAATTCCTTATAAAGAAATGATCTAAACTCTAAGAAGCTATATTTTCCCAAATATCTTCCCAACCACTTTACAATGACTTAAGTAAAAGTATATCAATATAAATGTTAATAATATGCTGATCACTTGGTTTGTCCATACATGGAATATTATATAGCCATCCAAAAAAAGTTCATATAAGTCACGTATGATAGTGAATAAATATACCTACACAAAGGGTAAGATAATGGTTGATTGTACTCATCTAAGGTGTCATAGTGAAGGTGGTTGAAAAAGGTACTCAGAAATGTGACAGATGGGGTAGAGTCTCTTTCCAGAGCAAGGGATTAGAAATACATTAGCTTACAAAAGTCTGTCAGAGAGTGACCTCAAAACCAAGAAATAGGAAAGGAGAAGCTAGGAAGGAATCTGGGCAGAGTGGTCTCAATAAAGCTTTCAGCCAATGCCATTGGTATCTCTGAAACTAGAATGGCTTTTCCAATTTATCCAGAAAAGAATGAAATGGCTATTATTTCACAGCCCCAACCTGACCAGTAATCAGATTTCAAGGTACTCCCCAAAGAATGTTATGAATGTTTGATTAAAATAATTCTCTTTAACTTAGAGAAGTTCCCAGAGAAGACTCCACATTGCTACCTGTCAGTAGATTGTATTCCCAAACATGGAGTCCATAATAATAAATACCTAGATAAAGGTAATCCTCGTGCCCTAGTGCCTCCAACAACGGAGGCCACTGTTGAAAGATGGTGAAGTCAGTTGGCTGATTTCCATACGCTCAACATTCAACCCCTTCAACATCAAATCATTCAGCCTCACACTAGATAATCATTTTTGCCTTTTAAAATTTAACAAAGAACAGACAAAATCAGGTGGGATATATCTCAGTGCTGGGTGCTTCCCTTACACATGGAAAGCCATGGGTTTGATCCCCCTCAACAACACACACACAAATATGAGTTTTGGAAACAACATCATATAAAATGCTATATCCTCCTCCTTTTAACTTATTTGTGTGCACAAAGTAAAATTTAAGGGTTCATTTAAACTTTCCATGAAATTCAAGTTAGTTCAAAACTACGTTCTTTGACAAGATAGTGTTGTGTTGAATAAATACGTGACTATGCCTTTATCTAAAGTAATAATGCCAAAAAAATAAGTATAGCAAGTTTAGGAGGGTTGGAAGTTAAAAATTGTCAGGGAAAAAAAACAACAACAAAAACAACAAACTAGTTGCTTGATATATAGGATAGATTTCTACGTGCTGTTATGGTGAAAATTCACCCTCTACAAATTGTTATGTGCAATAACTTTACATAAAATACATCCTAACCACACACTGAGATGTGAACCTTCCAATTTTAAGATAATTACATTTTCCTAATTTTCTGTGTCTGTCCATAAGTCATAATTCACTCCCATGCTATGGTTTTGAATGCACAGAGTAAAATACTGTGTTAGGAATAGTTACTTGAGTTGGTCATTTGGAAACCTGTCATTCTCTAGGACTCTTAAACAGCAAAGATCCATCTAAGTAGAGCATAATTAGTTTAGTCTGTGACCAAACCAAACCAAACCAAAATTATCTAAAAAGAGTAACATGCAAGGCAACCAAAGGATAGTGAAAGAAAGGAAGAGAAAAAGAGAAAGAAAAAGAAAAGAAGAAGGAGAGAAAGAAAGAAAAAAGAAAGAGAGAGAGAGAGAGACACTCATTTAACCACAGCCATCTCCTTTCTGGTATCACGGGCTGAAACTCTGAAAGATCACTACCCACAATGCTCTGCAAAATCCTGTTGATAACCTACACCATTTGACATCGGCCAAGTGGTAGTAACTATGCTTGGGAAAGGGCTGGCTGAGACAAGAACATGCAAACTGGAGTCTAGACACCCAAATTACAAACAGCGAATATTGGAGAGAGAGAGTGTACTGTCTCCCTTCCATAAGACTTAGTCAAGCTCATTGGAAGCGATCTCCAGCAGCTAATTGGGATTGCAGTGCTTCTGAGCTCTGACCTAGAAAAGGGGGAGATGTGAAATAAAGTGACATAAAGAAATTCCCATCCCGGTCCTACTGTTGTTTGGTGAGCTGTTTCTATACTGTATGCACATAAACAGCTCTTCTTGGGTGGTGGTTTAATGTTGCTATACCTTCAATTGCAATTACACCGAATGGAGCTGCAACAAATCTTCGTAATGCCAATCTCATCTTTCCACCTCATTGACAGCTCAGAAAATGCATCTGAAATTCATAGTAGCCTCATAGCCTATGGCAAGAGAAACTCATGCTGCTAAAATTTTATTTTAGAATTCAAGCTGGTTTTCCTCAGTTTAGGATGCTCCAGTTTTTAATCTTTTGCTGCCTACCACACTGTATCAAAATAACCAGCCAATATTGTTCTACTGTCAGGGGCCTCAGCTGCCTCTGAATTTTATCAGTACAAATAAATACTGGCACATGTGAAAAAAAATAATCCCCATTGATCGACACTAACATTAATAGAATTAAGAGCAGAGAGGTGGCAAAATATGTATAAACTTTGACTTGCTACCTCCTGTTCCTTTGCTGACTTAAAAAAAAAAAGAAAGGTTGAATAGATAGTCAGACTGATTTAATGTGTAGGCTGATCGGGATGCTAGGCTAGGTCCCAAATTTGTGTAATGTTCAGAGAGAGAGAGAGAGAAAGGGAGAGAGAGAGAGAAAGAGATTTTTTTAAATCCCAGAAAAAGAGATATTTCCAAATTAATGGCATTGCCCGAATGCCTTGGCTCCCTGCACCCCACCAGGAAGGTTTATTATTTTCGGGTAAAATGTTGCTCGGATGGGGAGTGGTAGTCAGCGATGCGTCAGAGCTGCTCTTTGAACACATTAAAAAGCTGAATGCACAACAAAGAACAGATGTTCCAGCATGCCTTATTTATGCACCCATCAGCAATCTTCCAGTGACCACAAAATGCAGCCTCGCTCCCCCCTTCCTCCTCTCCATAATATTATTTTCTGATAAACTCAACTCTCTTTATTAATTTATTTATTTTTGGCCTCAACTGAACTCCTGGGTAATTGTCTATGTGTGTGTGCACAAGTATGTGTGTGTGTGTGTGTGTGTGTGTGCGTGTGTGTGTGTTATTTGAAAGTCTGCCTCCATCAGAGCTGAATTCTATTGAACTGTGGAACAGGTGTGGATTCTGCAATTAGATCACATTTCAGAGAGAGAGACACTGAGGGTAATAATGGCGGCGAATTCTTCACAGTCGAATGCAGCACCATAGCGACCAGCAACAACGCAAGAGAAGAGGTATTAGTATTAGGGGGTGATTATTTTTAGTTTATGGGATCATCTGATTGAATAGAGCCATAAGGCATTACTATGAATGTGGGTATTTGGGGCTCACCAGCTGTAAGGCAAACTTGTTTTACTGGCACTTGTCTGAAATGCACCCTTTGCCCACTCTCACAATTGGAATGGAAGTAGTGATTAGGAAGTGAGATATAATGCAGATTAAATGTTATGACGGACCAAGATCCTGTTGGGTTATTAAAATCCATTTGCTGTGGCTGGTTTTAAAGGCATAGTGCTTTTATCTAAACCTCCAACTCCAGCTCTCTTAGCTTTCAAAGGTAAAGGAGTGAAGAGAAAGGGTAGCTGAGAAAAAAATTCAGAATTTAAAGAGAAGCATGAATATGTCCTTTTCCTACACAAGAAAGCTGCAGGTTTTGGAGAGCCAATCTGGTTTGTGACCTCAATTTGAGCCTTGGAAAAACATGATACATGAATATAGAAAATATTCACCCTCCCCAACTTGATTTAATAGACAGACAGCAAGCAACACCAGCAATTCTCACAATAATATTGGGTCAATTGGAGATTTCCAGCTCCAAGTGGCAATTCCTTAAGAAATTTTATATATTTCCCATGAAACAGGACTATTTGGGATCCAAATCGATGGTGTGAAATCAGCCCTTGGGAGAGTTCCAGCTGTTCCCTGGGGTATCTGCAAATAGTGCTGTGGGCTGGCTGACAGCAGCTGCCATTCCTGAAAGAATAAAGGACGCCAGACAATAGAGAGGAACACTCCACATAAATGAAGTCACAGGCATTCCCGGGAATCATGAGCGATCTGGGCCCAGAAATAAGAGACGTGAGAAGCTTGAGAGGGTCCAGTTTCCCCCATCCCATGGGCACAGGTGTCAGAGCTCAGAATGAGAACCTCCTTCTTTGTCCATCAGTCTTTGAACCCTGGATGGCTCATGGTCTGGGATCAGCATCACGAGATCCAGATTCTCAGCCAACATATTGCCAAGGGCCAGAATTATCCTTCTGGTGCCAAAATGAGCTCATCTGGCACAAAGTCTGAGCAATGGGAACGGGTTCTGTTGTCCATGATGCTACTTCATACTGAGAAATATGTTACCAGGATAGGAAGTTTGTTTCATCTAGGTGAGCTAACCATGATTCCTGGCTGAAAAACCCTATTTTCTGGCTAAGAAAGAGTAAAGCAAGAGAGAGGATGGATACATGCTAGCTTTTTTTTTAAAGCATGACTTTTCTGTTATTAACCAACCCATTAATTATCTAGTTGACAAATTCTACCCAACACTTACTATTCATCTCTCAGAAGGGAGACCATTTTAAGAAAAATTTAGATAGAATAGTTCTTATCTTGTTAATTACCTGAATCTAACTACATGGCCCTGAACTTGAGTAAATCTCTTCCCTTCTTTCTCTAGGTTTGCTGTGAAAGGGAGAGCTGGATTTCACAAAGAGAAGCAGTAGAATGTTAGATAAAAATTGGAGGGTGGGATGCACAAGCCACACAACCCTCAGCCGATGGCTTTTGCACTGCCTCCACTAAATTCCAAGGACACTCAGAACCAAGCATGAAAGGTCTGCACTACATTGCATTGGACATCTCAGTATCAATAGATGAGTTTAGTGTCAGGGAGATGCTCTTCTGGTGGTCCTGTATTAGAGCACTCAAGATGGCAGCCTGAGGGTCTATGAGCGCAATTCCACAGTCTCAGCTGTGAGGATATTTTCACTGTCTCATCTGACGTGGCTATTCTAGTCGTTCTGAAGTTACCCGTTCTTCTATTTCTCCTCCCTACTTCTTCCTCCTCAGTCTCCCCCTCTGACTTATTTTCCTTTCTAATTGGGAGTGGGAAAGAAGTATCTATGAAATAGAACCCTTTCATTTGTTTTGGCTGTCAATCATCATCATTCACTTTAATAGCCATAGTTAAAGTCTAAAGATTAGGTGGGAATTTCCTACAAGGTTAGTCTGACAATTTTTTCATCAAAGCACCACACAACTCTAGCTCTGCTCTGCGATCTTATCCCATCCTTATATTTAATGTTTGCCTTTAAATCTTGGAATACATTATTTCATTTTATAAGCAGCCTTTTACAAAAGGGGCAGGGGACAGAAGAAAATATAGTCAAGTTCTTCTCATCTTAACTTTGTAACATCTTTCTTAGCTAAAGCAATAGGAGAGAAATAGCAGCATTACTTATAGTTATTGACATGATGACGATTCCTTTGCAGATGTTACAATGTCAATGTTTCATGGGAAATTTGCATGCAGTTTAATATGCATCAGTGCACCTTGCCATTTAGTCATCTGCGTGAGCATCATGCAGACAGGAGGACAGGCAGTCTGTATTGGTAGAATGTAGAGGCTACTACTTGCAAGCTGTAGACATGAAGAAGTCACACCTTGGGGTTTTGAATGAAAGCTTGACATCATGTGATCAAACGAGCCAAACAAAATGTGAATTATAACCTATGAAGTAGAAGAATTCAGTTGTTCTCTGGTAATTGGTGTGGCAAAGAAAGACCAATAGAATTAGCTTGGAATCATATTCTCTACGTGGTAAAGAAGTTTGGAGTTATAAATTAATAAATGATTTGATTTTAAAAAGCAAAGAAACATACTTCTTTTTTGCTTCTACTCATTTTCTTCCCTCCCCAAAACATGTTTCTGTTTCTTGGTGTTCATTTTTATAAACAGTTCACTAGTTGTTCAGGAGGTTATACTTTTGGACCCCTCTCCTAACTATACCAACCTTACATCGGTTTGTGTGTATACCCATAAAGCCCTGTGTATGTGATCATGCAGACTTATATTTTAGATCTAGCCCAACTCTGAAAGTATGCTTAGAAACACACTTTTTAAAAATTTGTTTTTATTATAAAAATACTGTACAGAGGGGTTACAGTTACATGAAGAAACATTTTTAAATTAAAAAAAATCTTCTGACCTTAATCAAGACTACTTACTTTTCCAAAAGGACAAAGAGATTGTAATAAAGTAACAAAAATGCTTCTACTGTCTACTTAATGTATAACAAAGTCAATGGCCAGCTATAGGCAAATGTCTTTCAAATGGGTTCAAGTCTGAGTTTCTGGATGCTCGCCCTTGACACTGTATTTCACTGGAAGCTTTAGCTTCCATGCATTTTGTATTAGGCCAAGTGCACCAACCTTAATATAAGATATCAATGATATAATTGGGCTTTTACCCCAAATTCTTGAATCATAGTAAGCCATTTCATCTGTAAACACTGAAAGGACATCAACAAAATGAGTGGCTAAAACATTTGGTCGAAGTGTATATAAATAAATGCAAATGTTCTCTCCAGCTTGAGGTGTGTTTAACATATTTTATTGATGTCCTTCATAGAAAAATGCTGACCACCTAAATTTGTCTTCTGACAGCAATCACTTCAGACCTTATTTCCAATAAGGAAATATAGTTGCTAAGGAGATATTTGTCTCTTAAAATACATGTAGAGGGAAAATGGGAAATTTCTATATTAATGACACGATAATGACATTGTGAAAATAAAATGGTGATGACATATTCATTGTGGGAATAATATGTCTTCAGGCTAACAAAAGCAGCTTACCTGTTTAACTTATTAGAGTATTCTATAAACATATTTGAAATGAGCAAGCCAGTTCATCCAGAAATAAAACAATGCTACATTTTCTTTTATGAAGAGAGAAGATGCTAATTGCTCACCTACGATCCACCTAAAAAAAACCCTGATGGAAATGTATCTACAATAAAATCAGAACAATATCATTTCCAGTGCCTGTATGATATTAATTCTGGTGAGTCATCCCAAAAGACTTTTGTAAAGAAATAGAGTTCTGATTCTATGTCTGCCGTTACCTGCTACAGAATTGGGCAACCACTTGGTTTCTCAGTTGCCTTCCATCACAAAAGAGTCAAGATTCAAGTAGACCGTAAAGTGGAAGGATGCGAGCTAAAATACTTGGAACTGCAGAGATAGGAAGATTTTTCTCTCCTGGAATGCCATTATTATTAATATTATTACCATCATCATTATTTATGCTCCCAGCACACGTATTGTGAAAATGTGTTATTCACATAACTGCTATGCCCTCACCATGTCATTTGCAAAATCACCATGTTCTTCTCACAGAAATGTCACTGAAATGTCATTTTTACAATAGCTGCATTATGAATCTGCTATAACTTGGATTGCTTTACAATGAAAATGCAATTTCTTAGCAATTAAAATTATTCCACCCACCCCAGTCAAATAATAAGAAATCGTCTTCCGGTCCAATGTTGCTTATAGTGCAGTGCAGAATCCCATTCCTGACTAAACAGAGAGTGACTTCCCACATTTCTAGGAAGGTCTGCATCTTAGCCATGCCAGTGGTTGCTCTCTCTCCCAGGTGACTGCTAGGCCTGACACTGACAGGAACTTAGGTAGCATGTTACTAAAGCTCTATGAAGAAGATCAGAAGACTGCACTCAAATTCTAATTTGACCTAGGGTCCAAACCACATATAAATCAGATACCACAATACTAGATCAAGTATATAGGAAGGTCCATTTTATTATGGGAAGGAACTGTGTTTATAAAGGCAACTCATTATCATTGGGTTTACTCTAATCTCCTTCTAATGTTTTTATTACTTTTTCCTTCATATCAACTTTCCATCTCTGTTGACATGCAATGGCATCATCATTAATAGGAATGTAGCAATGCTCATGTTTGGAGAGTTTTTTTTTTAAGATTCATTTACTTCTTTTCCAGCACAATCCTGTGTGGAAACTTAAAATTTTAAAAGCACAAATGTATAGTACTACAGGTTGTGTAAGATGAGAGTAGGTCCAGATCTGTAGAAATAAGGGAAAATATGCATTTACAGTATACTTATGCAGAAAAATAATGTTTATCCTGGATAAACATAAATGTCCACTGCTGAACCAGTGCATGTGAGTCCACATGGCATTTTTTGCTTCTCTCCCACTTGAGTTAAACAGTTGTGATTGGCACTTACCTTTAAACTAACACGGTAATATAGATGTTTAGACCAAAGTCAGGATAGTGCTTCAAATAGCTGAATAATCAAGAAAAATAAGATGTCACTCATATCTGAAATGTGTTTTAGGTACAACCCACTCAGAAGCACATCCAACTCACATTCACAAATAATAGAAAACATGCTTTTATAGCAAAGCCAGAATCCTCGTAGAGCCAAAGAGGTAGTTTTGAACAGAAGAAAAAATACAATTTAAGATTTTACAAGTATTTTACTAAGTCCAACATCACGGAAGATGTTGGAAGATGAATGAACTAAAGTACAAACTCAAGAAAATAAAGCTAACAAAATAAACAAAAAGAAGAAAAAGACTGAAAATATGTACATTAGCTACCCTTAGATTCTGAAGGATTCTACAAACACATAAATAAAAAATATCAAAATTGGAACATCAGTAAATAAATGGAATAGTAGAATCAACACAGATGAAGAGCAAATAATGGAATAATAAAATTAGAGCTAAACAACTGAGACTTCATTCAAAAAGCTCTCATTAAATGCCAAGCAAGGTAAATGATAATAATTTCTTAAAACTAACTAGAACAGGGCAGTGAAAATTTAAAACACAAGAATAGAGCTTCTAGAAAAAATTTTATTTGATCTCATTGACAAGTACAATGTACAAAAAGTACAACTCATAGAAGTAGAGGTTAAAATGGCAGCTATCCAAGGTTAAGGGTGGACAGAAAGAAATGTTCAATGTTTCAGCTACAGAGGAGGGACAAATTCTAATGAGCTATCACAAAGCAAGCAGTGTGTGTTGTGAATACTTGCATCACAAAGAAAATGATCAGTAGATGAAGTGATGGATATGATAGCTTGACTTGAACATCCCACAATGTATACCTGTATCTGTGTCAAAATATCACATTTTAAACTTTAAATATAGGTAATTATGTTTATTGATTAAAATATAGTTATGAGAGGTGGTTTAGGAAGATTTTTAATACATTTTTTATTGTGAAAATACTGTACAGAGGGTTACAGTTACACGAGCAAGGTAATGAGTGCATTTCTTATCCTTTGGTTTTCCCCTACCATCCCTTCCCTCCCACCTCCTCAACTACACTCTTCCCCCATCACCTAAATTGTAAAGTTCATTTTTCAACATAGTGTTTTCTATATCTCATGAAGATTTTTTATTAAAGGAAAACACAATGTCTGTAGCTCAAACCTATAATCCTAGGCCGCGATTTTAGGCTTACAGTTCACAGCTAGCCAGGCAAGATGTGCATGAGGCCTCTTATCACCAATGAATCACCACAAATCCAGAGGCAGAGCTGTAGCTCAAGCGGTAGAGTGCTATCTTTGAGCACAAAAGCCTAGGGACAATCCTCACATCCCAATGCAAGCTCCACAACCAATGACACGCGCATGCACACATGCACACGCGCATACACACACACACACACAAACATACTTCAAGAAATTTTAAGCGGAAATAAAATTAGATTGTAGTCTTTGTCCCTGACAAAGGCAGATACTGGAAGAGAATATAAAATGAAAGTTTTGAGATAAAATTGTTTTGCACAGTCATATATTTAGCAAAACTAGCATTCGGTAGAAAGACAAAAATAATTTTATCACCTCCAGAACACCTCACACAGAAACTAATATTGTAGTAGGGTGAAAAATGAGCCCCCAAAGAGTACAATGTTAGACATATGAAGTAGAAGTGAGCAAAGAAACCAATAGCACACTTGCTTAAATCAAAAGATGTTTGTAAATACGTTTTAACTGTAATTAACAATCTGGGACTAAAACTTCAAATGTTTTCAACATGAAAGGAATTATAATGGAGTCTGACTCCTACTGCTGACAGTCTCACTATTTCCCAGCCCTTCTTTCCTATCTGAGTCAGTTGAGAGGAAAACTCAGATTGTTCCTCTGTTCAAACCATCAAGCTCTGCCGGCTCACAGAGCTTGAACTCCAGTACCAAACTCTAATCACAACAAAAACTGAACTAGACTCCTTTCCAAGTCCAGTTTGGACCAACTAGGGATGGATTGCTGTCCTCACAAATTACATGGCTGACAAATCATGTAGTGAGTATCATCATTCTTCATCACTGAACCAAGGTTTGGATGGGAGTTTGACATCAGTTTTATAGCATTACCACTAAATGTATTAAGAAAGAGAAGGGAATAAGTCAGGTGAGAGGAACTAAATGGATAATTTGTTGACTAGACTTAATGCTATAGATACATACTTTTACTCACTACTTGAATTGATAATTTCACTAGGTCCTCAAAGCTACAATATTGAAATTCAGCACAATTCCAAAAAATGGAATGAAAAGTATATGATTAAAAAAGGAAAGAAAGCAAAACAGAAATACTTGCAAAAGAAAAAAAATCCAGAACAACTCCATAAGGCAATGAATGTGAATGAAGCAAAATTTCCATTAACAACTAAGTTGGGTCGTGGGTGATAGTACACACTGGTAGTTCCAACTATGCAGGAGGCCATAGGTAAGCTTTCTATAGGTTCTCTTACCTACAGAATTATGATTCAGGTAAGCCAGGGTATTAATTTCCAAGACCTCATCTGAAAAATGGCTATAGCAAAAGGGCTGAGTGTGTGGCCCAGTAAGCTCAAGGAGCTGAGTTCAAACCCCAGTACTGCCAAAACCAAACGAAAGCAACCACCATCAAACCACTAAGTGATGCTTAGATGGACTAAAAAAGACAATCTACATTTCTGCTGACAGAAATCCAGACCAAATCCTAACCAATAGAACCAAATCTTTTTTTTTTATTATTTATTTTATTTTATTTGTGAACATACTGTACAGAGGGGTTACAATTACATGGGCAGGATAATGCGTACATTTCTTACCAAGAGAACCAAATCTTTTTTAAAAGGTTAAAGATAAGATATAAAAAGAGATGTCTCAGAGCAAATACTACAAAGAAGAAAACAATGTGGCAATATTAACAGGTGAAATGTAACTGCACAAGGGTACTAAAGGAGATGCTTTATTAGACAGAAAGCACATGTACCAAAAATAAATCATATATATTTATATGTACATAACAACAAAACCTTATGACACATTTCTTTTTGGTTTCATTTTAGGTTTTGTTTTTCAGAAGGTCACAAGTATGTACTATCTTGTCTAGCTCATGATAGAGCTCAAAGATGGTTTTTGAACTTAGCATCTATTAGTTGTACAAAGAGGTTTTGATTTCATATTAATCCAGCCACCCTCTCCATCACTCCCTTGTATTCCTCCCCATTCCCAAACCAACCTTAATAAGTTTCACTTGTCCCATTTTTATACACATACAGAAAGTATTTTGACTCTATTTACCTTTCACTCTCTCCATTAGTCTTCTTCCTTCCCTTAATACCTACCCACCAGAGAAAACATGTTCCTAGGATTCATTTTTGCAATGCCAGACTTCAAAGATAACATTTACATACACACATACATTCCTGTATGTGTGTATGTATATAATACACACATATACACACATATAATTGTATATACTAAGATCTGTAACTCAAATATCTTCCTTAAAAATCAGGTTAGTTTGTGGGATGATTGCAGACGCTTCCCTCTAGTACTGAGAATCTGAAAGAAAATTCTGTTTGTAGATGTGAGCGAATAGTGACTTATGATTTCCACAGAAGCAAAAATAACTGCTCCAAAATCAATAGTGCAGGGCAATCCAACAACCAAGATTTTAGAGAACTTAAAGGCAGAGAACAGAAAGAGCTGTGTCGGCTCCAGGATTTTTATAAAAGAAGATTTAGGATATTTAGGGATGACAATCTGGTTGAAAGGGGTGGCCAAGAGATTTATCGTGCAGCAGTGTTTGCAGAACAAGCACATGGTTTTTAATTGGATTCCTGTTTATTTTTAGTGGCTGATGGGGTGGGTTGGATGGAAGGGGTTGTGTGATGGGTACGGGGTGAAAGATAAGGGGGTTACCACTTTCCCTAGCAACCTTTGATTTTGCGAATGAGATGGAAGGTAGAGTCAAAGTAATACATTACTAACATAAATGCTTTTGTTAATTTTTTACATAGATGCCATGTCAGATATGTAATAAAGGAAATTAAACGAAGAAGTCAATGGTAACAAGTTACCATAGATGCCTCAATATGAGGTCCTTTTTATCCTCCAAAATATAAAGGAAATGTAAATTAAAAAAATAAAAGTTTCTGTGGTTACATAAATGGGAAAATCTCATTCTTGCAAGGACACTATTCATTAAATATCTAAATCCAGGGAAAGGAGTTATTCCATTAGTCAGGAATTTCCCTGGAGGTGTCTGCCCCTTCCTGGTGGCCCATTGCCTGGGCTTAATGGAGCAACACATGGCAGACAGAGACGAAGGCTATAAGTCACTCCAGAGAGCTCCACTTGAAGTTCAGACCCCTGAAGGTCGAACTAGGAATGCCTACGGTGTAACAGGAGGCAGAGAAGATAACTGCCAGTCTTTGCTTGGATTTTTACTAAAGAGAAAAAGATAAATGTCACTTCTAAGAACTGTCAGCTACAAAACACATGTATGCATGTTTGACACCATTTCTGACAACTAGAAACTGGAAATTAATTTTAAAGTTGTCCCAGGCTAGGTATGTATAGAGACCTCAAGCACATACACATACAAAGAATCCATTCTTTTAAATCTATAATTTAGTTATGATAACTTGTACAGGATTCTAGATACTCACACACACTGAGACCCAAAGAAGATACCCTTAGGAGAGAAACACAAAGAAGCAATGTCTACGTGCCTCTTTATATTTATATAAAGTAGTATATTCATATCGAACTCCATAATATGGAAACAAGAGATCTCTCTTTTTTTGTTTTACTTTTTATTTTTGATGATTCTCTCTTCTTATGAACGATGAATTCACTGTGGTATCTTCAGAAGAATGGGGGAGGGTACAAAGAAGGGGAAAAAAAACTTACACAAGGGGCTGGGAAGGTGGCTCAGTGGTAGAGTGCTTGCCGTGCATGCATGAGGCCCTGGGTTCAATTCCCCAGCACCAAATAAGCAAAAAGAAAATAAAACAATTTGTTAAGGGCTGGGAAGATGGCTCAGTGGTAGAGCGCGTGCCTTGCATGCCTGAGGTTCTGGGTTCGATTCCTCAGCACCACATAAGCAAAAAGAAAAAAAAAAGCTGGAAGTGGCGGTATGGCTCAAGTGGTAGAGTGCTAACCTTGAGCTGAAGAGCTGAGGGACAGCGCCCAGGCCCAGAGTTCAGGCCCCACAACCGGACCAAAAAAAAAAAAAAACTTACACAAGAATGTCAAAATTTTTCATATTCTAAAGAACATCAACTGATAAAAATCACTACACGTATGAGCAGGCAAAATATTGACTAAAAATTAGAAGAAAAAAAAGCTGGGTGCCCGTAGGCCTTGATGGCTCACGCCTATAATCCCAGCTACTCAAGAAGCTGAGATCTGGGGATTGTAGTTTGAAGCCAGCCCAGACAAGAATGTCCATGAGACTCTTATTGCCAGTTAACCACCAAAAAGCCAGAAGTAGAGTTGTGGCTCAAGTGGTAGATCATTAGCCTTGAGCAAAATAGATGAGGGACAGCCTCAGGCCCTGAGTTCACACCTCAGGACTGGTGCGCAGCACACACACACACACACACACACACACACACATACAGTAGAAAAAAATTACGTTATCAGATAACCAAAGACCACAGTTAATACACAATGTAAAATAAGTCTGTTTTATATGTTTTTAAAAATGAAAGCTAAGATAGCTGTAGCAAAACAAAAGTTTCTCAAAAAATAATCAAGCCAATTAAAATAAAATAGAAATTCCTAATGTTAAAAATATCAGCAGTTTAAGCTGGGTGCTAATGGCTCGTGCTTGTAATCCTAGCTACACAAAGAGGCTGAGATTTGAGGATCATGGTTCAAAGTCAGCCCAGGCAGCAACATCTCTGAGACTCATCTCTAGCTGCCCACCTAAAGGGGGGAAATGCAGCTATAGCTGAAGTGGTAGGATGCCACCTTTGAGTGAAAAAAATTAAGGGATTGTGCCTAGACTCTGAGTTCAAGCCTTAGTAGTAGTACCAAAAATAAATACACACGCATCATTTCTTAAATTAAAAAACTCAATTTCAAATTGAGTTAACATTTAAACAGTGGATTAGACCAGGATGGGAAGGGATTAATATTAATGAACTGTAAGACAGTTCAGAAGCTACAGACCAGAATATAACAAAGTAGAAAATAAAAGAGCATTATGATGTCTAACTGTAATTCAAAGATATCTAACTGAAGCTACTATTGAAAATAAAGAGAGGTAGTATTTCAAGGAATAATGAACAATTAAGGATGTTCTTAGGATGGATAAAAGACAGAAGAATCAGATTTGAAAGCTGATAGATTCTCAGCCATTGAAAGAAAATCTTCACTTAGATTCACCCACGTGAAAGATATACACACAAAAGTTAAAGAGAAGAAAAAGCAACCAGACAGGTTGCAGAAATGCAAATTAGAATACCAAGCGACTTTCCAACAATAATAATAGACATTCAGGCAGTTAAAAATACTTCAACTGTGTACTGGTGGCTCATGCCTATAATCCTAACTACTCAGGTGGCTGAGATCTGAGGGTCGTGGTTTAAAGCCAACACAGGCAGGAAAGACTGTGACACTTTTATCTCCAATAAACTACCCAGAAAAGGCAGGAAGTAGTGCTGTGGCTCAAGTGGTAGAACACTAGCTTTGATCCAAAGAAGCTCAAGGACAGCACTCAGGCTATGAGTTCAAGTCCCAGGAATGGAAAAATGTGAATGTGTGTGTGTGTGGATGTGTGTGTGTGTGTGTGTGTATTCTTCACAGTGCTGTGTGTAAACTGTGCATTCAATTGAATAGTTAAGTCAAACCTCAATAGAAACAAGTTAAAAAAAAAGACATGTTCATACTACCAAAAGTACATTAAGTATACAACATGGTAGGGTTTTTTTGTTTTGTTTTTGTCAGACATAGGGCTTGAACTCTGGGCCTGGACGCTGCTCCTGAGTTCTTCAGCTCAAGGCAAGTGTTCTGCCACCTGAGCCACAGCATCATTTCCAGTTTTCTGGTGATTAATTGGAGATTAGAGTCTCACAGACTTTTCTGCCCAGGCTGGCTCTGAACCTTGATCCTCAGATCTCAGCTTCCTGAGTAGCTAGGATTACAGGTGTGAGGTATCAATCAACACCCATAGGTTACTGTGATTGTTATTCAAAGCCATATCAAAATATGGAACATTCCTATGTTTATAGAAAATTCCATTATGTCACCTTTCCATTCAGCTTCTACTTCAGGGCAATCACATTTTAATGCTTTATCTAACATAAGCTACTTTTGTATCATGTAAGACTTCATATAAATGGAGTCCTATTCTTTATTCACACTTCATATAACCTTCTAAGGGAGATTTTTTTTTGGTATAAGGTTTTTAACTGTCATTAATGTTGTTATATTAAACATTTGACTCTGTTGCTTAGTGAGTGTTGCTAAATACTGTTCCACTGCATAAATATTCTAATCTTCATCTATTTTTCACTTGATGGATAGCTATCTGAGCTATTTTCCATTTGGAGCAATTATGATGTGTAAAGATAGACATTATTATGTAAGCTTTTTTTTTTTGGTCAGTCATGGGGCTTGAACTCTGGGCTTGGGCATTGGGTACTGTTCCTGAGCTCTTCAGCTCAAGGCGAGCGATCTACCGCTTGAACCACAGTGCCACTTCCGGTATTCTAGTAGTTTTTTTGGAGATAAGAGTCTAACAGACTTTCTTGCCTGGGCTGGCTTTGAACTGAGTTCCTCAGATCTCAGCCTCCTGAATAGCTAGGATTACAGGCGTGAGCCACTGGCGCCCAGCTATTATGTAAGTTTTTGTAGATGTTGTTTATACTCTTACAATGAAACATCTACTAAAAATAATTTGGTACTTTGGTACAAATCAAGATTCAACTAAACAACACACCTGAAATATAAAGCAATAAAAAGAACTTAAAGACAGATATAATTGTATATTTACATACATGCCTAAATAGCTTATGAATTAAAGGAGAAACTACAGTGAAAATTCAAAAATATCATGATTTTTAAACTATGTATTACAGCATGAGATACAGATAAGAGATTACTTAGAGGAAAAGTGATAGGATTCGACATATGTGTTAGTAGACAAGAAAGACTAAAAGGCAAAACATCCACTTTTAAAAAAAAGCTAAGTACAATAGATTTTTTTGAAAGCAGTAGAACAGAAACTGTAATAACAAGCCCCAAATCAACGTAATCTAAAACAGTTCACAAAACTTTTGGAAATAAAGTAAGTATTTAAGAAAGAATAACGTTGACAGACTTCTAACAAAATTAAGGAAAAGAGGAAGCATAAATAGGTATTATGAGCAATGAAAATGTGAGCCTAAAACAGAGATTAGAACTTGTGCATAAGAACATAACAATTAAATAAATGGAATCAATTCCAAACACAAACTTGCATACATGCAATAGTTAACCTAACCTAAGACTTTTTATTCTGGAAACAAGTCATACTTTGTTCCAAAAATTCTCTGCCCAAGCCACAAGTTTATTAGGTATATTTTTGTTTGTCAGGTTATTGAAAAGTTTAAGTAGAAGGAGGAAAAGCTACAATTCTGAGAATTGAAAGGTAGACACTTGTGACTAGTGCTCATCTCCCAGTGGAAAAACATTTTCAAATTTGCACACAGCCAAGGGTTAAGGTTGAAGCCATTAAACACAGCTTGGGAGCAAAGCCACATCAAAGTCCTGGCTGTGACACCTGTGGTAATGTCTCTTCCTGGATTACAGAAGATCCTGATGAGCATTATCAAGCGGATAAAATGGCTCAGGAATTAAGATGGAGGTAAAGTACCGTAGATTCTGACAAGCACAGAGGACCTATAATTAGGTTTAGATTTAGGTCTCCAGAATAAATGAAATCATTTTTTTAAAGTGTTGGAGTTTTTGTTTTCAGAAGAAGAATGTGAGTGTTCTTGTTTACTTGGACAGCTAGACTGTAAACATTTGAGTGACAGGAAGCAGACTGAAAAAGTCCTTCTGCAGATGTAGCTGAAGAAATTGATGGAATGTTAAGAATTATCAAAAGGGAGTTTTTAGAGTCTGGGAGAATAGTTGTCTAAGAAAAGGCTCCCAGGAAATCTAGACAGACAAATCAAGAACCTGTTTTACCCAGAATAGGAGGCCTTATCACATTTTTTTTAGATGTTTCAAAGTTGCTGTGAACTAGTAACCATGGAAAATTTTCTGTTCTTCCCTTTCCAATGGGGGTGTTTGTCTGATTTCCACTAACTTGAATATCGTAAATAGTGGTATGGACATGGAAGAATATAAGTGGAACTATTTATCTTCAGGTCCTAAAGATAAAAGAAATTGCATCTGGACATGATGTAGAATCTCTAGATCTACTAATTAGAGCCACTTACATCAAACTTCTGAAAATATTTGTGACAAAGAAGGATGAATATAGTTGGCTGCTATTTATTTACAGTTGCTCATCAGTGTTACTCAAAATTCTACTCCATTGTCATCAAATTTACCTAAAGAACAGTGTCATGCTTTGCTCTTCTTGACCATATTTCTCTGAGTGACTTGTTTTGGTTACATTCCGTGTGGATGTTACTGTCCTTTTGAAATCCCTATCCTCAGGCATGAAAACTGTACATGCACATATGAGCTGCTTCTTCAGCTTGGATTCCAGAAAGAAAGGGCCAAGTGATCAGACACAATAACAATATAACCTGTCACATGATCAGAAATAAGTAGTATTACAAGCCATGGAGATGCTCACCTGAATAATAACTTACCTTATATCATAAAACATAATACATCCAGGTGCTGGTGGCTCACACCTGTAATCCTGGCTACTCACAAGGCTGAAGTCTGAGGATCATGATTCAAAATCAGCCCAGGCAGGAAAGTCTATGAGACTCTTATCTCTAATTAACCACTGAAGCTGGAAGTGGTGCCTGCTGCTGTAGCTCAAGTGGTAGAGTGCTAGCCTTGAGCAAAAGGCGCTAAGGACAGTGCCTCGGCCCAGAGTTCAAGGTCCAGGACCAGCAAAAAAAAATTAAAAAACTAATAAAATAACAAATCTTCACACATACAAGCTTATTAAAAATGTGAGAAAAATATTGTCAAACTAAATCTGGCATTTCATTTAAGTGGTAATACCTAATTTATTCCAGGAATGCAAAGTTGGCTCAACAAGGAAAATACATTTATAAAACTGTTACATTAAAAAATACAGAAGGAAAGTAGGATAAAAATGAGGAAAGGGGTAACAAGTTCTACAAGGAATGTACTTATTACCTTATGTAAATATAACCCTTCTGTACACCACCTTGACAATAAAAAATACAGAATAAAAAAGAGAAATGTCACAATGAAACCTTCCTGTACAACTAATATATGCTAATAAAAAGAATTTTTTATCCCTCCCCCATGGTATAACCCCTGTTTACACTGTGTTTGATGTTGGTATAATTTGGGGTGGGGAAGGGAAAAAACAAATTGTTTTTTGCAACAATGAGAAGTACAAGATGCTATGTCAAAAAACAAACTTTACAAATAAGGTGGGGGGTGAAGGGAGGTGGGAGGGATAATAGCTAAGGAGGCAGGAGGGAAGGGATGGTAGGGGAAAAACAGAGGAGGAGGCAACAATGCTGGATAAGAAATGTACTCATTACCTTGCTCATGTAGCTGTAACCCCTTTGTACAGTATTTTCACAATAAAAAACTTAATTTAAAAAAACAAATTTTTAAAACCTTGAAAAATGAAAAGAATACAGATGAAAAATATCATATAAAATCTCTATAGAAAATGCATTTGACAAAATTCAACCTTCCTTTGTCATAATTTTTGTCTCTCAAGAAGGTCCTTAATCTAATAAAAGATATCTATATAAACGTACACCAAACATCCATTAATTGGTAAAATAGCAAAGTATTTTATGTACCAGGAAGAACACATTTGTTGAAGTGAGCTCTACAAAATTGCTTTTAACAACAATAAGCGTTAGAAATTACTTTTAACAAGAATAAGGGTTAAAATAAATATTATATTTTATAGATAATATACTAAATAGTAATTTGAGAAGAATAAAAAATAATGTCTCTTCTAATTTTTATTTCTATCTTATCTTTATTTATGTATTAAGATTATATACAAGCCTGGTGCTGGTGGATCATACCAATAATCCTAGCTACTTGGGAGGCTGAGATCTGAGGAATGCAGTTCAAAGTCTGCTCAGGCAGGAAAATTCGTGAGATATCTGAGACCTTTATATGAGTCAATTTTAAAATTTAAAGCCCATAGAAAGAATAAGTGGGGGGAAAACATGTCCCTAAAAGAGAAGATAATATTTTGGAGATGACATTTTCCCCTAAATCAATTTCTAGACTCATTACAATTTTAACTGAGGCCCCAAGAGAGATTTCTGTAGAACTTGGCAAGTAACACTAAAATTTGTAAAGGTAGGGCAAATGACCAAGAATAACCATGACACTTTTCAAGAAATCAGTCCTACCAGCTATCAAAACTATTGATTAAGTTCCAGTAATGAAGATGAGGTGGTGTTGGTGTAGAGTTAAGCAGATAAACTGAGTTGGTTCCATATCTTAGCTATGGTAAATAAGGGTAAAACAAAGGAGGAGGCAACAATGCTTGATAAGAAATGCACTCATGGGCCGGGAAAGTGGTTCAGTGGTAGAGCACTTGCCTTGCATGTATGAGGCCCTGGGTTCGATTCCTCAGCACCACATAAGCAGAAAAAATAAAGCCAGAAGTGGTGCTGTGGCTCAAGTGGTAGAGTGCTAGCCTTGAGCTGAAGAGCTGAGGGACAGCGCCCAGGCCAGAGTTCAGACCCACGACCGGACCCCCCTCCTCCCTCCCCAAAAAAGAAATGTACTCATTACCTTGCCCATGTAATTGTAACCCCTCTATACGGTATTTTCACAATAAAAAAAAAGCAAAACAAAAACAGATAAACTGAACAGAAAAAAGCAAACCTTAGACTCAAAAATCTACACGTATGGAGATTTGTACAGAGACCCATCAATCAGGAAAGAAATCATTATTCATCAGATGCTGGAAAAAAATGTCTGTCTATTTAAAAACTAAGTTTCAATCCACCTTACATCATCATTCCAAATTAATCTCATTTGGACTAGTGGGAAAAGCAAAATTTTAAGGCATATATATATAATGAACATAGTAGAATATATTCATGACTTTAGTGTAAAAATGATTTCTTAAGCATAGCACAAAAAGTGCTCCCTCTAAAGAAAAGGGGCAACAAAATTTACTGCATTAAAATTAGGACTTCTGTTAAAAACCAATCATGGGAAAAAGCAACTCACTATTTCAGTGGGATATCCCAAAACATTTAAACCAAAAAAAAAAAGTTTTAATTTACCAAACTAAAAGCCTCACATGAATATATTTTTACAAAAGGAAAAATATGCTTTCCTTGTTTACATGAAAGTGATTGATACCCTTAACAATCAGGAAAATACAACTTAAACTATCAACCAAATTCACCAACCAGATTAGTCATTATCCTGGCCATCATCCTCATCTGACATTGCTAAACTTTAGCTGAAACATGAGACAGTGTCATCTCCTCTACGCTATTGGTTAGATTAAAACATGGTGGAGCTACTTTGAAACCCACCAAGAATCACCTGTAACCCTGAAGATAATGTAAACCTAGGACCCAGCTGTTACACTGTCATGATGTGCCCTAGAGAAACTTACACATGTGCTCCAGGTGACACTTTGTCATAGCTAAAAATATTGGAAATTTTGAAAATTTTTATCAAAAGTAAGATACACAGGTAAACAATCATATATGTATAAGATGGCACAACATATAGGAATGAAAAAGGTATAAACTTGGCCTATGAAAAATAATGTGATAAGGCTTAAAAGTCAGTGCTAAACAACAAAAACAAGCAAAAGAATCTCTTCTTTTGCTCAAGGCTGGTGCTCTACCGCTTAAGCCACTGCTCCCATTCCTAATTTTTGGTGGTTAATTGGAGATAGTCTCATAGACTTTCCTTCTGGGCTGGCATTTAATGGTGATCCTGAGATTTCAGCCTCCTCAGTAGCTAGAATTACAGGTATGAGCTACTGGTGCTTAACTCAGTTTTGTGGACTTTTAAGTCATTAGAGACTTATACCCCTGGTTGTGATTCTTTTAACTAGGATATAATCTTTGAGAGATAGAGACTATATCTGTCTTTCCATTATAGTTCCCATTTGTAATACATATTTGTGAATAAATAAGTAGAAGACTAGGTGAATCATTTGGCTCCTCTTTTTATTTTCTGGTTGTAATCTGATGGTTACATTAAATATTATATTAAAAATATTGTTTTTTCATGTAAATTATTCTGCCTGTAGATACACACAAGGTTAAAAAGACTAAGTGAATAAATGAAAACTGAAAAATGTGTGCTTTGTATGGAAAAATTCATCTTGATGTGTTTCGTGTAGTATCCATTTCCCTCTATCAGAGTCACAATGTGGAGAATCAAATAGAAAATGAAGCCAGTGATCTCAAGGTTTTCTATATGGCTCTGAAGGGAAAACCTCAACTGAGAGAATATGAAAAGTGAACCCTCTTATGAAAGGAGAGAAGAATTACGCCAAGCCAAGAGAACAATCAAAGATGTTAGCAAATCACAGAGCTGGGACAGCATTTACTCTCTATCTGAGCCTTTAGATGGGGTGGGTTTTCGGGCAGATGACATTTCCCATTCAATTTCCAAAAGGATTCCACTGTCAAAGCCTGATAAAATACTAGGTCATCCACATCAACTCTTTCTGGGTGCAGTTAGATTTTATGATTTACATCCATTAATGGGAACTAGTAACTTTTCTAGAAGAAAAACGATGGCATATTCTGAGGAATATGTCCTTTTCCAGGTAATTTGTTTTTGAAGAAAAAGTTCAAATTACTCATCAGATAATTCAGTCTGCCTGAATGGATTCAGTATATAGCATCCAAAGTATTAAGAACCAACTAAAACAAGAGGTTATTTTTTCCTTTGTTGTTTTTGTTTCCTTTTGTTTTGTCTTGTGTGTTTATCTGTCTTTGGAAGGGTAAAGGGGGGCACAGAAATGGAAGGACAAAGAGTGAACAAATGCAGCAGTGGTACTCACTAGACACTATGTTGAAAATGAACTATACAACTTGTAGTTGGGGATGGAAGGGGGAAAAACTGGGAGAGAGCGAGGGAAGGGTGACATTGTCCAAGAAGAAATGTACTCATTATCTGACTTATGTGACTGTAACCCCCCCACATCACCATTATAACAATAATTTTAAAAAATAGAAAAGAAAGAATCCACCATTATAACAATAATTTTAAAAAAATAAAAAAGAAAGAATCAACTAAACTGGAGGCTTTGACCTAAAATAATAAGGTAATTGTTGTGCTAGAAAATAAGCAAGTCTTTACAAGGAAAGGGTTAAGCAATGTTGTCTGAAATCTGAGGACTCAGAATTGAAAAGACAAAGATATGTTGGAGGGATAATGGAATGATCCTTGTCAATTTCATTTTTAAAAAGAGTGCTCTTATTATGCCAAATTATGTATATATTTATATATATATATGTATATATAGAGAGATGTACAATCTGTGATACTTAAGTATGAACTTCAGATTTGATGCTTAGAACATGCATACATGGAATCATTTTGCATGGTGGCCTGGCTAACACGTCAAGCTCTGCCTTAGTCCACAGTCCAGGAGCATCTACTGGCTGTTAATCTGCCTTTACAGATGACCTTGACATCTGAGCTAAAGCCTTACCCTAACTTTCTCCCCTCCACCCTCACTTTCCATCAAACAGTCTTAAATCCCGGAATGTCTGCCCTTATTCATGGTAACTATGGAGGAATTTATTTTGGATGGAATTAAGTGGGTACAGGTGGTACTACAGCACATTCTAGCTCCCAGTGTAACATCTGCTTCAGATTCCTCAAAGCATCTTACTTTTACAACCATCCCTTGTCTTCTCTCTCTCAACCTCTCTCTCTCTGTCTTTCTCTGTCTCTGTCTATCTCTCTCTCTCTCATAGTTTTTGTAGGATGTTTCTTTTCTATTTCAAGACACTGGAAGAGAGAGGAAATGGGATTGGGTGACAGAGGAAATTTCATAGGCTTCCTCAAAAGATAGCTGTCTAGATCAGCAGTGTCTGAACAAGCTTTCTGCCATGATAGAAATTTTCTACATCTGTCCCTGGTTTGTCCAGTATGGTGACCTCTAGCCTCATGTGTCTATCAGATACTCAAAATGTAACAAGTCTATCAACTTACTGAAATTTTAATTTCTTATAATTAATTCCAATTTAAGTAGCCACTTGTAACTATTAGCCACCGTACTGAACAACACAGTTACATATACTTATGAGCATTAGGATCCTATTTTTCTATACTCTCCATTGTTCTCAACTTATTTAAGATAAAGTTTTTAATAGTACAATTTGAATCTCAAAAGAGGACATTCTCTAAGCATAATCATTCTCTATGAAGTTCACACTACTTCCTCTGTAACAAATGATTCACTTATATATACAGAGACAGACAGACAGACAGACAGACAGACAGACAGAGACCAAGTCAGAAAAAGCAATAATTATCACAAAGAAGTCTATCCTTTCTATAGATGATAGTTGCTTCTGAAACAACAAAAAATATACATAAGTGAATTGAAAAGGGAGAAATGTATGTGGCTAGCTTCATAACACTTTCAACTGTGATTATTAGGGACAGTTTATAAATGCAGTGTAATATATACATGCAGAGAAGTGAACTAAAGCCCATTACAGAGCCCTTTCACATGAAAATGTGGTGTCCAAAGTGGGCTGTATGATGAAGTGTTAGAATTAACAGAAGGAGGCAAAGCAGCACACCATTGGAGATGTTTTTTAATAGCACTGGTTTAGATCTTGAACAATTTGGGAATTTTATGAAGCCTTTATACTCCCCCTCAAGGGATATTTTTCTTCCCTAAGCCTTTATTGGTCAAGTGAATATTTCCTAAATAATTTGCTTTCATTCCTAAGTGGAAAGTGGGACTCTGTGTCTACCAAAGGTTATTGCCTGACAATCTTGCTAGCTGTGTCTCTCAGATAGAATGAAAGATGGTGATGAAACATATCCATATCCAACCATATCTGCCCATCCAAAGTTGGAGTTAGCTCCTAAGTATAGTATACATAATTTCTCAAATGTGACCACTAACAAGTAGAACAACTTAATCATGGACAAAATATTTCTTAGAAGGGCATGAGAACTGACAGGCTGCTTTAGTGTCTCTCCCTCTTGGATGCTATTTTTCTGCCACAAATAGTGCTGTAAAGTAAAAGAACTATGAGAAGTCATGGCAGATGTCCACCATGATCTTGGACAGTTAGGCAATTATTACTTTAACCATTTTTTAGTGTCAGTGGAAGAAGATCTGATAGAAGTGTTTTTATATAAAATACATATTTGACCATGTTGAAATATAATAATAAAAACAATGTATCTGAACTACATGTGACATTGCCTCACTATATTTTATGGAATTTCCTCAATGATAGATAGATAGATAGATAGATAGATAGATAATACTATACTGGGGCTTGAACACGGGGCCTCACACTTGTTCAAGGAAACTCTACCACTTAAGCCACTTTACTAGATTCCTTTTTGTATTAGTTATCTTTGGGGTAGGGTTTCCTTTATGTGCGCACTGGCCTGGTCTGTGATTCTCCTACTTCTGCCTCCCTCTGTCATTGGGATGACGGTCACACGCTACTACACCCAGACATTCTGCTTCCCCTGAGCTTGGTTTATACCGCTGTGCCCATTCATTGCTTGAGAAGTCCTTTGAACTTAGATGCCCAGGCTAGCCTCAAACTGCATTCCCCTTATCCCTGCCTTTCATAGAGCTAGGCTTGAGCTACCATGTCTGGCTTAAATTTTACTCTTCACAATCCTGTGAAGTATTATGCTAACAGTCTGTGTGTGTGTGTGTGTGTGTGTGTGTGTGTGTAAATATGCCTTAGCATGATGTAAGCATTTGTGCACATGGTTTAAAGTGCATGGACACTGGTATCCTAGTATTGGGGTAATAGGAGACAAGAAAGTCAACATTGAGTATGTTATTAATTCCAGTTCCATAGTGAGTGACTGAAGTTTAACATCAAGGGTTAGAACTACTATAAAGTCTTGTCCCAGAGACAAGAGAATTGGGATACTTGTACTCCTACAGTGGTTAGCATTGGTTGATGAATACTCTAGAAGGTATGTTGTAGACACTTCACCTGAGCAAAGTCAACCCAAGAACATTCTTCTGACAAGATGCAGGTGCTGGCCATTGGAAGGCAGGCAGGAATGTACCATTACAGTGAGCTGTTCTGAGAGCATATGGGCTGGTTGTTGACAGCCCCTACTGCAGAAATATTGCATGAGATGAAATCCTTCTTAGGACAAAATAAGATTATTTTATGGAGTTCCTTTTGGTTATTTCCAAATATTCTATTTTCTAGTTGCAAGAGAAAGAAGAATGTAATATAGTCTTCCATCTCTAGCACAGAATTTAATACACTTTCAATAATGAACTCTATATTTCCAAAATCAAGAAGGATTGGCCTTTTGTACAGAAGTCCCTGTATATCTTTCATTATTGTAGTCCTCTAATTATTCCTAATTCTCTTAAAGGTTTTTTCAATCTGGAATAATCTGAATTTTTCAAATAAGCCAAATTTGGCACCACAAATGGATGTGTCCCGTATTAAAAAGGAACAGAGCTCCACAGAATGCCAGCTGTGGGTCTCCCAGACTGCTGAGATGTATTAAGAAAAGGGACATAAAAAGCATGGAGCTTTCATCTAAGTTATGTTTATGTTTGATTTAATATAGTTAAAACATGAAATGATTAAACAGTAAAACTCCACATGGCTCCACTCAGGGTATGTGAAATTATCATAGAGCCTACCTGTCATAGACCTCCCTCAATGAAGTTTCTTTCTCTCCCAGAAACCTAGGTCTTTAATATAGCAATCAAGGTAAAGAGCATGAATCAGATGACCTCAGTCCTTCCCCTGAGGCTGATAGAGATTTTGTACAGGGTGGCCCAGGACAGTGAGGTAAGGAAGGGGAAGAGACGCGCCTGAGCTTAGAGAAGTTACCATGAAGATCACTCACAGGACCCAGGGCACATTGAGATTGACTGGACAACACTGTAAACATTTGAGAATGTAAGGATGAACCCCCCCTCTTTAAAACTAATTGCTAATAAACATATGCCTCACAGAACAGAAAGGATGAGCGTGATCAGCACTAGAAGACAAAAATCAAGTATACAATGGGGTACGGGTATTACAAGAGACAGTCAGAGACACAGGTACCTACGGGGCCACATAGAGGAACTTTGTGAGAGACAAAAGGCAAACAGAATTGAGGCAGGGGGGAAACAAGCCATTCTCTCAGGAGAATGGTTCAGCTTGGTTCAGAGGGCGTCTGGGAACGCTGGCATTCATTAGAGTCCACATAGCCTTGAGATGTCATTGAGAATTTCTTCCTAAAACTCTACTGAGCAGAAAGGCACATTTGTACATGTTTAAACAGCACCCTAAGCAACAAAGTTCATTCAACTTCATGCTCCTTACTTGTACTCAGCGTATGAGACTTAATAAATATTTGGGCTTTTGCTCATTTGGTGAATAATTTTAAAACATTTATTTTTAAAAAATTTTTATTGTTATTATAAAGATGATATATAGAGGAGTTACAGTTACATAAATCAGGTAATGAGTATGTTTCTTTTTGAACAGTATCACCTTTTCCTTTGTTTTCTCCCAGTTTTTTCCTCCCGAGCCCTTTCCCCCACAAGTTGTACAGTTCATTTTCTACCATGTCCAGTGAGTACCACTGCTACATTTGTCCCTCCATTTCTGCTCCCCTCTTTACCCTCCCAAAGACAGATAAATGAACAAACAAGACAAAAAGAAAAGAAAACAAAAACAATAGCGAAGAAAAAACTTCTTGTTTCCATTTTCTGGCATTCATTGTGATCAATATTATTTTATATGATTAGATGAAATATGCATTGCACCTTTGTGTTCCTCACCTGAGAATATCCTCCTTTAATATTTGTTGTTTTTTTTTTTACTATTTTTCCAGCAAGACAAAATTTACATACTTATTGTACTAAGCTTTAAGTACATTTTTTTAAAAAGTCAAATAAGAAAATTGTGGTCTCCAGCAATCTACTTTCTCAGAAATTCTTCTGTTTGCTCTGTAGTTTTAATAATAAAAACAAAAAGCATAATATAAAATGTATTGTATTGTAACTTTTTCTTTTGAGGATACTGGGATTTGAAATCAGGGCTGGGTACCCCACCCTTTTTATTCTTTTTTCTTTTGAAATTAGATCTCATATATATCCTCAAATAGAATGAACTTCATTGTTTCTTTTTGTACTTCCTGCCTAGCTAGGATGATAGAGCAATGTCATAACATCCAGCTTTCTCCCACTCCAGATTGTTGCGATGGGATCTCACAAACTTTTGCCTACAATGGTTACAAACTACAATCCCCCCAAAGAGCTAGGATGACAGAGGTGAGCAACCACATCTAGATATTTTATAGCTTCTTAATAATTTAGAGTGTGATTCCACTTAATCTATTTTTAGCCATTTGTGAGAAACATTGTGTTTGTGTGTATGTTTGTGTGTGTGTGTGCATGTATGTTATTCAACATAGATGTTTAAATATCCTGTCTATGCTAGCAAAAAATCAAAGTGGAGAAACAGTTATTAAACAAATCGTGGTACAACAATGTACAAGGGTTCCATACAGGTAGTAATGGTGTATATTATCTATATAAGTCAGTTTTTTTTCCATAGTCACATCTTGGAAGAATTAATATTGCAAGAAATGAAACTGTGAATCTAAAGGTAGAAAATAATTTATTCAAACAAGTGTGGGAGATTTTCCAGGTGTCCATACCAATCAATAATGGAGAAAAAAATATTCTCTGCAGTTGGGTTCAGTTATATGCTGTAATTTTGACATCCTTTCCCCCTGTAAGTATTTCATCTAAAAAGAACATTTTGAGTACAGATTTTTAGAAACAAATAGTATCAGGCTGAAGTCTATCTTGCAGAACAAAGATAAAATCTAACTTGCTCTGTTTCTCTTGATACATGTTCTGTTACTCCTTACTTTTATTGTAAAGTATTTAATCATGTTTTCTTTACAGTCAACGGCTGATATAAAGTACCAAACCACTAGCAAGATCTTCATACAATAGCAATGTCCATTGACATATAAAACAATATATCTACAGCTGTACAGATGGGAATAACTTGGACCCCATTTGTGAACCAAGTTATATCCCTCTAGTCTGTGTCACAATGTCCCTAAGCTAGAATGGCTTTTGGTTGTTCTTTCTATCAGCCTTCATTGACCAAACATGCTGCCATCCAGAATACTTTTCTAGAAAGGCCACAAAAATTGCACTCTCTTATTGAAATCATGAGAACTTAGTTGCCACATTTTGTGTTGGACAAAGTAGGTCCAGCATTATGTTGCTGATAGGAATAGCCAATAATAGCCAATGATAAAGTGTGTGAGTGAATTAGTGTGTTTGGGCTACCATAAGTGTTCTTCTATGAAACACATTTTATTTAGAGTCATATAAATAAGAAGAGGTAAGTTACAATAATGAATAAAGAATATGATGTTAGCTATTGTTAAAAAAAGTCTGAAAAATTGGCATTTGCTCTTCATGGCATTTGTTCAGTACTCTTCAAGCAACAGAAGGCTTAACTTTCCAAAGAGGAGAAGAAGTAAAATCTTCCAGGGAAAACTACTTATCATGGCTAGGTGTTTCTATTTTCTTAACCCAGAGAAATGCCATAACACATTTCTTTCTGCATACAAAACCCAAGTAGTTGTGATGGTAAACCATCCCTCCTTAGATATTGTCACTATTTAAAGTTGATTCAAAAAGTGGGTTTATAGTTACTTTTAAAAGACTGATTCTATTAAAAAGAAGGAATCATCATAAGTACTGAAATAACTGACACTTTATAATGTCATCCCCTAACCATTCAAGTGTCTTTTTTGCTTGGGACATATATATTGTCAATGGTTGAATAAGATAATGGCTTCTTCAGAATAACACCACGTGATCACTTGAAAACACTCTTCCTTATTTGTTACCCTTTATAAAAGGCTCAATGAATGACTGACAAGCTTTTATTTTTGAGTTGGTGTTTTCATGTTGCACCCTTTGTCCATAGAGGTAGGGGGATTTGGAGAACACATGTTTAGGACTGTGGCCATTTTAAACGAAGAGGACGCCAAATCCCAAACAGTCGTGCAGCTGATCCACTTTGTCATGTTGTCACACATGCCTAACAAAATATTGTGCTACCAACACAATCGTTGTATCTACACTGGTAATTAACCTTGTAAAGTTATTTTAAACAAGACTCGTGCATATGTCATAAAGCAAATGACAAATTAAATGCTCCGATATGATTACAGAAGCTATTTTCCTTTTGGATTTAATTCTTTTCCAAGCAGAGCTTCTGTTAAGTAGCATTTTATAATGCCATAATGCTGGGGAAAAAATGTTAGCGATTTCACATACCCTTTATGCTTTTCTTTTTGTTTTCTTTGTTTGGGGGGGGTTCCATCCTAAGGTCATTGTGTGATATGTTTGAAGTCACACAGCTAGATTTTGGTAGAAATCAGCACTAGGTTCTCCTGACCTTGAGGTTCATATTTTTGTTCTGGTCTTTGTTTAGCATATGGCCCAACTGAGGAAAGGAAACACTTGGCCTGAAGAATTGGAAACAAGCATATGTATTTGCCTCTGAAAAATGTCCAAGATTCACTCCTGTTCTATTTCTTCTTTGCCTTTTCATTTCTATGTCAACCAGACCTTGTTCAGGAACAGTCCCAGTTTTCCAAACCCATTAAAATCTCAAACGCCTTTCATCTTCACAAGCATAGTCTGCCTCGGTTGCATCCTCCATCTAGTTCAGTCTTCATTGCTACTTTGGACATTCATTCTCCCTTCCATTAGGCTGAGATGATTATACATGTGCATATAAGTATGTATATATAATGTATAAATACACACACACACACCAAAAGAGCACATGGAGAGAAGTGACAGACAAACAAATCTTGGGACTTTCAGTGTTTCAAATCAAGTATGTGAGTACACACAAGCTGGAGCCTAAGGTCACATGTATGTTCAGGGAAGCAGCAAACAAACTCAACTGGAAAGACAGGGACACTGGTCTCCATTAAGCTAGCTGCCTATTAGTTTTTAGGACTTAGAATCATAATTACCAGTGTTAATTTATTTACTGACACCACCTTCCCCTTGACTGTAATAGATCCATTCTATAATTGATACATTTGTGGCAAAGGTAATTTAATGCCATCTAGGTATTCATTTGACTTCTGTCTTTCACTGTCATTTTCATCCTCAAATTCTAAAGCTCAGAAACTCATGCCCAAACTACAAATCATTAGTGATTAATTAATTTTTCTTTGTTATAATATCACACCTCAACTTCTCTTGATCATGAAATGTGCTTGAAATGGAAGAAATGAATAATTACTATGAGAATATATTTTACATGCTATTGTAGAAACACAAACAAAGTTAAAGTGGGCATTTGCATGGTGGTGTCTGAATCTCCCTATAATGCAGCTTTGACTGTGGCATGCTCACACTTTGTCGAGAATCCCTAGGTATCTGGCATGGCTGGTATGGACCTGTTCCCACTCCAGTGTCTACTTGTACACAGTTATTTGTGGGTAAGTATGAATGTCTAAATAAACATATCATAAGATAAATAATCTTTTCTCCTGACCACAGTTGGCCACACACAAACCATATGTGCATATCTCAAAGTTGGTAGAAAAGTACACAAACAAACAAATGGATGGACAGAAATTGCTCAATGGAACTAAAGTGGGCCGTTCTATTTTCTTTATCAGTCCTGAAGTAGGGTAGTTGCTCGCTGTTCCCTTGACTTTAACTTTACAAAGTCTAAGAACATTTGATTTTAGAACTCAAAGACAGGCATACACATATACCACACTTTTCCTCCAAGGGAAGCACTTTAAGGAAGGAGCTCTTATCCATACTTTCTGCCTTTCTCTGAGATACTTTCCTGGAGAATTACTATCTATGTGGCCAGGATAAGCCAGAGAGTGACAACAAAGAAGGTAGTGTTGTCTTTACCCACTACCGCTTTCACCTACCTGCAGGCATCCACATCTACTCAAGAAAACTGCTTACTGAAAACACTTGGCACTCTCTACCTGAGGGCTTTGTTTCTGGTGATAAGACTATAATCAATCTACTCTCAGGTCAAGCCAATAGTACCTGAGCGTTAACTTCCCTGGACACTGCTTGCAGCCAATCACAGATGAGAACTTACAGGACAAACAACTCTAGCTCCTTCCCACTTGAGTTGAGTCTTCTAAACTGTCCCCTAGGTCTCCCCACAGGACAGAGCTCCTGGCACTCACAGTGGACAAGTCATTCAGTAACTCACTCATTATTGATTTCCTTCCCTTTCCTGAGAAGGTTTTACTTCTTTCCAAACATGCTGATGTTTACTAGAATCAACTTCCAAATAAACTGCTTGTGCTTAAATCCTTGTCTCAGAATTGGCTTTTTGATCAAAGCTGAAATGAACACAGTGATTAGAAGAGAGACTCTGAGTCTCATTCTTGACTTTAGCTCCACATGCATGTATCACCATGAACAAGTTCTCAGAACGTTGCTTTCCTGATCTCTAAAGTGAGAATTAAGGCTTGTGAGATTATTGAGATTATTCACTGAGAAATGCAGTAGTGTTTACCACAGGAAATGACAACCAGTAAACATTAACCTGTTGACTACTGGTTCTGGTTATCTATTGATACATGACAAATTAGCCCCAAACTGAATAGGTTCAGATAACTTTTTTTATTTAGCTCATAACTTTGTTGGAGTGAGTCTACCAGAAGGCTCTTCCTTGGAGTATCTCCACAGAGGGATTAGAAAGCCTACAGGAGTTCTTGATTATAGCCATTCTAACTGGGGTGAGGTGGTATCTCAATGTTAACAACAGATGCTGGAGGGGATGTGGCCAGAAGGGAACCCTACTGCATTGTTGGTGGGAGTGTAAACTTGTTCAATCACTTTGGAAAGCAGTATAGAGGTTCCTCAAAAAACTCCACATAGAGCTCCCCTATGACCCAGAAATCCCACTTTTGGGCATTTACCCAAATTAACACAAACAAGACCATACAAAGCTATCAGCACAACTATGTTTATTGCAGCATTATTTACCATAGCTTAAGATATGGAACCAACCCAGATGCCCCTCAGTAGATGAATGGATTAAGAAAATGTGGCATATATACACAATGGAATTCTATGCCTACATCAGAAAGAATGACATTGCCCCATTTGTTAGGAAATGGAAAAACTTGGAAAAAATTATATTAAGTGATGTAAGCCAGGCCCAAAGAAACATAGGTCCCATGGTTTCCCTTATTTGTAATAACTAGTATATGTCTGAGTCAAGCAAAAACGGTCAGATAAGTTGATGTTAGGCTAAATGAACCCCAAGATGAAGACTCAAATGGTTTTTCTTTCTTGCTATTGTTTCTAACATATTTATAAGATATTTCTTTGTTGCTTTGTATGTCTCTCCCCACGGTATAACCCCTGTTTTCACTGTATTTGATGTTGGTACAATTTGTGGAAGGGAAGGGAAAAAAAAACAAATTGTTTAAATAGGGCTACAGGTAGACCCATTGCACCAATGAGATGTACAAGATGTTACGTTGAAATGAACTTTACAACTTTGGTGGGGGTGGGGGGGAGAGGGAGGGGAGGGAGAAATGGGAAGTGATGGAAAGAGGAAACAAAGGAGGAGGCAACAATGCTTGATAAGAAATGTACTCATTATCTTGCCCATGTAATTGTAACCCCTCTGTACGGTATTTTCACAATAAAAAAAAAAGAAAAGAAAAAAGAAAGCATCCAGGAGTCATCTCAAGCCTCAACTATTGTTCTACAGTTTTGCTCATTCACAAGACAGACAGGTGCTTCTGTGCTGCTGGTCTGATCACTTATAGGTGACAATTTCCATCTGACTCAGCTGCTCATAGCACGGTGTCCAGGTTCTAAGGAGTAGCCTGAAGCAAAGGTACCAAAAGACCCAGGAGAAAACTTCATGCCTTTTCTCACATAATCTCAGAAGTTACACAGTTGTCCTTACACATTCTATTGGCTATAATTTATATTCAAGGCCAGCCCAGATTCAAGAAGAAAAGAATTGAACTTTAGCACTTGTCAGGAGGTACGTCCAAAAGTGTTCAGCTGTTTCAATCTGATTTATTTTTTCCTATTATTATTCATACTAGTAGTAGTAGTAGTAATGTAATAGTAGCAGCAGTAGTGGTGGTATTTACCATGCTCAGCTAATTCTGGGTATGAAAGATCACCAAATATTGATTGACTTCTTGCTATTATATACACAGCATTCCATTATCCATCTCATTCTTTTGGTTGCCAGGTCTTATCTATTCTGCCCACAGATGCCCCTCATGAACACACAGCACCTTGGGGTCTGTATCATTTTCTCCCTTGTCATTATTTTGTGCCTGAACTCTAGTCACAAGTTCCCATCAATCTGTTCTCTCCAGCTTCACCTTTGTCCAATTTCATCTTGTTCCCAACATCCAGAGTAATCTTTCTAGTGCTCAAACCTAAGCGGATTTCAATTCTTCAATTCTTTCTTATTGTCTGCTTACAAAACTTAAACCCCATAGTTTGAAACTCAATATCCACTCCAACTTTCCAGCATTACCCAGTTATTCCTCTTTCTGGACCCTCTGCATCAATAAGGGAGGCACTTCAGTGTTCCCCATAGTGACCCAATGACTGCACTCATTAATGCCTTCGCCCCTAACTACATCATTTCATTTAAACATCTCAAAGTCTGTGGAGTGAGTATCACAATCTCATTCTACAAATGAGCATAACATGAAGTATGAAATGTCACCATCTCTTTTTATGAGCATTGTGAAGTTTGAAGAAATTAAAGACTATAATAATGACATCATCATCATCAGTATCATCATCATGGTTTAAATGAGAACAGGCATTCTAAGTGTTCTTAACCCTCAAGACAACTCCATGAAACAGGCACCATGAGTGTCTCATTTTACCTGAGAATCAACTTGCAGATCCCTATCAGACTGAACAAACCAGTCTGTCCCTGTTCTTGCCACTCTGGGCAGGTATTTCTGAAAGAGATTGAGATTGGCATGTGAGTCAGCGGACTGAATGGGGAAGACCCACGCTCCATGTGTATGGGCACCAGCTAATCAGCCAGAGACTTCGATTTGACAAAACGATGAAGGAACAATGAATCCTCATGTTCTCTCTTTGGAAGCCAGGGCACCGTTTTCTCTTGCCCTTATCCAGTAGAGCTCCAGGTTCTCCATCTTTGGCATTCCAAAGCTCACAGGAACATCACTCCTTTTCCCCTAACAAATATACATGTACATACTCTGTAAACTCTCAGGACTTCAACCTCACACTGAGAATTAGAGCACAAGCTACCTTGGTTTTAGGCCTTTGGATCTGAGCTGAGTGATACCACTAACTTCTCTGGTTGTCCAGTTTACCAGTTGTCTTATCCTGGCACCTTTCACCCCCCATAATCAAGTAATCTAATCCCTCTAATCATTCTCCCTCCCTCCCTCCCTCCTTTTCTATCCTTTCCTCTTTCCCATCATCCCTCCCCCACTCTCTCTCTCGTTCTCTTATAAATTCTCTCTAGAGGACATGCTGGAGATACACTAGCCAAAATTAATGACTATAAATTTTTTGGGGGGTCCAGTCATGGGGCCTGAACTCTGGGCCTGGGCGCTGTCCCTCAGCTCTTCAGCTCAAGGCTAGCGCGCTACCACTTGAGCCACAGCGCCACTTCCGGCTTTTTTTTTGCTTATGTGGTGCTGAGGAATGGAACCCAGGGCCTCAGGCATGCAAGGCAAGCGCTCTACCACTGACCCACCTTCCCAGCCCCTATAAAATATTAATATGAGGTCTGGGTATGTTGACATACCTGTAAATCCCAGATCTCTTGGAGGAGACATATCAGGAAAATCATTGCTTGAGGCCAGCCCAAATGAAATTTCTCTGAAGATCTAAAAACTAGCTGAATGCAAAAAATGGACTGAGAACATGATATAAGTAGTAGAGTGTTGGTATAGCAAGCACAAGGCCCTGAACTCTAACCCCAAGGCCAACAACAACAACAACAACAAAATGTGAAGATGAGACAAGATAAAGCTTTAAACATGGCTGGGAAGGTGGCTCAGTGGTAGAGCGCTTGCCTTGCATCCATGAGGCCCTGGGTTCGATTCCTCAGCACCACATAAGCAAAAAGAAAAAAGCCGGAAGTGGCACTGTGGCTCAAGTGGTAGAGAGCTAGCCTTCAGCTGAAGAGCTGAGGGACAGCGCCCAGGCCCAGAGTTCAGGCCCCACGACTGACCAAAACAAAAACAAAAATCTTTAATCCTAGGGAATATTAGATATGAGGAGAATCTACTAACTATTAAAAAGAACAGTTTACTCAAACAGATAAATCTTTCTTGATTCTCACAGAGCAAAAATTGAAAGCATTCATATTCTTTAAAATAAGGCTGCCCAGTTTTTTCCAACACCAATCATTGAAGCTATGTTTTTTCCACTCCTTTGTCAAATATCAGCATTCTTAAAATTGATGAATCTTCAAACTCAGGTGAAGATTTTGTACACACCTCTTTGAGAACTGACTGGTCAGTTAAGAAATGAAGAGCTTGCTAACTTTACACAGAGTAAAAGAGTAGCAAGCCAGCCTGTCCAAACCAAAAAAAAACTTTAATATGTGGGTTCCCCTCCCATCTCTGCATGTTCAACCCTCAGATCATTTAGGCCTCTTTAAGAAAATTCTCAAAGGTACCCTTTGTGTTTCTTCTCTCCTATCTTTCCCAAGTCTTATGACATCCTGCTGCTAATACAGATCCTGGCTAACACTGCATTATTTCACATATTCATCCATGCACACGCCAGCCTAGTTCCATTTCACAGATGAGTTAACTTAATACTGCATGAAGACAGATCTTCCCTCTGCTTATCCCAAGCTTTTGCCGGTACCTCTTTGACAGCACTACCTTCCTAACGAGGCTACACCATTACCCATACTCACACGTCATGTCTTCCCAGATAGAGCTGAAGGTCTCTGAGTGAACATGACTCTCTTCCCTCATTATTGTAACTCTCCTCATATGGACCAGGTTCTTGATTGTTTTAGTGAGGTTTTTCACTTAAAATCCATGTCTAATAAATGGATTTTAAATGGATTTTTATTTTATTTTCTTGGATTTAACTTGCTTCATTTTTTCCCCAGAAAAGGTACATATAGTTATGAGATTGGCATAAATTCTTTGTGACAGAGAGTAGATGAAGAAATTAACAATTTTTTTCTTTGTTTTTAATTAGGTGTGGGGCTTGAACTTGGGGTCTGGGAACTGTCTCTGAGCTTTTTCGCTCAAGCCTAGAGCACTATCATTTTGAGCCACAGAACCACTTCTAGTTTTCTGGTGGTTAATTGGAGATAAAAGCCTCATTGATTTTCCTGCCCAGGCTGGCTTTGAACTAGGATCCTTAGATATCAGTCTTTCGAGTAGCTAAAATTACAGGCATGAACCATCAGTGCCCAATTGAAGTTAACAATTGTTGGTGTTTAATCTCCACACTTCTTTTAAACAGTAGATTAGACCACTTGCCAAATATGATGACTTGGAGAAAATTTTACATAGCCTGTTTTTACAAGCTTGGCTTGTGTGCTCTCTCACTGTTTATATCTCAGAGATAACTTGGTAAATGAATGGTGAATGATGCTGATGGTCACATTCTACTATAGCTGCAGATGACTATTCATTTTTAATGTAACCTGTACTAACGCATTTTACCCTAACTACAATTCTATATGCTAGGTACCATTGTCTTTCACATTTATAAATGAGAAAACTAAAGAACAGAGTGATTGATTAATTTACTCACAGCAACACAGCTGGAAATAGATTTTTACCTATGCAATGTTCCGTCAGAAGTTGGACTCTTACATTGTATCACCTTTAATAAGAATGACTATATGAATACCAAATTGTTTATTTCAGAAGAAAACCTCAGCCATCCCAGGATCCTGCCCTCTCAAGGAGCAAATGCAATTATTCCTAGAAGTAGCAGTGTTTATTCCCATGACCCTCCAGTTGTTAGGTCACTTGATTTGTGTTCTCCAATAGGATGCAGGAGAACAGGACAGTGTGCTAATTCACACCCAAGGTTGGAATGTTTTATGTGTTTCCATTAAGCACTCTTTTATCATTGCCACAAGAAGTACATGCCTCAATTAGCTACTGATCCAAAAGTTCTGGGAGATTTCTGCAACAGAAATACACCCAAGCCAAACTGAATCAAGCCTAGATCAGCCAATGCCTAATTGATCCATGGACAGCAGAATAAATGGTTTGAAGAAGCTGAGCTAGAGTAGTTTGTTACACAGCGATACTGTAGCAGTCGCTAGCTGATACAGACAGGGAGGAGCTGTAGCATTTTCTTAGCATCAACGATTATTACCTGCCTCTTTCTTTCTAGAAATATAAATGTGGTGGGACATTCATGAAGTCCAAATTAGGAGAATAAATGTCAAAATCAGAAAAGATCCAGTTAGGAGTTTTTCTTTTTTGCCTTGTTGGCATTTTATTCATGTATGAAATCTCTGAAATATCGCTTGTTGGCTGTACAGTCAGGATCGTTCTATAGACATTTTGATGCACTTTATTACAAACTTTAAAATCATATTAGCAGCTGTTATTTTATATCACAATGGATTAATAAGATGCATTTTCACAAATAAGACACATTTTAGATAGTTTTGAAAAAATTTCAGTGTGAAAATCTTATGCCAGGATTCCACATTTTAAATGACACATTTCCAAATAGCCTAAAGTGAAAATGCTCAAGTAATATGCCTATTTGTACTGTTCTGGAAACCATCAGCCCCTCACCACACAGGCAGCACATAACCTTCCTACATATTGTACTGTTTTCTATTGTAGCATATGACATTCAGGAAAAATATCTCTCTTGGTTCTCACTGCAAGCAAGCTTAGTAAGTAGCACCGAAGAAATCACAAAAGATGAAATAAATATTTTTTTCAGTCTTCAGTCGCAATACTTTAACAATGTACATATGAATGTTTAAAAATACATTTATTCCCCTTCAAATATTAGAAGAATGGAATGTTCTAGTGCCTTTTCATGTGGAATAATTAGGAAAGATAAGGTGGTTGTGGTTTTTTTTTTTCTTGGAGGCAATTCTGCTTCCTATGGTGTTGCTAAGGAATAAGGAATTTTTCTTTCCAACCGATCTTAAAAGAGATATCTAAGATCTATATCGCCTGTTTATGGATTACAGCTAACTTTATAGTCGAGTGTAAACTGTACATTTGAGTGCAGTAAGACACGTCCCCTGTCTTACAATAAAAATATTATGGAACATTATATTTTCATATAGTAATGGTACTCTTATTTTACTAGTAGAAAGGTACAGTACTAATTTAATTGACTAACATAAAAGTCTCTCAAGTAAGATCAATACTTTATTTTCTCAACAGTGTTCATGAACGAAGACTTAATTCCACCTGTGTTGCCCAGTCCCCCCAGGCAGCTCTCTGCTGACCGCATATTCTCTGTGACCTAGACACAAGACCTGAGAGCAATTGCAGGATGTGTACCGGTAGTCTCAGTCTCCCTGGGGAAGCCAATACGATTCAACGATTCAACGTGGAGCCAAAGTTGTCATACAGACTGTGAATTTAAGGATGACTAAGCTAAGATGTTAGGCTGACCGGCTCACTTGCTTAGGGCCTGCCTTGCATTGCTGCTCCTGTACTACGGGAGCAGAAATGCTTTGCTCATTGTCTGCATAAAACAGTTTTTGCTGTTGGTGGTGATGGTGGTGTAGTGCAGGGTTTTTTTTGCTCTGCATATTGTAGATCTTTACTGTCATTGCTTTGATGCTTTTGAGAGCAGAAGTCCCATTCACATTGGTGGGGGTGCTGCCCCCCAGAAAGAGATTGGAATCCTCCAGTGAGAGCCCCCTCCTGCCATTGGAGAGGAAATCTTGCCCCAAGCTTTTCACATGCACTGGAGTTTCCATTTCTTTCTTCTGCTGCGCCTGTTGTTTTAATTTTGCATCTTCATGCTTATGCCTTGGTAGTGATCATTCTGACATTGAAATGGCTCCTTTGGCACACACTTCACATAGTCTATCACTCTCTCTTTAGGTTGTACTGGGTTTTACCCTTGCGTGGCTTTGCCACTGAATCAGCCTATTGAGAGGGATAGATATGTGCCTCTCACTCCTTGCCAGTAGCATCTCACATCGATTAGGGCTCGCATTCCTTCTCAATGCAATGGACATACTGAAAAAGAGAAACTATTCAGGTCCTTCTGCTAACAAATTTCATAGATCAGGGTAGGTTCCTCAGTGCCCAGTGATATTGGGCTGATGTCCAATGAGATTTGGTAGTCACAAATAATTTTACTAGAGGATGGAGTAGTAAACCGTTTGCCTGGAGCTTTCTCTAGATTAAGGCAGCAAAATTTATTGTAAGGGTCTCCATCCCAAGAAGTATCACCAGAATCCTGTCATGTCATAATAAAAAGGTAACCTTGCACACTGAGCCTTATAATAGTCCAAATCTGGCAGTCTTTGGATGAGATAGGGAACCTTGATCTGGCTACAAAGCTAACTTTCACTGTGTAATGTTACACAGTCTACCAGTTGGTCTGTAAAGCTCTTATGAGGGCATTGGGCTATACAATAGGGCATTCCCCAACCCCACCTCATTCACTTAGAAAAAAAAAGGGTGGGTTTTTTTGTTTGTTTATTTTTGCTTTTTTTGTTTGTTTGTCTCTGTTGACATAGGGCTTGAACTCAGGGCTGGGTGCTGTCCCATGACTCTTTTGCTCAAGCCTAGTGCTCTACCATTTTGAGCCACAGCTCCATTTCTGGTTTTCTGGTTAATTGGGGATAAGAACCTCATGGACTTACTGCCCAGGCTGGCTTTGAACCATGAGCCTCAGCTCTCAGCCTCCTGAGTTGTTAGGATTACAGGTATGAACCACCAGCATCCAGCTTAGAGAAAGGTATTTTTTTGAAGGAGAACATTTGGCTTTCATCACCAACACTTTATTTGAATAACTATTCTTCAAGTTCTCTAGTTGGGAAAAATTCAAGATTTCACTATCATTGTCATTATTAAAAATCCAAATTTCTGACTTCCATTTCTTAGAGTAAAATGGATGTTTTCATGTACAATCAAATTTATTGGTTGGTACTTTGCCATCTAAACTGATGACAGAGCATTCATTTACATTTGGCCATAAAATTTCCTTAATCCCTGACCAGCTTTAAAAATAGAAGTCACTTAGCATGCAGGGGGCACTAGATTTGTTCCTCAACACTGACTAAAATACCAAAACAAATACAAAGATTGGAAAGGTCACAATAAAAGGCATGAAAAAAATCTTAAACTATATCTGTGGAAAATTGATTTCCAGTGTTACTTTTTTTAAAAGAACCCCTAAAAATATACAAAATGTGGGTGAATATGTTACTTCACATGCCCAGTCATTTTGGTTGAGAAGAACAAAATAGTACATCTTGTATGCCAAATTCTAACTCAGTACAAAGTTTTGCATGGACAGGGGCAAAAAGACTGAACATAGAAACTACATAGCAAAGAGTTTCTGGGCATCAGGTCTACTAAGCCATGGCAGAAGACTGGAAAGAGATATCTGAATAAACAGTGACCAGTGAAAGTACAATGCAGTGCTTAACTAATCCTTGTGCTAGTGAAAATGGGTTGGTAAGAATACCCTAAAACATTGATTAAAACAGTCACTAAATCAGTGAATTTGCTACAAGTATGTCCAATGTGTTCTGAAGGCACAGGTAAAAATGATGCACATGGGGGGAAGAGAAAGATGGAAAAAAATAATATGAAGGAAGGAAAAGGTCCAAGAACAGATAGTATCTATTCAAGAATAGAGAATTGTTGGGCTTTAGTAGCTCATGCTTATAATCTTAGCTACTCAGAAGGTTGAAATCCAGAGGCTTATAGCTAGAGGTTATCCCTGAAGGAAAAGTCTGCTGGATTCTATTTCCAAAATAAAACCAGCATAAACGCTAGATGAGGTGTATGGCCCATGAGGTAACATACCAACCAACCAAAATAAACTAGGCAAGCATTAAAGTGTAGAGTTCAAATTCAAAATCACTAGGGGGAAAAAAGAATAGAGAACTTATGGGTAAGAGGGTGAATGTCTGGGTAAAAGGGGGAAAATCTAATAGTCCCTTATCTATAAGTGGATAATCAAATACATAAGCTATACTCTTCCCACTTGTCAGGTTACCCACAACAGAACTCAGCAGACATGTTCATCAGGGAAGCTGGTAACTATCCCAATAATCAATCAGTGTGGTTCTAGGACACTAGTTTTGGGTCATATTCCTGGGCACAGATCTACCGAGTTTGAAGCATCATGTCATCTCAAGGAAGCCCAGAGCAAATACATTGGTGGTACTGTAGCCTGAACTCTCTCAAGAGGAGACAGAACAGTTAGGTGGACAGGAGTGGTGTAGGATGCAGAACTGTGAGAACAGACACACAGGACCATTCAGAGCCATGTCAGCAAGATGGTTTTGGTTGCACTGCATTTTATATTCCCTAAGGGCGAGAGAGATTGGTAGAAAGCAGTACTGCTGTTATTACTCTTATAGCACTTAGTCTACAAAAGGCCTTTTCTGGTCTTACTTGTTCAGACTCCAGAGAGAGAGAAAAAAACAGTTGTATCCAAACAAAATAAAGTGCCAAAGACAAGCTTGGTGTAGGAGGAACCATCCTTTTCCTCTGAGTCAAAAGGCAATATTGACTAGTAAGTCTTTTTAAGTTGTGGTGTCTGTGTGTGCTTTGTTCTGATAGCCTTATTACATTACTATTTTTCTTACCTTAATTCTACATATTTTTCTTTTCTTGGTTCTTCTTTCTTTTATCCTTTCCTTATCCTCTTTTCTTATTACTTATTAGTACTTCAATAATTTTTGAACTCATAGTTCATCCTTTACTCTAGTTTTAAAAAAAATCATATTGAGTTATAGTTGATATTTCAAATTGTTTTCTTTAAGTATCTGGAGTTGTTGTTGTTGCTGTTTTTATTGTTGTTTTTGTTTCTGCTGTCTCTTTGTCTTCTCTCAATAGTAGTGGAGAAAAAAAAGCTGTTCATTAAGAAGACTTCCCATAAAATAGAAAAAAATTCCATCCTAGAGGATGCACAAGGCACAATGAAAAAACAAAGAAATATGAGAAAATGAACCAATATGACTCCTCTAACAGCTCAGAACTCCTAAATAACCAGGTCCAAAGACACTGAACAGTGAAATGTTGGACAAATAATTCAAAATCTAATTTTTAAAAGGACTGATGACCTCAAAGAAGATTCAAACAAATGGAAGTGGAGTAAGGAAACCAGTTCAAGATCTGGATGAGAAAGCAGGGAAATTGATATTCTGAAATAAAAAGCACAACAAATGAAAATATAAGAAGTGAAAATCTCAATGAAAGTAAAAAAAGAATAAAAGAAGAAGAAACAGTAGAAAGTATCACCAATAGACTAGATTAGACAAAAAGAAAAGAATACCAAGGATTGAAAATAAGGTCAAGGAAATATACTCAGATAGCAATAAAGGAAAAAAAATAGACAGATATCACCACAATTTAAAAAACTCAAACTTGAGCAAGTTGATAGAAAAGCAAGTCAAGTGCATAGGTGTGTCTATACAATCTATGCCAGACAGAGCAGGCTGGAATTGTTTTGCTTCCTGAATGAGCAAAATTGGTCCAAGAAGGAACTATCAGAATCAGTGGGTAGAGACTGCTACAAGTAATTTCCAACATATTATTTGGAAAGGGTTTATAAAACTCAAGAGCCCAACAATGGGATGGATTGTAGGAAAAGAGTCTGATTCCAGAATATTCTGGTCTGTATCCAAGACTGCCCATCATCCCCACACCTGGCTTCTGTGTCTCAATCAGGGAAAAGTTTCCAACAAAACTCATGAAGACCGAGTGACTTTCTCAAGGTGGATGAGAGATGGTGGGAAAGTCACTCACACATACTTGTATGGATATATGTATGGGTCACAGATGGGGACTTGGTCTGAGATTTGCAGTTCTTCAGAGAATACTTAGAGGACTCTGTCACTCCTGAACTTCTCTAAAAGCTCTGGTGAGGGTATTGTGCTAGCAGAGAGGGATCTTTCTTATCCATGTCAGCACTCAATAACCTTCTTACTAAGCCTGAAGTCTCCTGAAGGGGAAAACAAAATGCTGAAACAAGGACACAGGATGACCCATTGCAATAATGATACCCACAGGACAGTATAGTGGAAATGAACTTTACAACTTCGGGGGGGGGTAGATAGTGGGAGAGGGAGGGGAGGAGTGTGGGAAGTGAGGGAGGGAAGGGATAGTGGGACAACAACAAGGAAGGGAAGGGGTAACAATGATCCACAAGTCATGTACTCATGTAACTGTAACCCCTCCATACAGCATCTTAACAATAAAATTAAAAGAAAAAGAAAAAAAGAAACTGGCTCTGACTTTATTTTGCTGGGGAAGAGATGGTTTCATTTTAGCCTGTAGATATCATTCTAGATAACTTTGGGGATTCAGAGCAGGTCTAGAAACAATGGAAATATTCACAATATTCACAATAGCCTACAATATCTATGAAGCCACAGGATGAGTTTTGAGGCTAACGTGTACATATTTCCAGTGCCATCTTGCAATTAATGTAGAAAGCTGTTATGTGGTTTCAAAATGTGGGTAGACTAAAATGTATTGCAACGTTTCCCCATAAGACTGAGGGGGTTCTAGAATCGCCTTGCTTCTTTTCTTTAACACCTCTGCCTTCTCACCAAAAAGGGTAGAATTTGTCATCTTCTAGGATGCCATCAGATGCATCTTGGACCTCAGTGAATCTAAATCTTAATTCCATGTGACAATTCTAGTGGTGTGTTATATTTTTGCAAAAATAAAATCCCTTTGATTAAAATTTCACACCTTGCTGAGGACCATGAAATGCTGATTACCTGGTCCAGTCCTAGCCCAGCATTGCCAAAAGGTTTACAAACCTCAGTTCAACTTGAGGGGAACTTGGCCTAGGCTTCGAGTTAGTGGAATCATTCAAAGCCCAAGGCATTTGCCAGGTGGCCTGTTCCCTGCCCTGTGTCAGCAGCTCTAAATTAGGCACATGCTCTTTAAACCAGCCATGAAAATGATTGGCCAATTCAGCCAGAGCCCAAAGGAAATATGAGCAGGTTATGAGGCTAAGGGCAGAATAGAGGCTCAGCATTCCTCTCCTCTGTCATTCTCCATGGGTTTGAGGGAGAAATGAAAGTTTATTCTCTGAAAGCAGATGCTGGAGTTCCAATGACATTGAAAGAAACAGAAAGAATAGCAAATACCCAGATTTGCAAACGTTGGTGTTGTGAAATAGAGACAGGGGCAATCTTCAGGCTAATGCTATTATAAAAGTGTTTGTAAAGCCTGGGGCTTCAGCATCTCTAGCTCCATAACTAGCTACTGCTTTAAAAAGGACATTAGGTTCACATTTGCATCTTTGAGATAAAGATTTTATGTCCAAAGTTCAGCCCTCTGGACAGCATAAAATCATGAGAGATATTGTCTGGGTTATGCCAGTTGTCCACAAATTCAGCATTCTGTCTTTGATGATGGTTTGTGGTCTGTTATTCCACGCAACCTTGACCTCCCAAAGTTAAGGATATATGTCTAAAAGTGTTACCCAAAAGTTTAAACCCTTCTTTAACTCTGATGTTTTGAACCTTGCTACATGCTGTATAAAATAGTTTTTTTCTCATGTTTATTCGTGAACACTTGCTAGTTTCAAGGAGGTTCATTAGTTCCCTAATTACTAAAGTTGGTGAACAAGTTCTATGATCATCTCTTTTGATTAGATAGATTTTAATCATATCCCAGCTCAGACTCTGGTGGCAATGTGGAAGATGAATTAACACGTGGCAAGACTGAAAGTAGGAAGCCAATGATAATACCCCAGAAATGATCCAGAAAAGAATATATAGAGTAGTTGAACTGAGGGAATAGCATGAGGTTTGGGGTAAAGGGAGATATAGATATAGAGATAGATAGATAGATAGATATGAACTATATTATAATCCTGAGATCTTTTAAAAACCACCTAATAGCCCCTAGACATTATAGTACTATGTAGAGGTGTTTAGTGATGTGTGTTGAAAAAGTAAGGTGAAGAAGAAAGAGGTAAAATCTGGACAGAAAATCTTCTCAGGTAAAACTAGAATTGGATGGAGTCATTTGAAAGGATATGGTAGAAGACCCTAGAAAAATGGAAAGGACTCATTTAAAAAGGTCTGAACTATCCTCATCTGTATGAGGACATAATGGGGAAAAGGCCATATGAAATTCAGAGGAAAAGGCATGAAGTAGCTGGAGGACCAAGGGTCAAGGCTAGGTGAATTGTAGAAAATAAATATTAGATGCTACAGCAAGGCACTGACAGGGTCTCTGTGAATTAGAGACACATTTGACCACCTGACAGATGCGTGGAGGTGTGACCCAAATGAGTTCCAGAAAGGAACAGAAGAAGAAAAAGAGAGACAGGAGGGGAGAGGGAGAGACCGATGACTTTAAAATTAGAAAAACTAAATTTGGGCTTATTATGCCCAAGAGGAATATAGCCTGATGCACAATTTATGCAAATTGATAAAGCTGATTACACAAATTAGCCAAGGCTTTGGCTTGCTTTTTTTTTTTTTTTTTTTGCTCTGGTCAATAAGTCCTCCCCCCCACATACACACCCAAGATGATTTTTCAAACTTAGCCTATCATTATTGACATTTACAACAAATGCTCTTGTTAGCGGCACTGGGCAATTACTTGAAGACACTCAGTGGATAGTTTCTTATTTAAAGCTTTAGGCTTGAACTTAGAGCTGTCTGACAGAGCAGGACAGATGAGAAGAGCTGGATATCTTACATGATTGACAGTTAATACAACCCAAGTCCATCCCTCACAGGATTTTTCCTTCAGATGACTGTCATCTAAACCACACCCCAATTTTACTCAATACAACGAAGTAGTTGTGAAGTATTATTGAGATCTACTTCAGTTCCTCCTCAGAGCCACCATAGGAAGATGAGATGATCAGCACTTAAATGGAAGCGAGGAAATCAGTTTTAACTCAATCAAGGCACCTTCCCACAACCACAGGGTCAGTAGGCAATGGAACCAGTCTCATATCCAAGTCTGTATACTTCTCACAAATGAGACTTCAGTCTATCTCCTTTGGCTTGAGAAGGAGAATCCACATAGTTCAATTATGTGTTCAGAGTGCTCTTTTTTGGTGCAGTTTTAGGGGGAGCATGTAGACTGCAGGGTGGGCAGGAAGTCTTCTAGAGAACATGGTATGATCAGGAGCATGAGGCTCAGGTTCTGTCAATGGAAGTTGAGACATCTGCCCTGAGGCAGGTGCAGTACTCTATGCCTGTAATTCCAGGTACTGAAGAGGCAAAGATAGGAAGTTTGTGGTTTGAGGTCAGCCCAGGAAAAAAGCAAGATCTTATCTCAAAAACAGTGTTATAGAGGTTAACATTTGTAATCCCAGCTACTCTGGATGCAAAGAACCAATAAAAGTTCAAAGGTAGCAGCAGCAAAGTTAGCCTGAGTCACTATCTGAAAAACAACTACTTAAAGTAAAACGTAGTGGGAGCAAGGCTCAAGTGGTAGAGTGCCTGTTGAGCAAGCCCAAAGTCCTGAGGTCCTCTGTGGGGGAAAAAGACCTCAGGAAGAGTTCATATGTCCAAGATTTAATCATGTCTTGCATATAGTGAGGGAACTTCTCTTACAAATTGTGTGAAGAGTAAAGGAAAAGGCAATTAAGCACAGAAAAAACCACCAGTGCCTGGCTGAAAGAAATGTGATAGCAAGACATTCATAGTAATAACTAGGACTCCAGTTTTACTTAATAAAACTCTGCTGTCACGCTAAGCAGTGTCTCCTAATATCAGCTCCCTGAATCTTGTAGCCAGGACTTACTACCAGTCCATCTTAGAGGATTGCTCAGGTAAGTAACACCCTGAGGCCACAGAGCCAATGCAGGAGACGCTGGGGGAGGGGCGGGGATGGGGGGGCGGGGGGGGAGGGCTCAGGCTCCATCTTTTCACATCAGGGCCTTTGCCACAAGGAATCTGCTACCCACGTCAGCTCTGACCAAAGATTGCTATCCCTTCTTCCTGCCTTGCTAAACTGCCAGGTGAACTTAAGTAACAACTTGGAAGCCACACTATCCTCCAGAAGGTACCACCAAGAGTACATAAAGTAGAAGCTAGGTTATCAACAATTACAATTCTAACAAACAGTAATGTATGCTATGAACATAGATTGTGCTCCAGTGCAAAAAGGATAGAAAAGGGATAAAGTAGCGAAGGAGAGTAACAAAGAACAAAAACTGTGTCCAAAAATAAGCTCTGCTTTATTTCCTCATCTTTAACCTGTCCAGGTGTCATTTGTGAGTTTCAGTGGCTTAATAAGACCTCCTCATGACTAAAGGACCAAGGAACCATCTGTCAGAATGGAAGGACCAGTACTGTCAACCAAGGTACAGATATAATTTCACCAGCTTGGTCACATGGGGCTGATGATGGGGTCACTCGAGCAAGGAAGAAAGTCAAGAGGAAAAATGAAACACCTTCTGCTATGGCAAGAGCTTTAAATAACACCAGCTCACATTCTTAGATGGATTTTCTTCAACAACTATTCTCAGTATTTTTACAAATCTACCTGGTAAACCAAGATCACAGGTTGTTTTCCATAGTCACTCTTCTTGGTAATGCCAATTCATCTAAAAGAAACAACTAGCAACATTTTAGACATGTATTTTTACATCATAGAATACAAGAGAAACTATAATACTTCTTGTGTGACATGTGAAGAGGCTCACTGAGAAAAGAAAATATTTGAAAAAACAAAAGCAGAAGAAAGAGTTCCTAAGTGAGAAAAGCAAATGCTTGATAAAAATTGATCTCCAGGCAGAGAAAGAAGACCTGAGCTAACAGAAAGTAGGGATACAGTATTCTGGCATAAAATTATAGCTTCAGAGTAAAAGTGAGGTACACAAATTGTGTGTTAATAGTATCAGGACAATGGTTCTACCTTCCTGTGTGAGAAAAATGTAGCAACAGCAGATGACTGCACTTACAGTAACTTTGAGACCTAAAAGAGTTCACAAGGAGAGCAATAAAAAATATCTGAGGGGTCTTGGGTCTTATATTACAAAGAAGTAAAACTAATAGAAAAGTAGGTCATGAGATACTTTCCTCAACCTGAGGAAGACATAGAAAGGATAAAAATTCCAGCTAGTACCAAGTGAATGAACCTACAAAGGTAAAATTCATTCCCTCATCATCTTTCTAAACGTTTCCTAGTCTTTTTCATACTATGCATACTACCATGAAGGTGTCATATTTAAAGGCCTGTGAAAGAGCTTGTCCCATCAAGCTTTAGAGGAAGTTGGTAGGCAAAGTTGACCTTGGAGTTGTAATATCTCAAGACTCACTGGATTTTCGGAGACGGGCCTTCTGAAACAAACTGCCAGTGTGGTATTTGGGAGGGTCTGTCTGCTAATTTTCTTTCTTTATACCTCAAACTGCTCAGCACCTAGGCTACTTTCATTAAAGTTGGTCGTTAAAGTTGTCAGCGACCTCCAAATCACTATATACACTGGGCTATTACCCTCCTCATCTTCCTTGAGCCATCAGGACCAGTCAACAATATGGACTGACTTTCTTAATTACTGTGGGTTTGGGGTTTTGTTTTTTTAATTTTCTTCCAACCTATCCTGACACTTAACAGTATATGCTGATCCTCTCCAGTCTGAATTTACATTTAAGAGTGCTTCAAGGGGCTGGGAAGGTGGCTCAGTGGTAGAGTGCTTGCCTCAAATGCATGAGGCCCTGGGTTCAATTCCTCAGTACCACATAAACAGAAAAAAGCTGGAAGTGGCGCTGTGGCTCAAGTGGTAGAACACTCGCCTTGAGCTGAAGAGCTGAGGGACAGAGTTCAGCCCATGAACGACAAAAAAAAAAAAAAAGAGTGCTTCAAGCCTGATGTTGGAACTACTTCCTGTTTACTATGATTCTCTTCCTAAGACATCCATCCATAGCTCAGCGTGCAAGTCTCTAACCCAGCTATCTTAGAAGTACTCAAACCCAACAGGTTTAAAGCCAGATGCGGATTATATCTCCATAGCTGCAGGGGTTATCAACTTGCCTCTTTCTGCTAGTCCTTCAACTTCACTTTCTCAACATGAGTAGGGTCTTTCTTTTCTCTGTCTTCTAACACAAGAGTAGTCTAAGCTCCTCCCTTGTCTCACTTGCAAATCTTCCTAATTCATGTTCTGTTTCTCTTGCTCTTTTCTCATCCATTCTCCTCATAGCAGTCAAGACTATTCTAGGAAAATGGAAACCTGGGCAAATGGAAACCTAAGCAAACTGAACAAGAGCAAAAGGTACTTGAGTCCAAGCCCTGGTAATGGCAGAAAGAAAAGAAAAGGGAAGGGAAGAGATGGGGAGAAGAAGAGGGGAAGGGAAAGGGAGAGGGAGAGTGGGGGGGGGAGAGGGAGGAAGGAAGGGAGGGAGGATAAAGGTAGAAAGGAAGGAAGGATGGAAGGAAGGAAGGAAGGAAAAAAGTAAAGAAGGGAGGAGGGAGGGAGGGAGGGAGGGAGGGAGGAAGGATAAAGCAAAAGAAAATGGAAGTCTGAGCTGAGTCTTTTACTAAGCACAGAGGTCTGCAGCATAAGGCCACATCTGCCATTGCAGTCACTTTATGACATCTTCAAGCTCTATTTGAATCATTGTGTCTCCTTGCAGCTTTTCCAAAAGATCCATATTTCTATTTATGTCAGAGCCTTTGCATAAGCCAGTCTTTCTCCTACTCACCCTTCTGAGCTCAGTACTACCTTTTACCTTGATAAAGGATTTTGTGAACTCCTAGCCAAAGTCAAAATTTCCTTGTAGATGATTATTTAGTCTCTGAAAATTACTTTCATAACATTTATCACAAACGTGATTTTCATACATCTATCCTATGCACTTAACATATTCAATTATATATCATCCTATTGATTATTGATAAGGACTCAAGCAATGTGGGTAATAGAAATAGTAGGTTACCTATGATAACCACTATGGCACACTGAGGTCAGGAACAGCTCAATCAATGGCTGCCTGTATTCACATCCTTCTTTGTAAGTCATTCCATCAATAACAAGAGTTGATTTCCCAAACTTGTAAAGCTAAAATGGTCTTGAGATGTTCTCTGGACAAAAAAAAATGAAGCAGAAAGAAATGACAATGTACCAGCTCTATACCTAGGTCTCAAGAATCTTTATATGTGTTTGATTATTCTTTCAGATGTCTGCTTTCACCATGTGAGCTTCTCGTACAGGTATCAGAAGACAGTGACCTTAAAGAGCAGCTCTGAGACTAGCTAGCTGAGCCTTATCCAAGCAGCTAACAGCCAGCCCACCATGGGACCAGAAACTCATGAGCAAGCCCAGATAAGCTTGGCCAAGCCTGGTCCACATCAGTGGAACCACCTGGCTTCCATAAAGGCTCACAAAAAGCAATAGATGCTTTTGTAGGCCACCAATTTTTGAGATTATTTCTTGCAGCAGTAATAACTGATAGATCTAATTACTAACTGATGATTTCTCCAGAAGTATATTTTACCCAAAGACAATATATCTGAAGCTTTTAATATGTAATTATCAATGAACAGCCTAGTGCCTTCTCCCTTTGCATTCCTTCTTCTATGCTTAAATAATGTATATTTTTAATAGAAAAGTGATGTCATCACTAAATATAGCCCTCTGAAAGGATTCTAGGTAAATTCTGCTCTAAATTTATACTTAAATTTCATCAAGGAGAAAAAAAAGCATCCACAGAAAAGACATGTTTAGTCTCCTTTAATGATGTAGCTAGACATTTTGTCTGGCCTGGCTGTTGGTAGGAGGGACTGTGTCAATCTTTTCCTCATGCATCTGGTGGTAGTTGGGTCTTGAGAACCACGGGGCTGAGTCTGATTATAAATATCCTGTCTCATATCTTCTGCTCTCTAAATCCTCAGAAAAATAAAGCAATCTCTAAGCAGAAAAAATGGGTACTAATAGAGTCAAAAAATAAAATACATCTAAAGAACAAACGTGGAATTTCCCTCGACTAGTTTTGTGGTAAGAGGCAGTAGGCCCTGATGGACTCTCATTTGGTCCTGTGAAAATAAGTCTGTTTCCAAATGCAGCCTCTAGTGATCATCGGATTCCACTGCAAGGGACTCACCCAGCTATTGGAATGTCCATTTGGGCAAATGCCTCCATATATACAAAGAGAGAAAGAGATAAGCCGCAGTTACAGGTAGAATAAAAGTGTGAGTAAAAAAATAAAGCATCAGCATTTAGAAGACAATATGGGAGAATTTAGCTTGAATGTGATATTAGGAGATTATTTCCTAAACAAAAAATTTAAAAATCTCCTAAATCAATAAGGAAAAAATTTGCTATGGCTTTGATGTGGTTTGTGCCCAGCAGTTTTTTTTTTTCCCAATGGCAGTTTGGGACCTCTAAGAGGTAGCTTAATGAGATGTTCTTAGGTCAGTAAGGGCTGATGTTGGAGGGAATTAAGGACGTTCTAACAGAGGGCTTAAATTAGCGCTGTGAGAGGATTATTGTAAAGATCAAAGGCTTCCCCACTCAGTGTCTTTCTTTCAATATGATCTCTTGTTCCTGAACTTTATCTTCACATTACGATACTATA
>NW_012267276.1:2255376-2320376 GCF_000151885.1 Dipodomys ordii | reverse complement strand
GGCAGTGAGATGCTCCAGCTCTTCTGGTCTGTTTCCCCTCCTCCCATCACTGCTGTTCCAATGGCCCGGGCTCCTTCATGCCTCACATCTGCACCATTAGGCCCCAGAAAGGTGGGCAAGGGGCCCAGTAGCCACAAAACCACTTCCACTCACTGGCAACACTTCAACAACCCTGCTGCCTGCATCACAAAGATCTTCAATGATGTTCAGTCCACAAATCTGGTTAGCTTATTTTAGCCAACTGTACTATCCACAAAAATTAAGTCAATTATTGTTTGCTTTAGGAAGAGGTTTATCTAACAGTCCATTCTGCTCAGAAATTTTGCTTCCCGTATGTTGTCATGATTTAATTCCTCTGGTTTACCAAAAAAAAGAGAGATGCGTATAAATGCTTAGAAGCACAGATATACACCACCGAATTGTACAAACTTCACAGGCTGAATATGATTACTTCTATCCGGGATACTATTGATGTTTGCTAATAAATTGACCTGTCTAAACACATAGAAAACAATGTAAGTGGTAAGAAGGGACAAAAAGGAGAAGGCAATGCTCTGAGCTCCAACTCTATGATTTCAGTAATCCACAATCCTAAGTGCCAGAGAAAATACATGAAATCTATGCAAGCTTTTCTGATGCTGTTCCTCTGATGAGTTCTCCTGAAGAGGAAAGAAAAAGAGAGAAAGGGAGAAGGAAAGAGAGACAGACAGAAAAAGAAAGAAAGAAGGAAAGAAAGAAAGAAAGAGAAAGAGAGAATGAAAGAAGGAAGGAAGGAAGGAAGGAAGGAAGGAAGGAAGGGTGACATACAAGAAAGGGAAAAAAACACAAAGTACACATAAGTACCTCTCAAAATGTGAAAGATTTCTGTTTAATTTTGTTTAAGTGTTCTGTGCTATCAGTTGCTGCTTGAATTAAATGAAAGCAATTTCAGCGGTAAACTGAGCCCTTAAATGCAAGAAATAATTTCTTTTTCTTTTTTTTCAGTACCGATTCTAAATTATAGCAACCCCAATGGCTCCAGAGAGGGTGGGGTGGAAGCTGAGCTTTGTTTTCCTCAGCCCACCTCCTCGGCAGCCTTTTGCAAATATCCTGACAATAGCTCAGGGGCTGACTTTAGAGAAGCCGACAGAACCTAGATTGTAGAATCACGGTTCTTTCTCTGTGACTCTTAAATTTTTCTCTCTGAAGCAGTTTTGACATTGCCTAAATGAGCCCTGTGCTCTTTAAAATAGTCAGTTGAATTCTATACTATTTCTTTGGTTAGTATTTTTTAAGTTAAAAAAAAGTGCTTTAAAATGAATTTCTTTTGTAAATTTTCCTGCTCCCTTTGACGCGCATGTATTTTAGTAAATAAACAAAATCCTTCCAACTTTTCAGGGAACCTGAAAATAGGAAAGGGACATCATGAGTTAGTGGAGTTTATAAATAATCCTAATTTCCTGTCTATTCAATAGTTTCAGCAAAAACAATAACTAAACTGTTTTTTTAGATCTAATAAGAGAACATAATAGACTAGTTTATACTTCTAATTACTTTCCCCTGCAGGGCTAGTAGCAGTAGCAGTGCAGAGTGAAATGTCAAAAAATCAATCAGAAAACTGTCAGTCAATGGTCATAGATAGTCAGTCTGCTTAGGAATCCTGGGCAAAAAAGGTCGGTCATCAACAGAAATGCTCTGTCAGTATCTTTGATTTACAAAATAGGCTTTAGCCAAACTATGCATCAAACACTGTAAAAACACAGATAATTCTATAATTTATTCTGCCTGAGAGAATGCTCTACAAACATGTTAAGAAACTTCCATTTAATGAGAAAGAAAAATGAACACACTTGAATGAATAGGTTTGGTCCTACCAATGAGAAATGCCATCATCCTAGACTCTGCTAGCTCCCCATGCAACTCAGAGTCTCACTAACCCATCATTTCTGTCACCTGATGGCTCTTGAACTTGCCACTCCTCTCCACTTGAGAAGCAATATTATTAGTTCAGGCCTCTGTTCAGGCCTCTATTTCTCTTGGTTGTAATAGTCTCAGTAATGCAATGATTTTTTTTAAATCATATAAATCCATCCAGGTACTGGTAGCTCACACCTGTAATCCTAGCTAGGACCAGGAGGTTAAGATCTGAGGATTACAGTTTGAAACCTGCTGGGGTAGGAAATTCCGTGAGAAGCTTCAATAAACCACCAAAAAGCCAAAAGTAGACCTATGGCTTAAATGTTGGAACTAGTGCTCTAGCTTTGAGCACAAAAGCTCAGGCACAATATTCAGGTCTTGAGTTCAAATCCCAAGGATGGCCAAACAAACAAACAAATATAATCCTAGTGGCCAAACACAACAGCTTCATATTTACAGAACCTGCGGAGTTTGATCATCCCAACCACTCAGGATCCCTGGCGAAGTCCTGGGCATAGGCTCCATGACCACCATGAAAGGGATGGAAGGACAAAATGAATCTTGCATTAGTCCTTAAGTTTTCCACCAACAAAATGGACACATCTTACCTCAACTGACAGTGCATTCACGAAAGCAAGTCACAGAGCTAGTATACTCAACAACACAGGGAAGAGGAAAGTGTGATCGTGACACGTGGCCAGAGAAAGAAAAATTAAAATAGTGTCCAGTGCCATTTCCCATGATCGGTTTAACTGAACACTTTCTTCACAGCAACTCCTATTCCTGCCTCAACTCCAAAAATTCATCCTCCCCACTGACCATTTCCAAATTCAAATATGAATGGTTATCTGAGCATATCATCAATGATTAAAAATATTCACTGGCCACATGCATCTATCGCCTGAGATGAAACTTGTTTGGCATGTTTGAAAGTTCATTTAGATCTGACCTTGGTCTTTCTTTTATTTTCTTCCTCATTCATCACCAATGAAAACCAATCTGTAACCTAAATGGCACGTGTTGCAAGGTCATTTTGCCCTTTGCTACCTTTGCACCTGTTTTCTTTTGCAAAGCCTACAATTACCCCGCCCCCAACCTATTCCATCTCTTTCTTAGAGGAAGGCATTCAATAAAACTCAGCTAAAATGTCACTCACTGACATCCTCACATTACGTTTTCTTCTTCTGCTCTCATACTGCCACCTACATATCTCTTCTTGTGTACCCTATTGCATGAGAAATTGGTGTGTTTAAGTCCCCCACCAATAGATTTTGAGCCCCTAAAGAGAGTATGGATTACTTTGTTTTGTGAGGTTTTGAAATGTTTTTTGGCAAGGGCCTGAAATAAGATAGGTTATTTGAAAATGTTTGTTGGCTAAATAGTGGCGTGCACACACAGTCATTTTCTCAACTCTATGGCAGATGCTAGCCTCTGTGGAAGTGTGGAGTAAAGGAGACACTAGTCTCCAACCAAAAGTATATATGCTTTCCCTGATGTTTCATTTCCCTGTGTTTTAGGACTAAATTGGTAGAAACGATCACTTTTTCCCTTGGTCTTTTTTTCCCCTATGGTTTGGATCAATGTCCCTAAAGATTCATGTGTTGAAAGGTTGATTGTTATCTTGTGGTAGTATGGAGCCCAGTAGAAGGAGGTAAGGTCACTAGGAGAGTTCTCTTGAAGGGAATACTGGGACTCAGCCTCTTCCTGTATGTTTGCTTATTGACCATGAGAAATGAGCAGCTTCCTGCTCATCAGCTTCCACCATCATGAGGTTTTGTCAGGGTCCCAAAGGCAATGAGACCAAATAACCATACCAAACCATGAGCCAAAAGTAAACCTTTCTTGTGAGTTGAGTGTTTCCATGTTGTATCTCAGTAACAGAAAGCTGACAAATACTTGTCAAAGAGAGGTCTTTTGTTCTATTTGACTTAGGGTGTCTGTATTCCTAGGGAGAAAACTATTAACATGGAATATGGAACATAAAGGGGAAATAAGGTAATGTTCAGTTTCTGACATTTAAATGTAAGATTTTACAGCAAAACAATAATCTCGCAAGTTAGGCTCTTCTCTAAAGGAAAAATATCTAGTTTTCACCATAAGGAGGTGATCAGTGTTTGAAAAAAATAAATATGTTTAGCCTGATTTAAAAATTATACCTACATATACATATATAAACTTCACATTTTACCCCACTACGGTAGCTAATTTCAAAGTAAATTTAATTAATATAAACAGAAAAATGTCCAAATTTAGCACATGGAAAGCCAAACTTGGAAGACTGCAAGAAATCTAAACAGAAAGCAGAGAAAAAGAAAGTTGCCTTTTGAAATCTCAGATGCTTATGGGTAAAGAAAGACTGGCGCAAGAGTTAAGCAAGCAAATGCTCCTGAGTCAGTGTCCATAAGATGTGTCCTGTGTTAGGTTGCTAGTAATGGAGAATAGGGCCAAAGGGAGAAAAAGGTGCTTCTTACACCCCACCTCCAACAGCAGTAATAAGAGTAGGCTACTTTGCAGAGTATTTCCACTAGTCTAGAAGAGAAGCACAGCCAAGTGAAAGTGGTACAATGGCAGAGAGAGAACTGGGCATTTGCTTTTTCCCTAACTATCCATCATAGCAATACATCATAGGTAGGTGAAGTGATTGCAGTACAGGCTAGGGCATGGCCTCAGGGCAGCTCTCAGCCAAAGTTCTGAGGGATCATAGATAAACCCAGATGAGACCAAGTTAGGTACATCTCACATGCAGGAGCGTTACACAAGCTGAGCAATCAGAGGTGAGGAAGATTTTGACATCAGAGGCCAACAGGATACCCCATAGTTTGTGAACTTGAGATAGGACCAGAGACATCAGCAAACTACAGCCAAGGAACAACCAGAAGCACATGACTTCTGGTGTTGGACAGCACTTTGCCCCGTCAGGTGTGCATTATCAAATAGAGATAATGAGCATTTCTAAAGGAGACTGATAAAGACACTGCATCAATACAAACTTTAGGCAAGTTTTACATTTATTTAATATTTCTCCCACCTTCCAAAGGATAGAGGCAAATACAGGACTAAACTATCACCAAAAATTAAAATAATAATTTAATTAGTGCATTAAAAACCCTATTGCACATATATATGTGCACTTGCATGTAAAGATTTAGGAACTTGTTGTTCTGTTTCAATGTGTAAAATGTCTGCTAAGACAACATTTGGACCTGACATAAGAAAATAAACTTGCAATGTACTTCAATCAGATAATTCCCTTCCTTGTAGCCTATACATTACTGGAGCTTGTATATATTTGATGTGACATTCGTTTATTTCAGAGAATTGCACCTCACAGCTTTGGTTTTGTTATCTGTAGTAGAAACTTCTAGTATCTCCCAAATCTGGTTTTCCTTTCCCAACTGCTCCAGAAAAATCACATTTAACCACTGTATTAGCATGCATTAGCATGACAAAGGGACTGTTTTACAGGATGCTTTTTGACCAATATGTTGTAGAAAGTGTGGTGTAGAAACTTCTGGGCCATGTCCCTTCCTCTGCCCCATGGCTTCTGAGGTAGCCACGCATTTCAGATGGTGCACTGGTAAAAAGCAGCCAAATTCTGTGTGGCCCCAGCTCACTTGTGCCTGTGCCAACATGAATGTGGATACAAAGTGAGCTTTCTTTTCCCTTAAAAAAATATTTATTGTTATTGTCAAAGTGATATATGGAGGAGGTACAGTTACATATCAGATAAAGAACACATTTCTTTTGAACCATGTCACCCCTTTCCTCAGTCTCTCCCAGTTTTTCCCTCCTGTCCCCACCCACAAGTTATGTAGTTCATCTTCAAGATAATGTCTAGTGAGTACCACTGTTGCATTTGTTCACCCCTTGTCCCACCATGTCTGCACACCCCCCTTACCTTCCCAAAAGCAGATAAATGGACACATGAAACAAAAGGAAATGAAAACAAAAATAGCAAGAAGAAAGAAAAAGAAAACCCTCTTGTTTCCATTTCCTGGAGTTCATTTTGATAAATATTATTTTATATGGTCAGATGCACATAGCTATTTTGCTTTGTGATCCTCTTCTAAGATTATCCTCCTTTGGTCTCACTCTGTGTAAATGGCTAGAGATCTGTATAATTTATCATGTCTCAGTATTTTCTTATATTTTACCATCCAGCATGTTTACTTGTAGATTTATAGGCACATGTTTCTGAGTCTGGCTTACTTTAGTTAACATATTTTTTTCCAAATGTTTCCCTTTCCTTACAAATGGTACAATATCATTCTTTCTGATTGCTGAGTACAATTCATTGTGTGTATATAAGACATTTTCTTGACCCATTTGTCCACTGAGGGGCTTCTGGGTTTATTCCATAGCTTGGCTATGGTAAACAATGCTACAATGAACATGGTTGTGCTGGTAGCTTTAGTGTGGCCTTATTTGTGGTCTATTGGATATGTGCTAACCACACAGTTGAAGTTCACAGACTTTGTAAGAACAGACTAGGCATATAATATGTGTGTATACACACTCACATGTCATATAAAATATATGTTCCCCATATTCATTCATACTGCATGTATATGTGTGTGCACACACACATAGATACCACATTTCTGTATCTTAGTTTCTAAGCAGAAAAATGAAGATAACAACTGGGGTTTTACAAGGAAAATGACATAAATATGAGGTCAAGAAATACTTTAAGATATTTAACAGTAAAACAAAAATAAACTATTTTCAATAAAGAGTAACCGCTATCCCCAAAGTGTTGGTTGATGAGGCGCAGCTACTTACTACGCTGCCATAGCTCCCTGGACCAACAATGTTCTTTGTTTTTCTGTTTCACCTGCCTCACTCAAGTACAAAGTGTGAACTAGAAAACATCATCCTATTAAGACACTCCATTACCTGGCACCAGTGGTTCACACCTGTAATCTTAGTTACTCAGCAGGTTGGGTTTGAGGATCATGGTTCAAAAAAGCTAGGGCAGAAAAGTCTTTGAAATTCTTATTTCCACTAAACTACCAAAAAACATGGAAGTGGAGCTGTGGCTCAAGTGGTAGAATGCAACCCTTGAACAAAAGAAGTTCAGGGACAGCACCCCTGCCTGGAGTTTATGCCCAGGGATTGGTACCAAAAACTTACTCTAACTGTCTTCAAAATGACATAGTGAGGTTTCAAATACCAATGAGTGACTAAAATGGAGCACTGGTACAAGAAAATGTACCATGATAGTCCAGCACATTTGAAAACTCTTTGCCTGAGCAAAAGCTATTTTCTTTAGCTAGTTCTGCATAAAACAATTGTGTGCCCTCAAAAAATACAAAAAACGATCTTAAGTGAACTTCAAATGCTTGGAACAATCTTTGAAGACACTTGAAGAAAATGAATAAACAACAACAACAACAACAACTCACTCTTGAAAGAGCAATTCATAGAATGAACAATTCCCCACAGGCAAGTGAAGGTTGGGTGCTGTGCTGGTGGCAGAGTTCCAGAAGAAAAGGCTATTCTGTGGCGCCAGGCTTAGATCTGTTGTAGCAAGACATCATCATTATGATCCATCAGTAGACAGTTCATAAATATGTACATAAATTCAGAACTTAGGTGGTGGTATTGTTATTCTGATGGAAACACCACTGTACATCTTAAATCAGCAGAGGTACTGCATTCGATTTGGAATTCAAGCTTCTGTGACAATGTGGAACTGCTTCGAAGAGTTTTGTTTACTGTGGGCTCCTTCTTCTCTGATAAGGGATCTTAGATTTTTAGTTACCAAAAGCTGATTGTGGTCAGGGTCTTGGAAATCATCAATAGTCATTTTGCTTTGATGGATCTTGGGTATATTATTATTCTTATTATCATCATCATCATTATTATTATTTGCCAGTCTTGGGACTTCAACTCAGGGCCAGAGCACTGTCTCTGAGCCTCTTTGTGCTCAAGGCTAGCGCTCTGTCACTTGAGCCACAGTGCTACTTTCAGCTTTTTCTGAGTATTTTAATGAGATGAGAGCCTCACAGATTTTCTGATCTGGGCTGACTTTGAACTGTGATCCTCAAATCTCAGCCTCCTGAGTAGCTAGGATTACAGGTGTGAGCCACCAGTGCCCAGCGAGGATATATTATTCTAGTTTTATGTAGTTGACTGTCTACTCATTCTGCTATTAATTTACTCAACAAACAATTATTGAGTATTACCTATGAAATGAATAGAAACTGCAGTAAGCAGTGGAGACTCAGCAGTGAACAAAATAGATGAGAATTCTTGCCCTTGTGGAACTTACACCCTAGAGACACTGGGGGTCAGAAAGTCAGGGTCAAAGGTTGTCTCTGCCAACAATCAGGATCTCAGTTTTCCCTATGACAAAGCTGTAGAGGAAAATTTCAACCTAAAGCATACGTTTGTAAGTGTTGGGATGTGTTGGGAGATTTTTATATGCCTGGGGGATGCTAGTCGCCTTTCTTATTGGAGGCCAGAAATATTGAACATCTTTAAGAGGGACAGTCTCTCCTCAAGAGTATGCTTCCTTCCAAAAGGCAAAAGAATTACCCTTGTAAACCAGATGTTTTCTGAGCTTCCTTCCAGCTCTACAACCATATGCCTTAGGAAGAACAGGGCTTTTCCTCTTCACGAAGGAAAACAAGCTGACAGAGGACACATCTAAGGAAGAGGATAATTTGCACTTCTCTTGGATCTTCTAAATGAAAATATAAACCTCGAGTATTGTGAAAATGAAAATATAACCCCAAAATGGTGTGAGTGCCATGTGGCAAGAACTGAGACCCTCCACAAAGGTGCCTGCATTTCTTTCCTCACAGAGAAACTATCCCTTATCACCTGAATGAATGGAGAGCATTCTATGGCAGAAGAGATTTCCTATTCATACTACAGAACTAGGGCATTGATCAGCCTGAAATCTGAACTCATCCTGGGCAGAACTACATGGCTTAGCTTACCAAGTTGATTGTGGAACTATTCTTCAGCTTTTCCTGAGCCATAACAGACAGTAGGCTTTCTCAGCACAAATCTATTGTGACAGCTAATATCTATTTACATTTTCTAGGATGTTCAGGTGGTCCTTTGAAAATTTTGTCCTATCGGGGGGAGAAGTTAAGTGAAACCAATTTCAGAGAGAATTGGCAGTCTGCACCATTCCTAGGTGATGACACTGGTGCCTGAACCTCAAATTGACAACCACACATTTAGATAAGGATCCTTTTAAGTATTTTCTGAGCGAAACAAATGTCAAAACTGTTGCTATTGCAAAGTGCAGGTACCTCTAGCAGAATTCGAATCCATTTATAATGCCAGATTTTAACAGATATTGAATTGGTTTTCACTCACATTAGTTGATAATGCTAGTTGATGCTGCTAAAACAACCACCAGAAATTCCATCAGTGGTAACTCCAGCTCAACAAAGAGACAAGAAGTGTGGTAAGAATTTCCTGGAAGTCTCATCTGTGTATGTCTGTCTGTATGCATGTCTGTATGTATGTGTTACTGCTGTTTTGATAGTACTGAGGTCTGAAGCCCTTCTCATATTTTTTCTGAATTAGGTTTGTTTGTTCATTTGTTTGTTTCCAGATTCATTCTCATGTTTTTGTCTGGGCAAGTCTCTTGGACCTGCTTCCTACCTCTACATCCTGAATAGCTGGAAACATAGGCATCCACTACCACACAAAACCTTATCCTATTCCCTAGCCAGAGAATTAAAATTGAGCCAGGGAGGCTGGCCCATCAGAGAACAACTAAGGATCAGGGCCAAGGCTCTCCACAAACGGTTCTGATTCTTCTTGAATTCCATGGTGCTGAGGGTTTTCACTAGGTCATGATGTATGTCAGGCTAATCAGTTGCCTTGACCTAGGGAAATCTGGACTTTAATGTTGGAGTGTGTTGTGGCAAATATTCAGAAGATCTGACATAAAGAATTAAGATTTTTTTTGAAGTACTCTGGTTTGTACTCAGGCTAAGTTTTGTTCTACCAGTTCATCTATGCCCTTAGCACTTTTTAGTTACTTTTTACTTTGTGTCCATCCTGGCCTTGAACTGTGATTTTCCTACCCTCACCACCCAGGTAGCTGGGTAGTACAGTGAGTCGCTGTAGCTGCTCTTGGGTTAGAGTCTTAATTATCAGGCAGTTTCTATAGGTAGCAAATGATTTGAATGCCTGGTGCTGGTGGTTCATGCCTACAATCCTAGGCTGAAATTTGAGATTCAAATCTAGCCTAGGCAGAAAAGTGCATAGGAACCTTATCTCCAATTAACCAGCAAAATAACAGAAGTAGAGTGTGGCCTTGAGAAACAAACAAACAAAAAAAGCTACTGGATAGCACTGAGTTCAAGTACCAGCACACACACACACACACACACACACACACACACACACACACACACACACACACACAAAATATTCCTTACCTACAGAATAGGAAAGAAACATCAGCTTTAGGATTGTTATGACCACTTAATGAAATTATATAATAAAAGAATTTTGTAAACAGTTGAGGGCTATACAAGGAAGGCTTTTAGTATTGAGTCCTGACTAAGGGTGAGATATGAGGAAGAATGGTATGATTTTTATAACTAGGAAGTTCCTGTAGCAACCTAAAGGAATTAGGATTTTCTACAATAAACGTGTGGGGAAATGGTCCCAAAATACACAAGTGAGTGCAAATATATATGTGTGAACTGCATCTATATACTTACAAAGACATTCCATCTGATTAGAGATACAAATGACTGTTGCCAGAATATTCACACAAGTCTCATCTTTTTTTTTTAATAGCAGAATGGAACTCATATATGCTTGACAGAATATCTGAGAAATGTAACTACAATTTAAGATGTTAAAAGAGTTTTCTGCTTAGAAAAGAAAATGGTTGAAGGATACACACTACCTATGTTTAAGATATATTATAAAGGTACAATAATAAAATCAGTGTGGTATTAAAGTCAAATAGACATATAGGTCAATGGATCAGACTAGTGAGTTCAGAAATAGACCCATATGTATGGTTAATTGATTTTTATAAAAAGATGAACTTGAGTAATTTAGTAGGAGGGTAACGTTTCCAACAAATGTTGCTGGCACATCTGAACTCATATACAAAAATTCAAAACAAAATCATAAAGGCTCTAAGCTCCTCAAAACCTTGTCTTATAACATTGTATCATATGTGAAACTTAAATTGGATCCCAGACTTAAGTGTAAAACTTAAACCCACAAAACCTCTAGAAGAAAGTGAAGGAGTAAATACACGTGATCTTACCTAAGACAAAGGCTTTTTCAGATACAACACTCAAGGCATGATCCTTAAAAGAAAAAAGCAAAGAAAAGGAAAGGAAAAACTTGACTTTGTTCATCAATTCATAAACCGAACTTCATCAAGCTAAAAAATTTTGCTGTTTGGAAGACACCGTTCAGAAATGAATGAAAGCAAGTTAAGTCAGGAAGGGGCACATTGGGGAAATATCAGTTAAAGAGCACAAATTTCAGTGAGATAGGAGGAAAAGACCTAGTGTACAATGTAGGCATTCTAGTTCAGAACAATGCATTGTTTTCTTGAAAGCTGCTAATGGAGTCGATTGTAGGTGTCCTTATTAACCTTCACCCACGCATCCCAGGACCCAAGGTTAGGACTGGGCTGTGAAATGTTTGCCAGCCTGTGGAGGTGGCTCTTCTGAAGGCCTGAGCCCTGATTAGGAGCCACAACTGTGCAAACGCTTGGCATTCTGGGTAAACAGCTATCTGTTACCCCTCCCAAATATATGCCACTGGTTGGGCACGTTTGAACTACAAAAGCCTTCTAAGTGCTAAGAAATTAGAACTGATAACAAGTAATATTATGAATCGTCTCTGACATTTATTGTACATTTATAACTGTATTTTACACACATTATTTTATTTCATCTTTGTGTTTTCCCCCCTCTGAGGTAGATATGATCATTTTAATGTACTTCTTATATATAAAGAAAACCAGTCACAGAGAAGTTAAGTTTTCCCAAAAGTCACCGCTGGTATGTGGCACAGCCAATAATTTGAGCCTTGGCTCTGAATCTTGTTGTCTTGGGAAGGGAAAATAAGAAAGCCAATTTTTGTTGCTGTTCTTGTTTAAAAATTCCTTTAAAGTGTTCTTGGAGGTGCCTGAGAAGCCAGTGCAGCCAAGTCTAATGGCTCCCAGCCCTTATTATTAATGTCATATAGATACATATATATACTTCAATTGAAAGCAACTCCCTGGCCCTCCTCCTCTTTGTTACTGCTCATCTCCGCCATGCACCAGCCAAATGCACCACCAGGCTGTGTCAGTAGCGCTTGCATAATAACTTAAGATCACACAACCCCTCTATTTATCAAGCAACAATATTACTAAAAATAACTTCTCCCCCATCAAGAGATGGGGGGGGGCGAACCAGTCAATAAGTTTGGGTAAGTACAATAAAGAGCAAGCAAGGAAGGCTTTAAGTCACAGGCTTTGGAGCATCTTGAATAAACCAGGGCCCATAGGCCATCAGGCAGGAGGTTTCAGAGCTTGGATTTGAGGCCAAGAGTGATAAACTGGATGGGGGAACAGCTGTAAACAGAGTTCAGCTCTAAGTCACTGGTATGTGATGCTTTGCAGCAGAGGCTTGAAACGGAGTGGCAGAGCGAGGTGGGTGTCATTATAGAGAAAGAGTGCGGCGGGCATCCCGCTCAAACCCACGCCACCCTTACCTCCTTCTTCCTTATGCCTTTCTGTGTTTCCAGTGGAGACTGGGTGCTTCTTACAGCCATCCCAACAAGGTTAGCATCCAGGGGTACAGGCGATAGGCCTTCATGTGTGTGTTTAGATGGTCAGGAATGGCAGCCAAGACAAAGCAGCTGTTTGGTTTGTTGCTGTTGTTGTTTTTTAGAAAGAACTTCCCTTCTCATCCTCCAAGTTTGCAAAACTCCTGAAACTCCTGTGCAGCTTCTGTGCAGGCGTCTCTGTGACGACGCAGAGCGGTGCGGAGCTGCGCACGCGGCCTGCAGACTGCTCCTGCCTCTCCCAGGTACGGCTTCAATGATTTTTATCTCAGCTTGGAACACAAAGTATGTTCTGATACTAATACTGATAAAAGCATAAAGGCTGGCGCCATCTGCCATGGCAACTATCAAGATGGCAGATGCTTTTCATCAGCTTTATCTGAACTTTGCATTAATGGGAATTCAGAGACTGTGGGTGCATTTTCAAAAAAAAAAAGGACATTAAAATGATAGCACTCCTCAGAATAGAACCAATTCATCAAATATCAACAGATTCACATTGCCTTTATCTCTACTGTAAGGAAAATAAAATGGGAAACAAGTCTTGTTCTGCTTTTGTAGTTGTTTTTGTTTTCCTCTATGGGCCACTCCAATTGTCCTGTGGCTTTGTCTAGGCCCTGGGGACTTCTCTTTAGTGGGAGTTGTCACCTTCAAGCAGTCCTGACACTGCTGTAGCAAATAGGATTTAAATGTGCAGTCTCTGAGGACAGGGCAATCAACAAGGTAGTGTGCAAGTGTGCAGAGCCTACGGCAGGTAATAACAGGCACATTTTTCAATGTTAACAAAACAAAGAAATCATGTTCTTAGAGAATTGCTTAGAAATGGAATACATACGTACATGCACATATATGTTTCTAAGTTTATAGCAGGTACATCTCTCATTATGCATTAGATATTGTAGAACATGACCTTTCCCTATGCAGAAAGGTTGCTAAGTACATTAGCCCACAGACTTAGCTGTGTTTGCTAGGAAAGCATATAGAATATATGAGTGATGACTATAATATGGGCAGCATCAGGAAGAGAATGCTTCTCTGCTTCTTGGCTTTTCTATATATTATTCTCAGAAGATTTTTCCTTCCTGTTTGATATGTATATTAAATGATATATAGTTTATATAGAGAGAAATATGCAGATATAGTGTCAGTACCAGGGTTTGAATTCAGGGTCTTTTGCTTGCTGTGCTGGTGCTCTACCACTTGAACCATGCCTTCAGCTCTGCTTTTTGTTGGTTATTTTGGAGATGAAGTCTCACAGACTTTTCTGCTCAGGCTAACCTTGAACTGAGATCCTTTTAGACCTCAGCCTCCACAGTAGCTAGGATTACAAGTGTAAGCCACCTTTTTAAAGCAATTATTAATATTTTCCTGACAAATGGAGCATTTTGAGGCTGCCAATTTTTAAATTATTTGTGTATTTTTATTTCTATGTTTTATGGTATATATATATATATATATATAGTGAGAGAGAGAGAGAGATACATATAGAGAGAAGAGTAATGATAGAGAAGAGTAATGAAAAAATAGGAACCTGTAAATTAGAACAGAACACATGAGGTACATATATGAAATTTTAAGTTAAAAATCTATTACGTGATGCAGGGCACTGACTTTAAATACAGTGAAAACAAGGATTATATCATGGGGGAGGAACATACAAAGAAGCAAAAACATTACATGGTACCTTATAAATACATTAGAAACAATAACAAGAAAGAAAAAAACACTTGTGTCCCTATCTTGGGGTTCATTTTGCTTAACATCATCTGATCTGGTCATATGTACATAGCTTTTGACATTTTCTGCTTGTCCCAGACATAATCTAATTATTGCAAAAAAGGGAAACCATGGGACCTATGTTTCTTTGAGTCTGACTTACTTATAATTTTTTCCAAGTCTTTCCATTTCCTAACAAATGGGGCGATGTCATTCTTTCTGATGGAGGCATAGAATTCCATTGTATGTCATGCCCTGCATCTTACATATACACTTCTCTAATTTGGGGAGGGGAAGGGGAAAAACAGAATGCTTAAGTAGGGATACAAGTTGACTCATTGTAACAATGAGATGTACAAGACACTATGTTGCAAAACAAACTTTAAAATTTGGCAGAGGTGGGGGGGGTGGGCAGTTGTGGAGGTGGGAGGGAAGGGATGGTAGGAGAAAAACAAAGGAGGAGGCAACAATTCTTGATAGGAAATATACTCATTACCTTGCTCATGTAACTGGTAACTGTAACTCCTCTGTATAGTATTTTTCCAATGAAATATGTATTAAAAATGTATTAAAAAATCTTCACAACTGTTTGGATATAGTCCTTGGGAAATAACTTTGTTTTACCCTGAAAAGGAAGGGAAAAAATCAGATCCAGGGAAATGCAATTCTCTGGGAGAGCAGCTTATGGAAGGGTCATGTGCTGTCTATGAAATAGAACAGGTGGCTGCAAAAGAGATTGGGTCTTCAGAAGAGACTGTAGACTGTCCTGCCCTGACTAACTTCAGCCCTTCACACAAAGAGCTCCTCCTCCTGATCATGGCCACAGTGATGGCAGATCTCACCCAACTTGATTACAGGGAGATTGCTCTCCTGTCATTTCTTTCAAACAAAGATTTGTTCTAAGTATATTTTCAATTATTTTTCTATTTAAAATGGGAAGAAGGAAGGAAGGAAGGAAGGAAGGAAGGAAGGAAGGAAGGAAGGAAGGAAGGAAGGAAGGAAGGAAGGAAAATCTAAGGGTAATTATCTGTGTCTCATGGAGATGCCATGAACAGTTTTGCTTTAATTTTCACCAATTCACTTGTCTACTTTCCAAACAAAAAGACAGGTGGGCTATATGTTTAAAACAAACAAAGGATCATATTTCAAACACCGCCATCCTCTCTTTTAATAATTTATAACTTCCCTTGGGCTGAAAAGTTACCCTCAGCTCTCTCCAGAAAGTCTCAAGCTGAAGCATTATATTAAGGGAGTAAATGTCCAAACACCATATTATTCATAAGGAAAAACCAGTTTTTAGTGGATCTTTCTATTATAATAAATGAATAAATAACCACTTAGTTCTAACAACCCAATTAAGTACTAAATAAACAATTTTGTGTGTATAAAAGGAACCACAACAATAAAAAGGTAATGTCATGTAAGAGAAAATGCTATTAGAACTTTGAACAGGTCTCCAGGAGTAGGCCAGAAATGCAAATCTTACCAGGAGGCAAGACTAAGGAAGCAGGTGGGAAGGAGGGAACAAATAAAGCACCAGTGACAAGAAAGGATGTTCATAGCACAGAGCACCTGGCACTCCAGTTTCTAGTCTCAGCTTTGATAGTGGCTGTGTGCTCCTTACTTGTTCTGATTCATACAATATCTTTGCAAGTCAGTGTTACATTTGAGACTTTTAAAATAACATATTAAAAAATAATAACACCATGAGGGCCAACAGAAAGCTGCTAGGGTTTTATCCTACCAGGTAAGGCCATTCAAAGATAGTCATACTTACAGTCTTTTCTATTCACCAATATTTTTTAAAAGACAGGAAATGTTAGCTCTCTACAATAAGAGGACACAATATCGGCAACAAAAGCAGTTCTTTCATGTGGAGTTTAGTTTGAGAAACCATCATTGCATTACCCTTACACATTATATTATCTCACCACACTGATAACCAGTGAAAATTTTGTCACAGGCTGGATCTATCCGCATGTGGACATTTTAGAACCACTAGAAGTGATCTTCCCTTATAGTATTAACATTAAAATAAGAGGGGTTACAATTACATGGGCAGGGTAATGAGTACATTTCTTTTTTGTGTGTGTGTTTATTTTTTTATTTTATTTGTATATATGAGTACATTTCTTATCAAGCATTGTTGCCTCCTCCTTTGTTTCCCCTTCCCATCCCTTTCCATCTCCCTCTGACCCCCCCCCCACCGTGCCCTGCGCTAAAATTGTAAAGTTGGATTTTTACATAAAAGACTACATTTTTTTAAGGAGGGGGGTAGTAGGATTTGTACCCAGTTTTACACTTGCTCAGCTTGCTTGCTTGGCAGGCCCTCTATCACTTGAGTCATGCCTCTACCCCCGCCTTTTGCTTGTTATTTTAGAGATGGAGTCCAGTGAAGTTTTCTGCCTCAAAGCACAATCCCCCAGGTCTTAGTCTCTTGAATAACTAGCAGTAAAGATGTTAGCCACGGGTGCCTGGCTGATTCTAACTCTCTAAATGCATACTTGAAACTGAATGCTTTGCTGACTAACTAGATAGCTATGTTACAGTACTTCAAAAAGGCAGCTTGAAGAAACAAAAATATTTTGATTTGAACAATAAGCATATCCCTGAAATTTTAACATAATTCTTCTTTTGTATACTAAGTCATACTGCAGTTGCAGAAAGAGAATATTTTACTCAAATGAATAAAATTTGTATTCCCAATTTTTATTCAATTTTTTTTATTCAAGTGATCTCATTGGAACCTTTGCTTTAAAAAAGGGGGAGGATATATTTGTGAAGTAAATCATTACCTATTTAGATAAATTTTGTTATTGTACATATTGCAGAAACTTAGGTAAGATTGGCATGAATCATGAAAAATAATCTGATAAAATCACAGAAGTACTATATACTTATTTACACTAAAATTCCAATTCTATTTTTCACAGGCAGATAACTTTTCCATAAATCTTTTCAAAGTGATCATAGGAATCAGTAATAACTGAAACAATAGCTAAGTATATTACATGCTAATATGTCCATGTTTTCTATGCAGTATTTCATTTAATCCTAAACATACCTCCATTTCTTTTTAAAAATTTTTATTAGTATATATTTTTTATTGTAAAGATACTGTACGGAGGGATTTCAGTTACATGAGTAAGGTAATGAGTACATTTCCTATCAAGTATTCTTACCCTCTCCTTTGTTTTCCCCCATGATACTTTCCATCCCAACCTCCCCACCTCTTCCCTTCCCACCCCGAAGTTGTAAAGTTCCTTTCAACATAGTGTCTTGTACATCTCATTGCTACAATGGGTCAACCTGTATCCTTATTTCAGCATTTTGTTATTTCCCTTTCCCTCCCTAAATGAGTAAAATGTATAAACAAGATGCAGGGCACCAGAATCAAATACAGTGAAAACAGGGTTAAACCATGGGGGAAGAACATACAAAAGAAACAAAAAATATCACATAATATATTATAAATAAATTAAAAACAACAGCAAGAAAGATAAAACCACTTGTGTCCCTATCTTGGGATTCATTTCACTTAACATCATCTTATATGGTCACATGTACATAACTTTTGGCCTTTTCTGCTTGTCCCAGACATATACTAGTTATTGCAAATAAGGGAAACATTGGGACCTATGTTTCTTTGGGCCTGGCTTACTTCACTTAATATAATTTTTTCCAAGTCTTTCCATTACCTAACAAATGGGGCGATGTCATTCTTTCTGATAGAGGCATAGAATTCCATTCATACCTCCATTTCTGTATCCTCATTCTACAGATGGGGGGTGGAGGCTAGATGGAAATTCTGCATGTTGGTGTTGAATTGAAACCCCTTTGTGCAACTATTTATAGATAATAAAAAACTAAACTTACTTTGTTTATTTTTTTAAGAAAAAGATTCTACATCTTGAAAGTGGTGGATCCAAATTATAAGCCAAGAATCCTGACAGCAGAGGAAATGGGTTCTCTGACCCAGCTGTCCTTCAAATGGGACATGCTATCTGTAACAGCACCCAGCAGGGTGGCAGCATGCGCATCACTGGTGGCATTTATTCCCAGCAGTGATTGCATGAAGGCACCACTACTGTGACTCAGCCTCACAGGGCAGGGAGGACCTCAGAGACTTCATTGGAGAGCCATTCCCTTGGCTTTACCCATGGGTTGAGTTAGGCCAGGGTTTTTTAAACTTGAATGCATAAAATTCATGTGAGGTGCTTACTGAAAATGCAGGTGTTTTGGGTCCCACCACTAGAATTTTAGATTTGGATTTAAGTGAGTGGAAATGACACATGGCAAGTTGGGGAAACTTGTATTTCATTCTCAGACTACCTTTTCCCCACCCCCCCCCTCACACACACACACACAACACACACACTTGTTTTTGGTGACATTGGAAAGTGATAGAGTTTATTTCAGCTGAGCCCATTTATTTTAACAAACTGCCTCCAGGTTATTCCAACGTAGATGTTCTTTTGACACCCTAAATTTGATGATGGCTAAGTTTCCCTCCAGCTCATGCTCTTTGAATTTATTCTGATATTTAATGTCTTAAGCTTGTAGCCTCTGTAATGATCATAATATGGATTTGACTACATCATACAAATATAAAGTGTCTATACGCTGTGACAAAGAATAAGAAGATACAGCTGATGTCTCTTTCATTCACTCATTCATCATGTATGCATTACTCAAGATATGCCAATTAGTGAGCTAGGTGCTAAGGATCAAAAGGGAATGAAACATTATTTTTGTCCTCATTGTCTACAGAGAAAGACCTATATTTAAGAGTCATGGAATGTCTAGTAAGGGTTATAAAAATTATAAAGGGCCAGGCGCTGGTGGCTTACACCTGTAATTCTAGCAACTCAGGAGACTGAGAGCTGAGGATCACAGTTTGAAGCAAGCTGAGGCAGAAAAGTCTGTGAGACTCTTATCTCCAATTAACCACCAGAAACAAAACAAAACAAAACACGGAAGTGGCTCAAAGTGCTAGCTTTGAGCAATAAAGCTTAGGGATAGCGCCCAGGCCCTGAGTTCAAGCCCCATGACCAACATAAAAATTATAAAGGTTATAAACAGCGTTTATAAATGTTACATTGTGATTAGGTAGTAGGTAGGGGGGGAGAGAGACAGAGAGAGAGAATATCATGGATAGATGAGAGAGCAACAGAGACAGAGAGACAAAATTAGAATGTGCTATAGTATCAAAAATTTTTCTCATCTAGGCTACACATTCAACATAGAGCCCTGTCTTCCATAAAGTCAGAAAGTAGTTCATACGAAGCCTATCATCTGCAATGCCATTTGCCACCATAGAAGAAAACAGAAATGGGAGAAGCAAACAGGAGCTTTCACTAATCATGGAGTTGTCTTGTTTCAGCGCTACATTCCATTCATTGGCCATAAAAGGTCATGTGACATGACATAACTGCACAAAACTAGGAATATAAGGGAGCACATGGAATGATCGGTGACCATTATTTAAGTCTCTGCCATAGTAACCCAGGCTTGGTTAGAGAAATCTCCACTGAATAAGTGACTTTTAAGTTGAAACCTAAAGGTCAGGGGAAGGGGAAGACTAACAAAAGGGGCACAATGAAGGTGTGAGAGAAATAAATGACCAAGGTAGAAAAAAGCATATGTGTTAAGTCATAGAACACAAGAGGAATTGAAAGCAAATAATATAGCTAGAAAGTAGAAGTTAAAACAAAGGTTATATTGGTGTGTATGTTGCTGCTTTATCCTAAGAAAGACAGGACGTTATTCAAAAGGTTTTTAATTTGAAATTCACCCATGTTAATAATAATTTGGATAATCAAATCATACATTATTTCCTAGTGACCTCTTAGTGTAACTATAAATGGCATGCATTTTTAAAATCAGATTAGCAAGAGGTCATTCTGAGATGTTCCTAGAAGTAAATATTGACTCCTTGTTCATAATTTCCTAGTAGAATCGACTAAGTGCTAACTTGTTCATTACAAAGTACCAATCCCTAAAATAGTGTGATTTATTTTTTTCATTTTGGCTTCCTACTAGAATTCTAGGAGAAGCCTTTTATAATCTCAACATCACTTGAGAGCAGAACTACAAGGATTGGAACCTGGTTAGCCATCAACAGTTTCAATAATCCCCTTCCCTGGGAAGTCCAAAGGTATAGCCCAGGCTGAGGAGCAGGCACTCAAGAATGGTGATTGTCACTAGGACCCGGAAGGAGGCACAGGGGAGAAGACCTCAAGGACTTGGTGGAGCTGCCTCTCACCCAGACTTGGCCAAGCCTTTCATCCTTAAGAGGAGAGTCCTTCCTGTGAGAAAAGCACAGAGGAACATTGATTTTAAAGGGACTGCACTTCGTACCTCAAATGCAATAGAAAGGTTGAGAGTGACATGCTAGAGTGATAAGCAATAGGAGTAGAAAAGAAACACAGCCATTGTTAACTGATAGTGATTAACTAGTTGTCAACACCATTGCACTCAGACCAACACTGTTGGATAGAACTTTCTATATGATAAAAATGTCCTAAAATCTCTGCCATCCAACATGGTTATTCCTGACACATGGCAGCTGGGCACATGAAATGTTGACTTGGAATTATATGAACGTGTCTAGAAGCCAGTGGTCTGGAGCTCTCATCTAACGTGATTATTCTCATTACATCTGACAATTACCACAATTCAATTCATAGAATGTTTACAAATGCTACATACAGGAGCTGTGTGTGTGTGTGTGTGTGTGTGTGTGTGTGTGTGTGTGTGTGTGTGTGTACTGGAGCTTGAACTCAGAGCTTGAGAGCTGACCCTTAGGTTTTTTACTCAAGGTAGGTATTCTACCACTTGAGTCATACCTCTACTTCAGCTTTTTGCTGGTTCTTTGGAGATAAGAGCCTCACAGACTTTTCTCCCAGGCTGTCTTCAAAATGTTCTGAGCCTCCTAAATAGATAAGATTACAAGTGTTCTCAGCCTCCTAGGTAACTAAGATTACAAGTGTGAACAGCCAGCACTGGGGGTAGATCCATAATTTTCTATAAAGTGTTTCCTCTTTCAATCTAAGTGTAAGTAGGTACTTTGGATGGTCTGTTCCTAATGTTAGCCAGCAACTCCTGTCTACTTCACAGAGATCTGTTAGTGAGCCACCTGGAGTTTTGAGGTTATCCAGTGCAATATCACAAACTTACATGCCTAGTGTGGCCAAGCAGGTAAGATGAATGAGTGAAGCACATTATTCATATATTCAACCCAAGTACTGTTTCCTTCTGCAAAGTTTCTCTGATAGTTTCACTGAAACATTATGTTTCTCTACCTATTCTTTTCCCCTCTCTTCTTGTAGTCTAATATTGTCTCGTGTAGCTTCATACTGAGGGCCTCTGACATGGGAATGGAAAGTATGTAGGTGAGGTCCAAAGATAGGAGCTGAATAGAGTTTGAAGTCTGGAACAGACTTTGTGGTTCAGAACATCCACCTAACTCATCATGTTCCAATTTTCTGATCCACAAAATGGCAATATCTTCCTGTCATCTAAGGTCATGAGACTCCCTAGTGCCAGTTCCAGAGCTAAGACCTCAAGTGCCTCTTTGAATTTCCTTTCCATGAAGCCCTTACCAGGGCTCACTGCAGCGTCTCCATCAAATCAGATCTATGGGTGTGCTCTGCACACTCTAAATCCCACACCAGCATTAATTGCTATTATTACTACGTAGCTAAAATATCACATGCATAGTTCCTAAGTAAAATAAAATATAATTTCAGAATATTTATAACTTGGATGTCCCAAACTCTGCCAGCTTGTAACTACCATATAAATATCCCACATCCGTTAGAAATTATTTTTAGGTGCTAATAACAGAAACTAGATATAACATGGCTTCAACAAGAAAGCAGATTATCTTTTGCTTTTGAAAATTAAGTCCAGAGTTACACTGTCCAGGAGTACTATGGAGCCCACCATCATGTTGTTAATTTGGTCCCCAACTGAATAATTACCCCGAAAGAAAATTTGGATCTTTTTTTTCCTATCTTAAAATGAAAAAAATTTCTTTGGGATTTTTAGACATTTCTAACTTCTAAAATGTTCATAAGATACTGTCTCTTCCTGGCATGCTATTCTGGAAACATTTGCTTTCTGGACACCTCCCTACAAAATGGTGCCTAAAAGTAACAAAGAAAGACCATACCATGTCTACGGACAATTTAACCAGCATCCCGTTATTTATACATCAGGCCATACCACAGCACATGCAGCTTATAGTATCTTCCTGGTGACTGGATGATAGGGTTCTAGAAATGGAGATACAGGATCATTGGCAAAATGACCCTTGAGAGGTTGGAACCATGTTTCTTCTCAACAGGAAAGAGCTTTCTATCACCTTGAAAGAATCAGAGTTGAAAATATTGTGCTTTATTTTTTCCCAAAGGTATGAATTAATGGGGAGAGGATGTATAAATGACATTGAAATGTCTTCACCTGCACCCTTTGAATTCTGAGTGGGCAGCCAGGCGATGCAGTTCAGTGAGAGTGGCCACATTGTATGTCGGACCAGGCCACAGCGGCTCCATCTGGGTAGCTGTAAACTCAACCCCATAAACGGTCATTGTAGCATCACACAAAACATCATTAAAATTGAAAGAAAGAATTATTAAAGGAGAACAAAAAGGATAAAAAGGAAGACTGGAATAATGTAGTTCTTAAAGATCCTGTCTAGATCATTCTGCTATCCTTGACCCTCAACACGCTCTCTCTCTCTCTATTTCTCTCTTTCTCTCTCTCTTTCTTTCTCTCTCTCTCCCACCCAGGAGTTACTGGATAAACCATTAAGTTGTTCCTATCCAGTTATTTTTAGTACTTGCATATTTGCTATGAAAAGCAACAATTTACTAGCAGACTTATTACAAGTCATTAGAGTTCATCTGATTTTGGAAATCAGTTGGCAGAGGTGACTGCAGTTGACAAAATAGCTCCTCATTCACACTCCCTTGGCACTTCTGGGATTAATATGCATACCTAAAATGAATCTGTTTCCAACATGGAAATCGTTGTGTTTTTAAAAAATTTTTCTTGATTGGTGGGGTTTTATTTAAATTTTTCTTTTTGTGCCTATGCTGGGGCTATAATTTAGGGCCTGGGCACTGTCCCTGGGCTTTTGTTCTCAAGGCTAGCACTCTGTCACTTGAGTTATAACTCCACTTCTGGCTTTTGGGTGGTTAATTAGAGAGAAGAGTCTCATGGGCTTTCCTGCCTGAGCTGGCTTAGAACTGCAGTCCTTAGATCTCAGCCTCCTGAGTAGCTAGGCATGAGCCACCAGTGCCCAGCCTGTAGATGGTTTTAAACAAATGTTTGTACCTTAACATTATTGCATAAATATACTTGAGAGATGTATAGGATTCATACAATTGAATGGCATTATTTAAACAAACATCTTTAGGAAATACTGAATTTCGGTAGTTTAAAGGGATAGATAAATGAGTTTTGAAAGACATCAGGAAGATACTTAAAAATGTATTTGAGATTAGTGAAGAAATAGGTGGAGTGTCAGATCTAGCAGAGGTAGGTGGGTGACAAGAAGGCAGAGAACTTAGCATAAGGTCATTTCATACAGGAAGTCTAGTTCAAGTTGCTGGAAGCTTTCAAAGCCAACACAGAGGGTTTGTTTGATTAGCTTCTTAAGAGTCAATCACTGAAGGATTAAGAGTCACAATTTCAATGCTAGACTTGGGAAATTAGTTTGGTAGCTTCAGGAGCAAAGACTCAGAATAGACAGAGAGAGTGTATTGAAAATGGCAGAGAAGAACATTGTAGTTATACAAAGAACACACCCAACAACTGAGTGCAGCAGAGACACCAGGAAGAATTGGAAGATTCAAGGAGGTGAGAAAAGGGCACAGGAAATGCCATTGCAGTTCACAGAATGTGTCCTTCAATGGCACTTACACAGCAATGGTCTTCATTGCTTTCTTGAATCCAAAGAAGTTCAGCAATTTACCTCCTCATCTTGTCCTGAGTTGTTTGAATGTCTTACAAATAGTTTTTGAGCCTATGTCTATCTGCAGCAGACAGGATTTTTTTTGAAGGTAAGCAGTTTTCTTTTGCAGGTGACTATTTGTAACCAAAACTGGTAGAAAGTCTCTGAGGATACCTCTTGAGCTTAGGGTTTAATGTGTCATTAGATAATAAAGCGTGGGAAGGAAAAGCAATTGGGGAAAATTCCAGCACTGAAGGGTAGGAAACCAAACTGTAGAGGCACTGAGAAAGCAGGTCAACAACAATTACTGCATCACAATGCAGGGGGCTGGAAGAGAGTCTCCATTTGGAATGCAGAGAGCAGTCTTCTAAGACGGATCGCATTAATATGAAAAGAATATTATTGAAATCAGGAAGGTACAACAGAGGGCAACCAGAATGACACAAGGACTCAAAGACCTTAATTATTTACAAAGGTTGGAAAGAGTTACTCTACTTCTCTCCTTAAAAAAAAAAGAAAAAGAAAATGTAAAAAGAATTCGCTACTATTCCTCATGTAGCAGAATAGAGGAAGATTTGCAAAATCCAAATGTCAAAGAAAGAGAAAAAGAAAGGCCAGGCCCTTAAGCTCAAATCAAACTCAATATTCAATAAGCTTCACTGAGATTTCTTCACAAAGACAAAGATACATTTACAGTGCAAACTACTATGCAGGTTCAGATTGCTAGTAGATGAGTAGTGTACAGTTATACATGAATAGTCATACATATGTTATATATTTTAAGGAGATGAACATCACAAAAGAAAATAATTATGGGGCAGCACAAATGCAGACTCAACTGCAGTTACAAAGATTTCCTGTTCTAAAATGTCCCATGTTCCTTCATTCCTCTAGGTAATGTTTCATGTTTTAAGTGAGTGTCCATTAATGATACAGACTAAACATTCAAAAAACTTAGAACCATAAACAGTCAAAATACCACCTAAGTAACTGTAACCCCTCTGTACAGTATTTTCACAATAAAGATACTGACTACTCAGATAAGATACAGGTTTTCTGAAGAATAGGCATTCAAAGAGGTATTGAAAACCTATTTCTATGCCCCCTGACCGGGGCCATCAGATACCAGTCTCACAATAAACTCAGATTTCTTTTTCTTTCTTTCTTTCTTTCTTTCTTTCTTTCTTTCTTTCTTTCTTTCTTTCTTTTTCTTTCTTTCTTTCTTTTTCTTTCTTTCTTTCTTTCCTTTCTTTCTTTCTTTCTTTCCTTCCTTCCTTCCTTCCTTCTTTTCTTTCTTTCTTTTTTCTTTTTTCTTTCTTTTTTTCTTTCTTTCTTTGGTGGTAATGAGGACTGAACTCAGGGCCCATGCTTTCTAGGTAGGTACTCTATCACTAGAGCCACTACACCAGCCCTGAACTTTAATAATTTTAAACTGTATGTTTTCCATATTAGTATCTATTCAATGTTTACCATATGCTTGGCAATCTGTTTTATAACATAATACACAAGAGATACCTCTAAAACCTAGACCCTATGACTAAAAAGAGAAGTGTGTACATGGGGTATAGGCAAATGGGTGCATAGTACTCAGTGCTGTGCCGGGCATTAAATAGGTATTCAACACACCAATGACACTATCAAAGATCATTTATGGAACATCAACAAAAGATTAGGCTTTGAGGCTACATTTTCTGAGTCTTCTTGAAAACATATAGAGAAGATAGAGTGATCCCCCACAGTATGCCAGAGGTTAAGTATGTCTCTGGACAGCATGCAGCAGAGATAGGACACAAGCCTAGGTGCATATTCTTCTCCCTACATTAGTAGGTGCTATCTCATCTAACTGGAAAAACAAGTGTCTGCGTATGAGAAATAATAGTGGGACAAATGCAGAATAGTGCAAAATAAGAGGGGTAAGACCAGGCCTCACCTATCAGAGAACTTCAAAATGGATGAAGATTGGGGTGGTCAGGAATTTTGTTGGAATGGGACTGTAACTGGGTTTTGGAGGACAAGAAGAACCAGCTGTGTGGTTATAACATAGAGCAGGCTGGTAGAAAGGGATCTGGTGGCATCACGATGTGCAGGTATGTTTGGTCAAGCATCCTTCTCTATCATTGTCCTGGAGTGACAGCTGACTGTGGCTGAGGGTCCTTGATACAGCAGCCACTGGGCCTCAGCACTTTCCAAACCAGAGGTTAGCAAGAGACTTCATTACATCTCATTATAATGGCAGTTTCTTGCACATACATCCCCTCAAATCATCATCTTGGCTATATAAGGACAGCTTCTGAAACCACTCCCTGTTACACAGTTCTTGAAAATACATTTGCATTTCTTGGGAAACTCCATAATTGTCTGTCTGTCTGTCTGTCTGTCTTTCTCTCAGCATAATCATGAAACCCTGTCCGTTAAAGTGGCTTAGACTGAGGATTTAAGACACTGTTTAGTTAAGCTGTCCTCTTCCCCTAGTTCCTTTTAAGGGTGTACTATTGGTTTATAATCACTTCTGGAGGCATTGGGATTTGAACACAGAACCTTATGTTTGCTAGGCGGGTAGACTACTTGAACCACTCCTCTAGCTCTATTATCATGTCTGGGTGATGGTCCCAAAAGCACTGGGGAGAGTCTGGATTAGCACTGAAGATAAACTGGCATGCATATGACCACCGTGATTAACCCTGTGTAATGGGAGGCTCCCTTTAGGTTTTGGAGAAGAAATTGATATAACTCACAGTCAGCAAAGTTCTGTAATACTCCTTACTTCTATACGATTTCAGCATTCCCATATTAAAGAAGAAGTGATAATTTCCAAAATAATACCAGTACTTTGTGGTATAAACCTAGGTCATCCAAGATGAGAGGGCTTGAAGGGTGGCTGGTTCCAACTGAGATGGGCTATGTAATCGTAAGACAGGCACCTCATTAAATGTAAGATCCATGCAAAATGGGTCATATGAGAAACGCATGTAAATCATTCCATTACTATCTTATATAGGTTATGCGTTGATCAACTTTTGGAGGTATTGGGTTAACCACAATATATTATTAGTGTTAAGTTTTTGCAGGAGAATTGTGGTCCAAGATTGGCTGGGCAAGAAGTGCAAAGTCCTATTTGAAAAATTCTGAAAAGATTGGGTGGGGGTGGGGAAGATGGGAAGGGATGGGAAGGGGAAACAAAGGAGGAGGCTACAATGCTTGATAAGACATGTACTCATTATCTTGCCCATGTAATTGTAACCCCTCTGTACAGTATTTTCACAATAAAAAAAAGAGAAAAAAATTCTGAAAAAGCAGAAAGGGCTGAGAATATGGCTCAAATGAAGAGCATCTGTCTAGCAAGCATTAGGTCCTGAGTTCAAACCTCAGTACAATCATGTTTTATAATAGTAGGATTAGGATTTTAACAGATGAATTAAATGGTGAAGACAGTAAGGATTCAACCAATTAGATGTCAACATGGTATTAAAAGGAAAGTGATTGAAATTATTTGCTCAAACTTGTTATCTTCCAAAATGCTTTTTAATGTGTTTAAATGAAGACCTAAGGTAAGAGTTTAAAAAGGAACAATAGTTCTCATTAGGCTTCACAAAATCAGACGGAGGAAGACCGAAAGTGAAGGCAAGATAGTCCGAGAAATTAAAACAAGAGCAGATTAGAAATCAGAGAGTTGTTTTTTTTTTTAAAAAAAAAAAAAAAGAAGAAGAAGAAGAAGAAGAAGGAAAGTTTCCAATGATGAATTCTATGTGGCAAGAAATGCAGGGAAATGGCAGGAACAGGAGTCACCTGACATTTCTCCTGAGGTGTCTGCTCTGCTAGGAGCTGTGAGGATGCCTTTTTATGACCAGCAAAACTACAGGAAATGCACAACGGCTCAGTGTAAGCGGCTGTATTGAAAAAAACAAACCAAAAGGGGCCATGTGGGAGACAGTTAAAACACGCACCTCAGAGGCAGGATGGGAAGTAAATCAGGAGTCCCGCGGATAAAGGGTGTTGAAGAAGAACCTGGCACTCCACAGCTGTTGGCCTGCAGCTTGCAAGAAGAGTGAGCTCAGACTCTGTGATGTGCGATAAGAATTTGGACTGTTTTATTTAACTATTCACAGAGTGCAAGGACACAATGCTAGATATTTGGGCATCCTCTGCTCTTTGGGTTTTGAGTCTTGTCTAAAGAATATATAAACTTTGACAAGGTATGTATCATCTCATATCTGTCTATAAACCTAATATTATTTTTAAAACAAACTCTTACTTGATTTTCAGTAAGAGAGAAGAAAGAAAAGTGAAACAGATGATTACAGTGCACCACTTAGCATTTTCGGTTTGTGGGTGAGAAAACTGAGGGGCACAGAAGGCTTCCACCATGTAGGAGCTAAGACACTAGACATTCTATGCTCTTTCAGACCCCACACAGCCATCCCCTACCTCTGCCCCAAACAATAAGCCAAACACAAACATATACACCCCTTTGCTTGTGTAGACTAGATTCCCAAATGCTTAGTTTTATGCCAGAATCTCTCACAAACTACTGTTTCTCCTACTGGTTTATTCTACTATCCAATTCTGAATATTAAGGATAGAGTAAGAAAATAACATGCCAGGAAATTGTTCTGGAACCCTAAGTCAAATTGAAAAATACCTTTTTAAAAGACCAGGAACCTGGGTCTTGCCTGGATTCTAATAGATCTATGGTTTAAACCGGGTGAGCATCTGAGCACCTCAAATCTATACTTTCGTCTGCTGGTTAATACCAGAGCAAAGATTTGAGGATGGAAGACTGGTTCAAAATGCATCAAGAAAGCAAAACTTTTCCTTGCTCTATCAGCATGAAAGCATATGCAAGAGTGTAGAAGTGACCAATGAAAAGTTTAGCATTCAGTGACAGAAAAAACGTTTTAGTAATACAGCATTTGTTTTTAATTTACCTTTTTTAATGCTTTTTAAATTTTTTCTACATACTATTCTCCTTCCAATATGAACTATTCATAAATGCACTCCCTGATCCAAGAGAGAAGGATAAAAATCATGTGAAAGCAGTATAGGAAACTAACTTATCTTTATATCTTTTTATACCTGATTAGTTGACTTTATTGTGTTTTAATTTGTAATTTACATATGGACACAGGGCGGTATGCTAACACTATTTTCAGAGCAGTCTCTACAAAAAGTACATAAAGTATAAATATTGTTTCTCATGGGCTAATTAGCTTGAACCTAATTGATTTGTTTTGAATAAACAAATTCTACAACAACGTGTTAGGGCTGGGTGTGTGTGTAGAGTGTTTGGCTAGCAAGCACAAGGCCCTGAATTCAAACCCCAGTACCATCACCACCTGTCCCATTAAAAAAAAAAAAGCCATCATAGCTGGGTATCACAACTGTAATCCTAACTAGTCAGGAGGCTGAGATTTGAGAATTATAACTCAAAGCCAACCTGCATAAGAAAGTCCATGAGTTTCTTATCTCCAGTTAAAGAGGAAAAAGCTAGAAGTGTCTGAAGTGGCAGAGCATTTACCTTGAGCCTAAAAACTCAGGGACAGTGCCCAGTCCCTGAGTTTAAACCTCAGGACTGGTACACATAAAGAAAAAAGAAAGCATTGTCTACAGAGTAGCAACAGGGGTGCCATGAAGCTTCTCCACGGTGTGGTCCTCTCCTTCCCAGGGCATCCACAGCTCTGTCCTGCATTCAGAGGGCCCTAGACTACTCAGTCAGAGCCCTGGTTCCTGACAGAGTAGAATTTTAGGCCCTAGTAACTTGTTCAGGGATTCCTGGGATGGAAAACCATAGAAAGACTCTTCTGCAAACATTTCAGCACCCAGACAGCCCACATGTGGGCTGGGGGAAAACCATGACCATCTGAAATCCCAACACCTACCCCACCCTCCCTTGAAGATGCTAGGTATCTACAACAGGTTCTCAAATTGTGTCTCATGGACAGAAACCACCTAGCCAAAGAGATTGCCTGGCAATATAACTCAGAGGAAAACTTCCACTGGCCATTTTTGCTGTAAGTGTAAAAAAGGCTGTGAAAGGGTTTCAGAACTGGAACAGGAATATGTTTGGGGTGGGGAGGCAGGGATAAGGGATATGCAGCTCAGATGCTCTGGACAGTGAAGGATGGGTCACAACCTCTCTGATAGAGGAAAGGGACTTGGTAGGAAAGGGTAAAGGCGGCATTTCAAGACTAACTGAATCACATAGGACCCTGCCAGTCTGCCTGACTTCATGCCCTGAGGGGCAAATGGCTCCTAATGGAGAAACCACAGGGGATCTTGAATCACCAGCCCACTCTACAAACTCCTGTGGATTCCTGACCACCTCAGGGCCAGAGGACTTGCCCCCAGGCTGTGAGTTTCATCAGCAGTTACATGCCAAATCCAGAATCTCAGCTGTGGTTGGCAAAAGCCAACTGCCTGATATAGTTTAAAAGAATAATCTAAAGGTCTTTAACCTGTTAATGATGCACTGATAAACCCTGAGTTTGCCATTATTGGAAGAAATGATGCCGGAGCCAGACAGAACTGAACTTGCCGATTGATTGATTTTTTTAATTTAATATTTGTTCATGGGGAGGCTGGCTTCTTCATTGTGGCGGCACCTGCTAGTGCCATTATAGTTACAAGGCCTGTTGGAGAGGGTTTATGGTGAAGGCTTATTTCTATTATAAATACTGGTTAGGGTGGGTGGTTAATATTCCTATAGTTTCCTGTTATGTGGGGTACAGTTGCTTCTGGCCCACATTGTTAAATCATACACATTATCTTTGCACACACATGCACACAAATTAAAAATTAAATATCATGCCAAAATCAACATTATTAATTAAGTTGTAGAGAAAATATTATCCAAGTCAATCCTTAAATTAATCAGTAACTCCAGATCAAGAATAGAACAAACAAGTTGCTTAAAGCTCAGGTTCGGAACCCAACACAATTATGAAAGTTCAACTGATAAATTATTTAATTGAGCCTTAATAACTGAAAAGAATATCATATGAATATCTGATAAAAAGTATATGCAATTTGACTGCCAGAAAATTACTTACCTCAGGTGAGCAATGCAGCACGTAGATTTACATTTATTTAAAGTCAATAAAAGAATATCGTAAGGTTCATTGTTCTCATCAAGAAATAATTTTCAGTGGAGATAGAATCAGAAATAAACATACTATTCATAACCCAACTTTCCAAACTCAGATCCATATTGTAGTTATAAAAGCTACTTGATAGCACTAGTACAGCAGAGAGTGTTTACCTGAGGAGAAGGCTTCCATCCTGCACAGAGTTGAGGAGTAAGAAGGTTCACCTGGCCTCCAGTCCCTTCTAGTTGTCAGCACCTTCTTAGCTGTGCAAGCATGAGCTGCTAAGTAAATTCTCTATGTGTCCCATGTTCTCCTTAGCTAAGTAAGAGTTATAGAAGGGCCTATGTTGTTATTGTGAAGAACAAATGAGAGGGAAATAAATCCTGGAATATCTTATTTTCCAATAAAAATGGAAGTGTTTAAAGAATGATAGATATATGTTATAAAAGCAAAATAATAGTCTACATCCTAGTCCTCAAATCTGTGATTGCATTACCTTATGTAGCAAGGAGGAATTAAGGCTGCAGATGGAACTAAGGTTGCTAACTTTAAGAAGTTTATCATAGCTGGTATAGGTGGGTCCAATGTAATGAGAGAGTCCTTAAACATGGAAGAAAAGGGCAGGATGAGATCAGAGTCAGAGTGAGACTTGATGGTTCTAGTATCTAGCTTTGAAGACAGAGGATCAGAGCCACAAGCCAAGGAATGTGGGCTGCTCTAGAAACTGAAAAAAAGAGAGGGAATAGATTTTTTTCCCCTAGAGTCTTCAGAAGTAGCAAAGCCCTCTCAATATTTTACCTTATCTCAATGAAACCAGCCAACTTCAGAATTCCGCTCTCCAGAATTGTTTAGATGTAAGTTGAGCCACTAAGTGTATGATTGGAAATTGCTATGCTTGCCAAGCAAACAGGACCCAGCTTGCATCCACACTGAGAAAGGATGAAAAGCAACAGGAATATTTAAAGAATCTGGGTGGAGGGTATAAAGAATTCTTTATGCCAAATGTAGTTTTTTCAGTATGTCCTAATGTATGTAAAATTAAGGTCTTAGTTTAATTGTATAAAGGGTAGAGTCCGATCTTCAGTGTCCTTCTGCTACTCCATACAGGAAGACCCCTATCCCTACTTGCCTCAGAAGCAGATCAAAGTTTCCATCTCTGAAAAGGCCACCATGAAAGCCAGAAGAGAAGAGAGGCCAATCGCACCTGCCCAATGGTACGACCACTGCTCTCCCCACTCAGCTTCAAAACACAGACAAGCAGTTTGATGCCCACTCTACTCACCACCACTAACAGAGGTCTGAATGACTGCTCCCTAGAGACACAACAAATCCTAGAGAGGGAAAGGCATATACAGATGAGTACAACTCAAGAGGGAAACAGAGGTTTCTGAAAGTGTTTAAACTGAGAGGCGTACTAAAAAACTAAGTTTTTAAAAAGTGAAACCATTGTGAACTCCAAGGAAAAAATGCAAAGTACAATAGAATTTTCCATCAGTAAATAATAGCTATAAGATTATAATAAGGAGTATACTGAAATTTGAATTTTTCAAAAGTTTTTCAATGAAAGGCTGGGAAGAGAGAGGTTTCACAGGAAGGCTGGGTACTAACTTCCCAAGGTAGAGACTCAGTAAAGAATATGTTATACAGAAAATTCATAATTCTGGACTACAAACTAACCATTTTAAAATCCAGAGATTAGGGGCTGGGAAGATGGCTCAGTGGCAGAGTGCTTGCCTTGCATGCCTGAGGCCCTGGGTTGGATTCCTCAGCACCACATAAGCAAAAAGAAAAAAGCCGGAGGTGGTGCTGTGACTCAAGTGGTAGAGCACTAGCCTTGAGCTGAAGAGCTGAGGGACAGCGCCCTGGCCCAGAGTTCAGGCCCCATGACCGGACCCAAAAAAATAAAATAAAATAAAATAAAAATAAAATCCGGAGATTACTAAAGAAGAACCATTTGAAACAATTCTATTCATTATCTCTACTTGGAGGGGATTTCAAATTGAAAGGAGAGTGTAGAAAAGGAAAGTAAACATTTTAATACAACCGAGTGTTTTCTTTCTTCTTTCCATTCTTTTTTTTTTGATTGTGAAAATACTGTACAGAGGGGTCAAAATTACATGGGCAAGATAATGAATACATTTCTTATCAAACATTGTAGCTTCCTCCTTTGTTTCCCTTTCCCATCCCTTCCCATCCTTCTCCCCTCCCACCAAAGTTCGTTTTCGACATAACGACTTATATATCTTATTGTTGCAATGGGTCCACCTGTATGCCTATTTAAATGATTTGCTTTTTCCCTTCCCCTCCACAAATTATACCGACATCAAATACAGTGAAAGCAGGGGTTATACCGTGGGGGAGGGACATACATTGCCCCATTTGTTAGGAAATGGAAAGACTTGGAAAAAATTATATTAAGTGAAGTAAGCCAGGCCCAAAGAAACATAGGTCCCATGGTTTCCCTTATTTGCAATAACTAGTATATGTCTGAGTCAAGCAAAAAAGGTCAGATAAGTTGATGTTAGGAAAATGAACTCTAAGATATGTATTCAAATGTTTTTTTCTTTCATACAATTGTTTCTAACACATTTATAAGATTATTTCTTTGTTGCTTTGTATGTCCCTTTCCATTCTTTTATTCTTTCAATTCCATATAGAATTACAAGCATAATTTTGATAGTAAAATTAAACATAAGTGCTTGGACCAGGATCTGGCTTTCAATGAGTAGTCAACACTAAGGATTTTGTTGCCATGATCTTTGTTAAAGCTGCCGACACTCAAGCAAGAATCAGCCCATAGTTTACATGACAACCCTAAGGTAATTGTACTTAAAAAAAAATAACTCTCTATTTCTCCATTGAAAGAAATAGAGAAATAAACTCTACACTTGATACGTGTACCTGAGTATGCACAAAAATATTGTAAGTTAATGCTCTAACAACATACCTGAATATTGTAAGCTGTGCTGTAATCTGAATGTTTTGTGTTTCTTCAACTCATACATTGAAACCAAATCTCCACTGATATCCTATGAGATGGTAAGACCCTTGGGGAGTGAGCTTAGAGCCTAGAGTGGTAGCCAGCCCTTCTCCCTGAGGGTCAATGAAGGCATTGTCCAGGAAACAGGAAGCAACTCCCCACCAGACACCTTGATCTTGAAGTTCTAGTCTTTCAGAATTTTGAGTAATAAACTTCTATGGTAGTTTAAAAAAAATAAGGCTCCTAACAAGCTAAGGGGAAAAACATTTAAAGCTTTTTTAAAAAAATTATATTGTGATCAGAAACTTCAGGTCTCATTTGTTTCTACATTATTCATTGGAAAGATATTGAGCACCTACTATGTGCCAGACACTGTTCTGGCACAAGAATTAAGAGACAAGTGTTTGTCTTTTTAAGGAACATAACACTTGCAGGGGTAAACAGAAGGAGATTCTGAAGACAGAGACAAGATTTGTCTCAATGAGAGGTGTGAAAATAAAAAGGATTTCAAGATGATCACTGATGGCTCATGCCTATAATCCTACCTATGCAGGAAGCTGAGACTGAGAAGACCGAGATTTGAAACCAGGTTTGGTATTAAAGTCCATGAGAACCCATCTCTAACTGAACAGCAAAATGCCAGTTGGAAGCATGGCTCAAGTGATAGAGCATCAGCCATGAGGAAGAAAGTTGAGTAAGTGTAAGGCCCTGAACTCAAGCCCCAGAACTAGCAAATAATGATATCAAGAATTTTGTCCTAAGAATCTGAAAGTATAGTCATAAACTAATATTAGTGAAAGGAGCACGCTTTGGAATATCAATTAAGTTTTACATTTGAAATTGAAATTCCTATGTTAAATCCAAGTAGAAAAGTCAAGTAGGCAGTTAGATACAAGAGACCAAGGTTGAAAGCAGAGGTCCACTCTGGAGAGAAAAAAACTAATGCTTTAATCATTGGCATATCTATCAAGCCTTGATCGAGGACAATGAAATCATTCAGGGAATTTAAAGTAAAAGCTTATAAATGTGTTGGAAGGATTGGAAGATCAAAATTCAGGGAATTTTATTCTCAAATCCATTACAGTTCTAATCCAGAAACCAAGAAACTGCCACCACTGCCTCCGAACATAGGCCTTACACCCATAAAACTGGAAAAGAGAAATGAAACCTGTCTCCTACAAGCATTCCTGCCGGTGAAAGTTGTGAGCCAGATAGAGATTCCACAGGAAAATGGTTTCAGCATCCCTTCTGTCTCCTATATCAGATATTCTCATCATTGGGATCCAAATACATCCCAAACCCAAGATGGAAGCCTACTAGTTCCAGATTTTAGCTTTCAAGCACCTCAAAAACAGTTGGGGAACATAACAGGAGTCACACAGATGCTAATGAAGAACAAACAGTATGAATGGTACTGAAAACCCTAAGGCTGGATGAAGTCATCAAGGAAATAGAAGAGAATCAAATAGTGAGCCATAGATTACTCAGCAATAAGAGAACGAGACAGAAGGAGGCTGACAGAGAGCCATTGCCTCTTTTCCCAGAAGCTCAAGGTAAAGATGTTTCAGAGAAGACAGAAGTGATGAGCCCAATATCTACTGATACTATCTATGCATGCTTCTTTTTTAAAATGGTGTTAGCCCTGAAGCTTTAACTCAAGGCCTGTATGCTGTTCCTGAGCTTTTTGTCCATTACCACGTCAGCAGTACCTCTACTTCTGGCTTTTAAGTGGTTAATTGGAGATAGGAGTCTCATGGACTTTCCTGACTAGAATAGCTTCAAATCCCTGTTCTCAAATATCAGCCTCCTGAGTAGCTAGGATTACAAGCATGAGCCATTTGCAGCCTGCATGCTTATTTTTTTAATGAAAATAATGTCTAGTTGTTGTTACACACACACACACACACACACACACACACACACACACCAGACACAGTATTGTACACCTCAGCTTCTAATGAGGCCTAAACACTGAAGTCGTTGTGGATACCTACCAAGTCCTTGTCTCAACAACTAAAACCAACCAAAAAAAAAGAAAAAATGTTACTTGACATTCCACTATTCAGGGAGAAATAATCACAATTAACATTTGATGAGCTGCTCTATTCTGTGAAAGTATGTATATGAACACACATATATAAATACACAAACATATATACATATACACTTAACATACTAGGTAATTTTCCTATATATATTTCTATGTACTTAGATATTTGGTTTTATCTACTTCTTTCTAGAATTATAAGTAAAGGAATTATACTATTTATACTATTTTAAGGCCTACATTTTAGCACCAATAATATGACAGGGCCATGTTTTCGAGGCTAATAGATTTATACTTACTTCATCATTTGGTCAAGGATGTATTGTATATGTATGCTATGCTTATATAACTGTTCCCTCTTGATGAAAATTTAGGTTATTACATTATTTCAATAATTGTACACAATACTATAATAAGCATCTTCATTATGATACAAAATTTTTAATGTCTAAAGTTAAATATTTAAAGGTAGAAAGAATCTATTTTATTTACAGTTGGCACAAAACTACGAAGTTTAAACCCAGTTTCTAGTCTTAGTGACTTGAAGTGAATAAATAAAATATCTTCTTATATAATTCATATCAAGTCACATGAGTCTAAAATTTGTCAAATATGTCAGCATAGATGCCCTTTTGAACTTATTATGCCATTATCAACCTACAGCACTATATTTTTAGAACATCTAGAAAAGCATTTTCTCATGAATTTCTTTAACCTTATAATTTGGTAGCTTAATCTAAAATTCATCGATGCTCTGTAGATATAAAACTGAAATATTTAGAATTTAACTCCTGCTGCGTGACTTTTCAGGTGGCTTGAGTCAGGTAGGAAGTAAGAGATTAATGAAAAAAATTACATTATGGCTCACTCAGTCATTTGGACAGGCAAATGCAGGTAGATTATATACATCCTTATACTGTGTTTACCATCCTGGGCATCAAAGAATGTGCTGGGACAGGATGGGGAGGGGGGAATTCCTATCGTTCCCTCTCTTTGTAGAATGTTAGCTATACTGTGTAGATAAACATGAGTGTGAGTGAATGTGTGCCTTTATAGATACATACAATAAAGTCTCTGGATTACATGAACCTTCTCTGTATATGTATATATATATATATATATATATGTATATATATATACACACACAATATATATATATATACACATACGTAGTTATATATGCATGTATAGGTATTCATATATTACATAGACAACTATATATATAGTTTAAGGTGTCGATGTTATATAAAATAGATGAAACAGATGCTAAAATTGTGAAGCAAATTATATCATAAGAATACTAGACACCAAATGGTAAGCAACTGGTAAGCAAAAATAAAGTTTGGAATTATTCATTTCTAAGAATATTAAATATAAATCTCAAAGCATTCTTATTTTCTTCTCCCTTTTGTAGGCTGTTTACTCAATCTACATTTCTTGATATATGTTGGCCTCTTCAAACATTCTATAGTCATTAAAAAAAAATCTCAGAAAAACATGTCTCCACCTGACAGATCGTTCTGAACTTGGCTGTTTCCAGAAGCCATGGAATGCCATCTGGTTTGTATGACTCCTTGAGCACTACAGGGACTCTCTCTACAATACCAAGGGTTCTGCAACAAAATGACGCAGTCTTGAGTCTTCCTAAACAGCAGACATCTCCAAAAGACCTTCCAGATAGCAGGATTATCAATTGGATAATCTATCAGCTGTTAGTGAGGATAAAAGAAGAAGAAATACACAATTGCATCTTCATTTGAGCCTTCAGTTAGTTTCTTCAGGAAACAGATCCCAATAGAGACTTGGCACAAAAGACTACTTGTGTGTGTGTGGAGGGGGGTGGAGGGGTGTTTAGAAGAGCAAGCAAGCACAAGTGAAGCAAGCAGATTGAGAAAAGGAAGTTGGACTTTGATGTGAGTGCAGTAGGGGCCTTAGATTTAGCCCAGAGAGAGCTCTGGAACTAAGATGGCCTTTCAGAGTTGCCCCTAACTGATGCAATGACAAGCTAGTTAGTCATTGGAGGTAGGCTGTCCTCTGAAAGAGGAATCTCTCTTTGACTCAGGCAGTTTCTAAACAGGGCCTTGGTTGAGCCCAGCAGTAGTAAGTCCTCCAGCAGTAGAATGAATGCTCATGTCCTGAAGGGTGCACTGAGACATCTGTGACACTCTAATGCCCTCAGAGTGTCTACTAATGTTCATTGATCTTTGAATGCAGACAGAGCTGGGCAGCCATATACACTGTAATATAAAAACCACGAACACAAATATTAAAAGCCACCACAGGTTAGGCAGCATCATGGAGTCTTTGTTGAGGTGCTCTAAATAAGAATTTTCCTTGAAGATATAAAATTGGAACCTACTCTAGAATGGCATCCATAGCATCCACACCCAAATTTCCTTTCAATGTCCAAATGCCCCAAACATGGCAGACCAGTTGAACCAACCAGGGAGTCAATATCTCAGGAAAACCCTCAAACAATGAGGAAAAGAATGTGGTCATCTTGCATAGGTGCTCCATCTTCCCCCCTCTTCCATCCAAGGCTTTCTGTGGCACTTGAAATAAAACCTTAGCCATTTTCCTGATCTAAAAACTCTCAGGGAATCTGGACCCTACCTACTTCTCTCATTGTAGTCTGGCTTGCTCTTCTCTGCCTCCACATCTATTCCTGCCTGAGGCTTTTGCCCTCGTACTTTATTTGCAAAAAGTCTTTCTAGCTCCTTGTTTACCTTCAGGCTCTTTCTTGTTACTTGTTCTCAGATCAGTTGTCACCTGCTCAGAGAGGGGTTCTTACCACCCAATCTAAGCTGGCCAAACCTCCCACCCACTGACCTATGGCCCTGTTATTTTTTTTTTTTACCAGAACCGATGACAATATGAAATTACCTTTGTAATATTGACTCATCATAGTATATGGTGGAGACACAAGTTCTAGGAAGTATGATATTATTCCTACTTAATATATTGCCCTTGGCACTTGGAATAGTACCTAGAATATAGTAGGTATTCTACTAAGATATTTAAAGTAATGAATGAGTTAATAAAAGAATGAGTGAATGGATCATGCTGTGCTTTCTTATAGAGCAAAATACTAGCTTTGAGAAGGAAAAAAAAAGGATGAAGCATCTGCTCCAAACATGATTGATCATTGTTTAAGAAACACCCTAAAAACCTTTAAATCTCAAGGAAAACCGTTAAATAAGTGTGGCATATAGCATCAGAATGACTACAGGATATCAGGTTTTAATCATCATTCTAGACTGAGATGTAGGAGAAGTAAGATTTACGGGTCCATCTCATCCCCAGCTTCCCTTCATAATATAAATTTCATTATCCCAGAATGAGTTATTTGTTGCCTCACAGTGCTTCACTAATAACAGGCTACTTAGTAAAAATAATATAATGGAAACAACAGCAAGTCAGCTGATGTTGCTCTTTCCTTTGATGTGCAGAGATCCTCTGAGAAGAAGCTGATTTCTGCGTGAAGGCAAAGAAGTCCATCATAGTTATGAGTCCTTCAAGTCAAATCAACAAAATGTGCCTTCCATGTAACCCGTGAAATATATGTTGATACATCCTACCATGCAAGGGGGATGGAGAAACAGGTGTCCCAGCAAGGAGATGTGAATGTGTTGTTTTCTTCAGACAAAAAGAAGCAAAGGCTGAAAGATTTAGCTCTTCAGAACAGCAACTTCAAGAGCCAGCAGTGATTTATTTGACAGGGAAGAAGAGGGCAGCCTCCCCTCCTCTACAGAACCAGCTCCTTGATTATAAACACTCAATAACTTCCAGCTTGAAAATGTATTTTCTCCCTTGCCTATATGTATCTGACGCCTGCTTTATTATTTCCTATTAGGAAATGCTATTTAATTCCGTCCACAGCTTGGCGACCTTTGTGTGGCTTCCCCATTTAGGAAATTTACAAGTAAATCACCAAGAAGTATGTACACATGCACTTATAAAATATACATGCACTTGTAAATGAAAATGCACCGGATGAGAGGGTGGAAAAATAGAATCCTACATGCATTGGGGGAAAAAAAACAGGCATATGTGCATAAGAGGTGGGAGGCAGGTGTTTGGGAAATCTTCACACCATCCCAATATTTTTCTAATGGTTTCCATTTCCAATGCAAGAGAGAATTTGGAAAACATTAGCCACTGTGGTGTGCTCTGAGCAGTGACATGTAGCTAGAAACATAGTGGGTGGGATTCTTCCCCCCTCCCTTTTTTCCCCTCTAACAAAGAAATAGGGTGAGTTTATTAAAGCATAAATGCCATTTTCATTCTGCAATGTTAACTGTGTGGCTGGGATCCCTGAGGTACAGAGGCAGTCAAAGCAAACAGCTGTGCCACCTACTTGCAACAGTTGTACGCCCACCACACAGCACCGAGGGGAGGAGCAGGTCAAAGGGAGCCGTAAAGAGGATGGGGAACCTGGATTAGCTTGCTCCCCATTAGCCCGAGGGAAAATCCAGCCCTTCAGAGGGTAGGTATTGTGTGTGCTGCTCAGAGTACTGAGCATTCTCTTGCAACTTGTTTCCTATAAACCACCTACTGCATTTTTATATTCGACAGTCACATAGACCAAAACAGTGTTTAGCAAATTAACAGAATGCTAAATAAAAGGCATATCAACCAACCTAGCAGGCAGCTTGACGATGATCCTGGGTGGGGGTTAGCTGTAACGGCTATTTTGGTGGCAAGTGGTTACTTCACCATCCAAGTCTCTTTCTGGGATTTGGGGAAGAGAAGTCACTCTGGCCAAGCTGTTATTAAGTTATCTGTGTGGAGCCTGAGCACTGCCCTATGCTTGGCATGCATTCACTGAGGATGTAGTGATAGAGTTCAGGCGAAGAAAACAGAATTCTGCTTTGTTCAGGGGCAAAGAGCTACCCAGGCTTGTAATTCAGTTACCCTGTAGGCCTGTGGGGGAAAGATTGGCTACACCCCTGTCCCCTCCGCCTTACAACAACCTTCTTCTCAGCTCATGTCTACAGAAGTTTGATCTCTCTCCCTTCTCTGACACTTTCCCCCTACCTTGTCTTCTGACTACCATTCTGTCCTTCTCTCCTTACTTGTTTGGATGTTTCATTGATATGTAAAGCTGTATGGATTTATGAGGAACCATGCAGAAATATTTCAAATTCATGTGGATATGGCATAATGTTCAAATCAAGGGAAGTATACATCTACCCCCTCAAACACTTAACAGTTCTTTGTGATATAAATATTCAAAACACTTTCTTCTAGCTTGTTGAAATATGAAGTCCATTATGATGATAATTGCCTTGCTATCTAGTAATCTACCAGGACGTCTTATTCCTATTATAACTTAGTACTCAGTGATCAACTTATTCCTACCCTTCCTTCCTCCCTATACTCTCCAGATTCTTCTAACCACTATTTGCTCACACCTTCCATGAGATCAATACCTTGTTGCTTTGATATTTTATCTTTGTAGTGTGCTCAGATTCAGTATGTTCTTTTGATCAAGAAGACTTTGTTCATGTCGGATTTTTTCTGCAGTTTCATATACATGGTAGGTATTTTTCTAATTCAATGAAGAATACTCCTGTCCTTTCTCACAATAACTGTCAGATACTGTGCTAGCAGGTGTCTTGATGGGTTCTTCTTCTCACTTGACACACTTTTTCGTGACAGTTCCCTTCATACTGTGACTTACTTTGTCATCTTCATGCTAATGATTCCAAAGCTTCTATTTCCTTCCCCAGTAGTGCTCCTGACCTGTAGACAATGGAAATTATAGAAAATTGACCATCTCCATTGCCAGAAAGAATAGGTTGACATTTTTTAGTCCCAATTTAGGTGTTTTGTTTTATATTGGTTCTAGGGCTTCAACTAAGGGCCTGGTCACTGCCCCTTAGCTTCTATACTCAAGGCTTGCACTCTACTAGTTGAGCCACAGCTCTACTTCTGGCATATGGAGTTATTAATTGAAGATGAGTATTATGGTCTTTCCTGCCCAAGCTGGCTGTGAGCAAGGATCCTCAGATCTCAAGTCTCCTGAGTAGATAGGATTATTGGCATGAGCCACTGACTCCAATTTGGTTTTATACTTTATCGCATGTGAGCTTTGATTCCTAATTGTTGGCTAAACTCCTTAAACTTTTAAACAGTTGGCCTCTGATCGAGATGAACCTACCTTGAACAACTCCCTTGTTTACTGTAGTAATGGGGTATGTAGTGTTAAGCCATTGCTAATCAAGTAAACACAATGAGTACCTATCCATTCAACACCATGCATACCTTCAGAGATATGCCATATGCTAAAAATCAATGGCAGAAGAAATAGGAAGAAGCTATGAGACTTAAAAAGACATTCTTTATTTTTTTGGCAATATCACCAAATGTTCTCTCTTGCAGCCAAACAATTTTACGCCAAAAATGGAGTTGCGTGTGAGGATGTTACCACCAAGAATTTCTTTGGCCTTTTTTTTTTTTTTGCTTCATTTTGTTATTTGGAACCAGTTTCACCATGTAGCTCAGTCTGGCCTCAAACTTTCCATCCTCAGGCCTCAATCTCACAAGCGGTAGGATTACAGGTGTATGCGAAAACCTCAGATTTGTTTGTAAGCTTTTAACACAATAATTTTGACTGTAATTTTATTGACTATCTCTCTTGTTAATACTCTGTATTAACATGTAAAAATATGCAAGTTGTTCTTCTCTTAGATTAAGTTTAATCAATATTGTAGATGTTTTCGATTATTAATTATTAATGGGCAGAATAAATAAAATACTGAGTTTTGCCTCCTCTTCTACATATACACACAAAAAGCTCAGTTGCACTCTCATGAGGGAGTATATGCATAGCATATACATCATTTTTTAAACAGTGTGTATAACTAGGAGGCTAATTTAAACAATGGAGGAGTCTATGACCCATCCCAAACTACACTTTGATATGAACACTGATATTTGGGTGATAAATATGTATGTGTGGGATATATATATATGTATATATGGGAGATATATTTGGGAGATACACACACATGCACATACCACATGCACACACACATATATTTAAATATATAGATATATGTACTTATCTGAGCTCTTCATCCCATACTCCTGTCTCAGAGAACAGTAACCCCATCTACCTGGTCATCCAAACTCTAAACCAACCATCACTTTTGCTTCTGAGTATCTTCTGTTGCTTCCTCATTCTTCTCCATTTTTTTGTTCTGGTCTATGAACTCTGTAATTAACCTGAATTTTTTCTTTCATGGGGTCTGCCCATTTAGCTCTGTCTTGAATCTCTACGAGCCTTGCTCTGTGTCCACCCTGACAGCAAATACCTGTAATCCTTCTCCAAATCAGAATATGATCCTAAACCACAATGATTTAGCCCAAGTCATCTGAAGCATCATCACTACCCAGAGAATCCTGCTGCTGGGTTCTAGGTTAAATGATCCCAGGCTAGAACAAGCCTTGCCAAATGAATTGCTGACCATTCACCTGCAGGACCAGCTCTACAGATACAAGTTCTAAGCTGCTGTTTCTTTCCTATTGGCTTCCAATGAAGTCGCTGTGACCCAATCCAAACTACCCTTTGACATGAGCACTAATATTTGGGTAGCCTATATATATATCCCAAACTTACCCGAATCCTTCATCCCATATTGCTGATCTCAGGGAATAGTAACCCCATCTACCTGCCTCAGCCAAGCCAGCTTCTCAGAGTATTGCCAGTCTGTTTATGAAAGCAATAGAAGGCTGTATTTTTGTTCATATCACAGCCTAAAGTGGATCAGATGTCTCTCCTACATGGAACTCTTACAGATAGCAAATCAACAACCAACTGGCTTCCACTGTGCAATTCCATCTTCTCAAATATCCATTTTCCAAAAATAACCAAGGAAGAGAAGGTAAAAAGCATAAAAAGATATACCCTTGCTTACCCTACTCATTTTACATCTCATTATAGCCATACAGCCCTATTTACCTGCCCAGGGGCTGGGAAATACAGAATACATGAATATTCAATGAACACTGATTAATATTATTTCTTAATTATTCCAGGAAGCTAAACAGTATGTGTCGGGTCTGAAAGAGCTGAAAAATAATTTTTAGGCTGAGCTAAGCATTGGAGACATCTGCATCTAATAAGAATAGCAGTTGGTCAAATAAAGCAGAAGGCTGATTTGAGATCACCTCCAAGTGAGGCTCTTCCCTGGGAGTGACTGGGAAGACTAACCCACATAGAAAGAATCTGCTTTGGTAGATGTTCTCTGATAATGAAATGGTGGCTTGTTTATATTTTAGGATGAGACAGAGTAATTGATGCCTGTCTGACAAACTGGCAGAAAACATACAGCCATTCAGAAAAGTTCATTAAAACGCACACACTTAAATACACCAAAATTACTTGTGACTCTCTTCCCGCCTGCAGCATAATACAATAAAGCTTTAGCTAACCACTTTACTTGTATGCATTAGGAAACTCCAACCAGGGCTTTCTTCCTCCCAAGACTTTAATATGCCCTTATCTGTTTGTACTAATTGAGTTTTCTCATACTACCACATGGGCAGCCCCTAATAGATGGGAACTCAGATCTGATATGCCTATGGGATGGATACTCCAGTACCTAAAGATCTCTGAGTGACTTCATATTCATAATTGGAGATAGGAAAACCTCATGCCTTCAAACTATGTGATCCTATCTACAGAAAATGAAAAAGAAAAAAATAAAACAATCCTCAAATGCTCCAAAGGGCCAGATGCTCCACCTGGTTTTAGTCTCAGCACTGAGTCTCAAATGCAACCAAGACATCCAAATTGCTTAGAGGGCTATGACAACATGGATTCCTGGGCTTCAGCTCTAGAGTGCTTAACTCAGTCCTAGACAATGCTGCTGATGCTAGTCTAGAGATCATGCATTGAGAACCACTGAGTAGAGATGAGCTCACAGTTTTGTCAGATCTTCCACTAATCTACAGTCAAAATTTTTGTCCTTATTCTCTTTATTCCTAATTCTACCATAAGCTTTTGGGGGGAATCACTCACACACATACACACACACACACACACACACACACACACATGCACACACACACACACACACACACACACATGCACACACACACACATGCACACACACACATGCACACACACACAGAGTTGGCTTTGTGTAGGAATATAACACCTTCAATTTCACTCACAGTTTTAGGAGGACAATCAGCCAGGCAGGTGACCCAAACATCCCTGGTAACAAATGAACATATTAAAGTCTGCTCAAGGCCTTCCCTATGCATCAAGTGATCCTAGTTTGTCATCTTGTCACTCTAAAAGCTATATTTTCCTAGAAAATATATGGTCAAGAACATGGAGTCATTTAGCAATGATATGACAAAATGGGTGGCTGCCCTTTGTTTCTTGAGTCCCGTTACTTTATCATATCTTCTTGTATTTTGGCTTTAGCATCCACATATCAGGGAGACCATGTGCCATTTTTCTCTTTGTTCTTGGCTCACTTCCCTCAAAATAATCTGCTCTAGTTCCATCCATTTCCCTGCAAATGCCATTATTTTGTCCTTTCTAATGGCTGCATAATATTCCATTGTATATAGGTACCACAATTTTTGAGTCCACTCATCAGTAGTGGGGCATCTGGGTTGTTTCCAAATCTTGGCTATTGTAAACAGTGCTGCAATAAACATGGAGGTGCATATGTCTTTGTATATAGGTTCCTGTTGCTCAGGGTAGATGCCTAAGAGTGGTATGGCTGGGTCATAGGGGAGGTCTATATTTAGCCTTCTGAGGTACCTCCATACTGTTTCCAAAGTTGTTGTATTCGTGTACATTTCCACCAGCAATGCACTAGGGTTCCTCTTTCTCTGCATCCCCTCCAGTATTTGTCGTTGGCTGACTTTAAGATGTGGGTCATTCTGACAGGGGTAAGGTGGTATCTCAGGGTTGTCTTTATTTGCATTTCCTTTACAGCCAGGGATTATGAACATTTCCTCATGTGTTTCTTTGCCATTTTTATCTCTTCTTCTGACAAGTCTCTTTAGTTCCCTTGCCCATTTCATGATTGGTTTGTTGGATTTGTGAGAGGTTAGTTTCTTGAGTTCTCTGTATATAATGGATATTAGACCCTTGTCTGATATATTGCTGGTAAATACTTTTTCCCAATTAGTTGGCTGTCTTTCTAGTTTGAGTGCTATTTCTTTGTCTGTGCAGAAACTTTTTATTTTAAGGTAGTCCTATTTTTCCAGTCTCTCTCCAATTTGTTGTGACCCTGGGACTCTGTTCAGGAAGTTCCTGCCTGTGTCTATAAGTTCAAGTGTCTCTCCTACTCTGTCCTGCAGAAGTTTCAGAGTATCAGGTTTGATGTTAAGGTCTTTAACCTATTTTGAGTTGATGTTAGTGCATGGTGACAGGCTAGAGTTCACTTTCGGTTTTCTGCATGTGGCCGCCCAGTTTTCCCAGCACCAATAGTTGAAGAGGTTATGATTCTTCTACTGTACATCTTTGGCTCCTTTTGTCAAATATGAACTGACTGTATGTGTGTGGCCTTATTTCTGGGTCCTCTAGTCTGTTCCATTCATGATTCTTCTACTGTACATCTTTGGCTCCTTTTGTCAAATATGAACTGACTGTATGTGTGTGGCCTTATTTCTGGGTCCTCTAGTCTGTTCCATTGGTCTTCGGGACTCTTTTTGTCCCAGTACCAAGCTGTCTTTGTTATTATGGCAATGGGGAGAATCTTAAAAAATAATTTTTTCTAATATGGAATAAATCTGGACTATATTTGACTATTCCAAGCAGATTATACCAAACTATATTAGAATTGTTTGTATTCTATTTGAAAGATGAAGAATACAAAATGTGACCATTACTTTTAGCTTAATGGTATCCTGATATAAATGAACACACTTTCTCTAGATAGAAAGTTTGGATAGATGGGGATTGTTATATGTATTCTAGAATGATCACTTCATGTATGTTCCAGGATGACCCTAGAAATAATCCCTACCCAATACTGATTTTGGAATAATCTCAGAATCCATTCTTAGGTTCTATTCCTGTGCCTATCTTAGGAGAAAAAAATTGTTATGATAAGGATCTAAGAGCCTATTGAAACAAATTGTGTATTTCAACAAGTAGAAATGATGTCCTCTTTTAAAAATGGTAATTGATCAACTTAGTGTGAACTATAGACTCCTAAGTTATATTACTGTTTTTAACCATAAAAATATGTAATTAAGCAAAATGAACCCAAAGATAGGACACAAGTGGTTTTTTCTTTCTTGCTATTGTTTCTAACATATTTATAGGGTACCATGTGATTTTTTTGTTGCTTTGTATGTTCCTCCCCCATGATATAACCCTGTTGTTACTGTATTTGATGTTGGTATAATTTGTGGAGGGAAAGGGAAAACACAAAATATTTAAATAGGGATATAGGTTGACCCATTGCAACAATGAGATGTACAAGACAATATGCTGAAAAATGAACTTTACAATTTGGGTGGGGGAGAGTAGTTGTGGAGGTGGGAGGGAGGGGATGGTAGGAGAAAAACAAAGGAGGCAACAATGCTTGATAAGAAATGTGCTCATTACCTTGCTCGTGTAACTGTAACCCCTCTGCACAGTATCTTCACAAAATACGTAATTCGTATATAATGTTAGTTTTCATGTATTCTTTCCCCTAGATAAAAAAAACAGACACAAAATAAAGGCATAATAGGTTTTACATTCAACACAGGTGTCCTGATTACCTCAGCCTCAATCTTTCTACAGCCTTGATTTAAGCAGAGGCATCTGGTCTCCACTGAAGAAACTCCTGTGCTGAAATGGCGTTATCACTAGACATGACCTCAAATGAGAGCAAGATCTTCTCAACAGTTGGGAGCGTGGAGGAGAACTGGACCTGGTTCAGCAAGCATACAGGCCAGACAACACCTGCGGGCAGATGAGCTCTCATGCTTAGGCTCCTTAGAGTTCTGTCCGTAGAGGCCAGGTGCTGTAGCTTCTCCCTGCTGCCCTCCCTTCTGCCTCCCAGAGGGCAGAGGCAGGCAGATGCGGAAACTCCCATCGCACACACATAGTTGTGCCCCCAGCAGAAGCAGAACCCAAAGAATCAAAAAGGACCAGCTGGGCAACGCTACCGTTAGAGGAAGGAAGTTCCCTGAGGTTCACTTCCCTGTGGTTCAGAAGAGACATTGTAAGGGCCACAGTAGCTGTTCTGATTGTGTCCAACTTAGAGGAGAAAAAAAAAATGCATTTGCTGCCATCAGAGAATGTCCAGGGAGAAAACTCATAATTTGTAATGAATCTTTAACCTATTTAAAGTAATTAAAGGTCTATTCTATATGTGAGAACTGAGCCTTTGTCTCTTTACTCTCCTAATTAGTCCCTTTTCTGCCTGGGACTGGCTTTACCTAGGGCAGATTTTGTTCTTCTCCTCTGCCTTTTTGATCAGGGCAATGCTTATGATGCCTCCTAGAATTTGCTTCCCCCAGATGATGAAAGGGTGTTGCTTTTGGCACACCTCCAATCCTTTCTGTGTTCCAAATCAGTTCCCCCCTGCTTCCCTCCAAACCCCTACCTCCCCAACCCCGACCTAACTCTTCTGTTTGATGAGTCAGCTCCCATGGCTCCCACAGGCTGCTGCTAAACTCCACCTTCTTAGATGCAGAATGCACCCACCTTCTCTGATGCAGAATGCATTTCATTGCAGAATGCAATGAAAATAAGAAACTGAAAGCCAAGAACTTAAATATATTAAGAGGGCTGGGAAGGTAGCTCAGTGGTAGAGTGCATGCCCTACAAGCATGAGGCCCTGGGTTCGATTCCTCAGCACCACATAAACAGAAAAAGCCGGAAGTGGCGCTGTGGCTCCAGTGGTAGAGCGCTAGCCTTGAGCTGAAGAGCTGAGGAACAGCGCCCAGACCCAGAGTTCAGGCCCCATGACCGGCAATAAATAAATAAATAAAATATATTAAGAAAAAATGTCAGTGGGCCAATATCAAACTATTAAACTTTGAAAGGCATTTGTTCTCCTTCAACACAGTAATTCTGCTTCTAAGGAATTATCATACATATATAACCACAAATATGCTCAGAGCTGTGTATAATGATGACTTTGGTGACATCAAAACTGGAAATATGCTGGGCACCACTGGCTCCTGCATGTGATTCTTTCTCCTCAGGAAGCTAAGATCTGAGGATCCAGGTTAGAAGCCAACCTAGGCAGGAAATTTCATGACACTTATATCCAATTAACCAATAAAAATCCAGAAGTAGAGCTGTGACTCAAGTGGTAGAGTGCCAGTTTTGAGTGAAAAAGCAAAGGGAAAGTGCTTAGGCCCCCAAGTTCAACCCCTCATACTTACACACACACATACATACACACATATGTGTGTGTGTGCACATGTGCACAAACCCTCTGGGAACCAGCAAAATACTCATTACTAGGGAACTAAGCTATCATCATGTAGTAGAAAAATGTTCACAAATAAATTTTTTAAAAGCAAGGTAGTTGCCTACAAAGTGATTTAAAGGGCCTCCAGGATACATGCTTAAGTATGAAAATCAAGCGTGAAAGAGTATATAACTATTAACAATACAACATAAAATAAAAGGAGATGCATTCAACATATGTATATATAGAACATCTCAAATGAAAAAGAAAATTGGTAAAAGGGTTGTCTTCTGGAAAATGGCCAAGAGGATGGAGGCAAGGGACTGAAATTGGTGCTTCTACTGGATCTTTTCAGTCATTTAAAATTTTGAACCACATCTCTAAGTCATTCCAACAAAAACAAATCAAATTATTGATGATTAATTAATCAATATGTACTTAATTAATCAATATGTACTGTCCTCAGCGAGCAACATTGTAACTAAGCCTTTCCCGCTATGGTGGAGCCCAGGCTTAAGTTCTGTAAGTCTACTTCTCCCTGCAGTGTTTCTAAGAAGATCCAAGAGATTGCAACAAGTGAATACTGAGCTAGAGGTATTATTCTAAAGGCTAGCAAATCTTAGACACTCTAAGAATACTAAGTCTTGGGTTCCTGAAAAATCAGTGCTGATTTTTCATTTGGCAAATAACAGTGCTAAGGTAGGGAAAGTGATCTGGGGGCCTAGTGGCTCACGCTCTCAGCTATTCAGGAAGCTGAGATCTGAAGCCAAACCGAGCAAGAAAGTCCATGAGACTCTTCTCTCCAATTAATCACCAGGTAGACCCAGACCTAGAGTTCAAGCCCCATGACTGAAAAAAAAAAAAAGCCAAAGTAGGGAAAGTGAGGGGAAAGGGAAGGAGTCAAGGAAGTCAAAGGGAATCTCAGGTATTACTTCCAACTGTGGAAGAAATCCATGACCATGTGGAGGTTGAAGTAATGCCTTGAAGATGAGGACCATATCCAGAAAAGATCCATAGGGAAATACTCCCAGGAAACCCATACAAGAGAGGAGAACAAGAAAACCTGCCTTCTCACCTCTCTACCATCTCTGTTTTTGAAAGTTTGCCCCACAGGGAGTTGAGGCTCTGATACTCTGGACTCAACATCTGGGCCCTTCTGCAACATCTTCACACCCAGGAATGGTGGGAGAAAGTAGACTCTCTCCTGTGGCAACAGGACCATAGGGACTGTGGTGCTGTGGCAGCAGCTGAGACAGAGCAAGTGAGCTGGCCGTTAGGGAGCAAGCAGGCTAGTTCAAATGAATCTGATATCAGTAAGATGCATCTGCTACAATGAGCAAGAAGCTTTTTTTTCTTTCCAGTTGTCTTACCTAAGGGGAGAAACTGACACATCTCAAAAAGTGAAAATAGAAGGTGCTTTTAAAGAGATTCGCTGCATAGTAGTGAGCTTTCACATTATAAAATACTACACTGCATTTCAGGATAAATCAGCTTAAATCAAGACCCATTTCATCATTGTTCATAAGTCTGTTCATAAGTCATAAGTGTTGACAGGGAGCTAGATGGACTAGAATAGCCTGACTCTGTGTTTTGAGGTATGGAAGTGATGGCTTACCAATGGTAGCTGTGGGCATGTATTCTCTCAACTTCTACTAAGCTGGACTAGCTTTTTCATGTGGTGAAGGTTAAGAAGCCCTGAAGGGTAGCAAGAAGGGTAAAATCCAATGCACTAACATGCTTTATATCTTTCTAACATCATATTTACTAATGTCCCATCGATGAAAGCAAGAAGCATGGCCAAGAACCAACTTGAGGGATGGGAAGGTTGAAATCGTGTAAGGGAAGTGACAGTTCTATTGCAAAAGATTATGAGTACATAAAGGGGGGGAATTTGTGGCCATTTTTTCAGTCTACCAAGTACCCTAACAACAAAGAGAGTTCTCTCCACATTAGCTTACCTAAGAAAGGTGAAGAAAAGAGTTTTCTGATCATCTTTAGCACTGGTGGATCAATTTCTTATTTACCCAACCTGACTACTTGGGGGTGTTTTCACAGAGAGACAGAAATCCTAAAGATAGCTGGCAGCTCTCACGCTTCTTCACAAGACCTTGAAAATTCACAATTCAGTCATTCAACCAGATGTTCAGAATGCATGACCTCATGTTGAACTCCTTAGCAGTAAAGAGTTTAGAGAATGATTATTTACATCAGTATTATTACTTATGCTCATTCTTACTGATGGAATAAGTAACATTCTGGCAATTTGCACCGGATTTTATGAGAAATCTATTGTTGTCAGCTGAAAATTACTAAAATGCCATCACTACTAAGAATGCTGCTTCTCTTCACTCTATTAAGAGAAAATGAAAATCTCTTTGGTGTGCAATTGCTAGGTAGAGACCACCGGGTTTACTGTCACCTTGAGAGGATGTGGTAAGGTGAACACTGCAAAATAATCCTTTCATCTAGGTAGTAATTTTTTTTTCAATTGAGGTAAACTGCTCCCAGGTGTTCAAATCACAGGCAATGGTGTGGTCTGAGCAGCCAAGCATTCCTAATATGCATCACTAAATCATAGAAGATACATACCACTCTTCACCAACTTATTACTTTTAACATTTTTAAGGAACTATTGCCAGTCCTGGTGGCTCACACCTGTAATCCTAACTACTCAGGAGGCTGAGATATGAAGATTGCAGTTGAAAGTCAGCCCAGGCCAGAAAGTCCATGAGACTCTTATCTCCAGTTAACCATTGAAAAGCAAGAAGTGGAGCTGTGGCTTGAATGGTAGAGCGGTAGCCATGAGCAAAAAAATCTTAGGGACAGTGCCTAGGTCCTGAGTTCAAGCCCCAGGGATGGCCAAAAAAAAATAAAAACGAAAAGGAACTATTGATTGAAGAATTATTTTTAAAATCACATACTGATTTCTGTAACTAAAAATCAAACAAATTGGGAGCACTATTTACAAGACCACTTCAACACGGTTATCTAACTGATAGGATTTCTTACCACTTTAGATCACTGACCTTGGGTAGAATAATTTTGTCCAAGTATCCAGTTTTGAGACTCTTTTAGACTGAGAGATCATAAACACGATTACAATGTAATTTCTGAAGAATCCTAGATCAGTTCTACATTATAGAATCATCAAAAAGAAGAGAGAGCAAAATACTGAGTCCCAGGCCCTCATTCAAGAGAGGCAGGATTTGGACAGAGTGTGCTATTTTAAAATATTTCTCAGGTAATTGCAATGTTCACTAACATTTGACAACACTACTGAGGGCTTGTCTATGGCTGTAATGAGGTGACAAATTTTTAGGTAAAGTTTATGTGCCTGGAATTGTCTTCCATATGGACTTAGACTTTTTCAAGACTAATTTTTAATTGACAACTAAGACGTTAATATACTACTGAAGAAAGCAGACTAAGATTTGCAAGACTTTCTTTTCCCCTCCAATGTCAGTGGGGGAGAAGAGGAAAAATCACTAGTCTAATGTGCTACTGGTACCATGGTTTGTAAGTCTTGTGTCATAGGAATTGTTTGCTATCCCCAGACTTTGCTATCAATCACTTGATTTTTGTTTAATGGGTCTCTGAGTAACTACATGATACTTTCCTTTATATAGTCGGCTACAAACTTATATCTGAGGTAGTCAAATCTAGTTGTACATTATCACTTCCAGAGGAGCTCACCATGGAAGAATGTATTTTTTAATAAGCTTACAGGTGATTCAGAAGCATTGTCAGATTTGATCATGTACTTCAATCCTTTTCCAAAAACTTACTACTAAAAATTACATGCAATAAGCTTGTGTATAAAATAGTTTATAGTGACTTATTTAATAAGCAGTTCTGGCTCCCATAGCCACTCTAGAATCCAAACATTGAAACTTACAGTAAACAAAGGGTACAACGCCCAAGATTTCAGATGAAATTCTTACAGTGTTCAGAAGTTAAATTCACATCCCCTCAGGACTAAGAAACAAAAAGAAATGTTATGTTCTATAACTCTATCCTTAATAATAATAAACATTATTTTGAGCTACGGAGGTGTCTCAAGTTGTAGAGCACCTGCATAACAACTGTGAGAACCTGAGTTCAAAGCTGATACTGAAAAATGGATACTGAAAAAAATCAATAAAATATGGTATAAATTATATTCATAGATTTTTTTAATCAAACCACCTGGATTTTGTAATCAGGCCACCTGAATTCAAATCCCTAATATCCTATTTACTTTTTCATTTAAACTGGGAAACAACTCAAACTATCTCAACCCTTTTCTTTACCAGTAAAATAAAAAAAAAAATTGTACTCTGGGAGCCTGTTAGGAATCCTTTGGTTATCAGGATCAGAAAGCTCAATTCTGTTTAAAGGATGAAATGGAGCTGTTGGATGAATGGCCTAAAAAATTAGCTTAGGTTTTATTTGAGGCTTAATCTAACTGCTATGTGAAATCACAAAGTTCCAATCTCTTTTTCTTTGCCAACTTCTTTGGTACTACTTTTACCCAGGGCTGATCTCCAAATCTTCCACAATTTTTATTCATCAATATGAATATGGTGTCTTTAGATATTTCTATAGAATACCAAAAATCCTTCAGAAATTTTCTCCTGAAATCCAGTTGGTACAAACTGTTTTGCATGATCATCCCTGAACTAATCATTGCTGCCAAGAAAATGAGATTTCCTGATTGTTTTTAATCTATCGGTGTCTATCTTAAAGATGGGAATGGAAACTATTTTCTCTTTAGCACATGAGATATCCAGGGGGAAGAAATTAAAATCTGGATTCTATTATTAACAGGAAGAGAGAGTGAAACAATCTAGATAGGCTGAAACAAAGAGCACTGACTACTCTTCTATATAGGGGTTTGTGAGGGTTGCATAAAGTAACTCACATAAAACATGACTGGCTGGTACATGGTAAACACTCAATAAAACTTTACTGTGATTATTGCTAATAGTAGTGCTACTGTCAGCATCAATTAATTGACCCAATGTATGGCAACAACACTGAGGTCTAAATATTACCCAGAGAATATAGACATCTGTTTCTCATTTGTGCAATTGAAGGAAGGGAGGTCATGCTTAAATCCTATTGAAACACTCTTTCTTTTGCCACATGTGGTTAAGAGTAAATTGCTCAGCATGACAAGGCATGAAAAGTTCTGGGAAATGCTATTGCTTCTCTTTACTCATAAAGCTATGTTTCACCACCACTAAAGACATCTCTAGACATAGAGTTCCATCTGTCATGATTGCATTCTCAACTACCACGAAAACAGAACCCACACAATAAAGACCAGTTTTGACTTTTATATCCTGTTCTTACAGGCTAAGTATGTGAAGAAATGATCCAATTTAGCCAAAATTCCAACCTCTGAAATGCACTGCTTTGCTATATCCATTCCTTTCCATTGTGTTTTTATCCTGTGGTAAAGAAGATGGAGCTGTGAACTAGTAGAGGGAAGAAAGGGAGGCAGAAATTTGGACAAGTTGTAAAGATTCATACCAAAACATTCAGTTCAGGGAAGCTGGTCTATTGAACCCAAAACAAGTATAAAATTGTATTGGATGAGAAAATAATAAGAATTTATACCAGATTCCTCAAGGTATCTTCTCTCTCTCTCTCTCTCTGTGTCTCTTTCTGTCTCTGTCTCTCTGTCTCTCTGTCTCTCTCTCTCTGCTCCAACTACCTAGGACCTAGTAACCACATGGTAATGTGTGCACTAACAGTTTTCTGTGTTAGCTCTAGTTGTGGTTAACTGAATATAAGTTAACCACAACTAGAGCTCTCTGAGTTGTGACACTCTATCAGTCATTTGCTTGGGTTGAAAAGGGAGTGCCTAAAGGGACATAATCCTCATGTCTGACACCCTTAAAGGCTTGCCATGGTTTTCACAAAAATCCTTTCATCTCTCTTTGCCTTTGTCCTGTCAGCAGCCATGGAATAAGGCAAATTTCTCACACAAGAAATTACTTCCAAACAGAACATTCTAAACCAGTACTCCTCAAAAGAGTGTACAATAGGAAAGCCCGGGGGAGGCTTTAACAAAAATTTAGGGACTGGGGCCCCATTCAGAACCACTCAATAAAAATCTCTAAGAGAGAAACATGCATGTGTGTGTGTGTGTGTGTGATATTTCTGATGAACATGTTCTATTCCTGATTATAAATCCCAATAAGTATATACTACCAACTATTATAAAAATATGCATTCCAAAAAATTCTATAAATTTCTTTAAAATAAATGCACTACCTGGGTGCCAGTGGTGCTGGTAGCTTACACCTGCAATCCTACCTACTCAGGAGGCTGAGATCTGAGGATCACAGTTAGAAGCCAGGCCTGGTAGGAAAGTCTGTGAGGTTCTTAACTCCAGCAAACTACTCAGAAAAAGGTGGAAGTGGTGCTGTGGCTCAAATGGTGGAGCACTAGCCTTGAGCACAAAGAGGCTCAGGGACAGCACCCAGGCCCTGAGTTCAAGCTCCTGGGCCAACAAAAAAAAAGATCTTGTTTATCTAAAAGTTATTTTATTGCCTCCCTAAAATGGCTAATAACAAAGAGATGCCATAATGGAGAGTTCTAGAATTAAATCCTATGTAACAGGATCAAAGCAATCATAGGGAGGTTATACCCTATTTATATGTTACCAATAAGATTACATATTTGTCATAGAAGTGATATGATTTTACAAATAAAGACAAAAACAAAAAGTAGATTGTGTTTCCTCTACACAACTGAATACAATTAAGAAGAGTGGGTTTTAAAAAGTGATATTCTTTTCATTAGAAGGAGGAATCTGCAATGACCAATAAAAGGAAAAAGAAAGAAGGAAAATTAATTCTGACCTCTTAATTTAATTCAAATATATAGCAATTCAAAAGAAACTATGCTATACAAATTAATCTATGAGGTATAAAGTGAGGTAATTCTATTTTATAAATCTTTACCTGGATTATAACAAAAGAGATTCCCCAAATAAGGAAGTCAGTAGAAATCCTTACTAACTCTACTAAACAATGTAATATTTTAGAAAGAGGAAAGACAAAAATGATTATGACTTCTTAAACCAGTGTATCAGTGATTATAGATATACATGAGAATTCTATCTTTTGGTCTGGCCTGAATTAATCCACCTCAGTTTTTTTCAAACCAATTAGAAACAGATAAACCATATAAATTGATGACTATAGACAAATACATGCTGATATGTGCTCTTGAAATAAAACAAAATGTTATTTTCCCAAAAGATGTTTTTAAAGACCTCACTAAGTCTCTCTTTCTACAATAAGAAGAAAAGTCTTTGAGAAGAATGAAAACATCACCTTTGCCCACTTTCTTCATCCATTTATTTTTAGACAGCAAAGGCAAATTCAACATATTACAAACATTTGTCTCACACACACTGGTAAGACTATTTGTATTCTTCATCAGACAATCCCCATGCTTCACCATGGAACTGTGATGATTTACTCTATACAAAGTCAAGATGGAGAACCAATTTTTCCTCCCCAGGCTGAGTGAGATTCCCAGGTCCTTTTCTTGTAGTTATAAGATAAGCATATAAGAACAACTGAACAGTCATAAAGCCTTCTCATTCCTAGGCTCAGGGTGAATACAATGTCATTTCTATTTTCATGTCATTAGTCAAAGCAAAGTCACATGGCCCAGCCCAAAAATCAAGAGATGGGACATGCATTTTACCTATTACATTTTCCCTTATTGTTGGTGATATTAATCTGGACAATGTAAAGGCTTCAGATCACTAATTCCATTTGGCCCTTAGGTATTTCATATGATGAGAACTCATAAAGGCCTCAGAATATATCAGTGGCCCATGTCAAAATTACTCTGTTTTATGAAGTTAAAGATAGTCCAAACCTACAGCCATTTTTCTCACTTCATGGGCTGGAAACCCCCAAGTGTTTCTCTCAAAACACCCTCCCCATAGCCTTCTCTGTCCACTGATATTACTTTGTCAACAGTATGGAGTAATTCAGCCCCCTAAAGATCAGCTGTCTGTAATTTTATTTACCCCAGTGACAATCCAGGAGATGTAAATCGGCCATAAGGAAAGCTGCTTTTTCATTTGCACTACTTTATTCGTTTTGTATTTGTAAGATATACAGCCTGAGAGAGCTATAAATAAGAAGCTGGAAACAGCTTGAGGGGCTGGTGATGGAATCACAAATCACCAGAGTTACATCTTCATCAGTACTCTGATGTAGAACCTTTATAATTACCAAAATATATTTATCTCTGCTAAACTATACAACTTGTATATCACAAGCTACAAACTAAGTGACCTCAACTTTCCCAAAACTACTGCAAACTTTCATTTGGATCAGCCCAAATCTGCCTGGAGTAGATGCTGTTTCTTATTTTGCCCAAGGATAAGTTGGTCATGCTGTTTGAGGGTATTCTTTCCCATTGTCATCTCTTTGTAAGGCCCCAAATTCCAGCAAATTAGTTTGAATGCAATGTGAGAATTTAGCCTCACTAATCTATTTATCCTGATATAAATTGGTCTCAATTGAGTCCCCTTATAATTTATAGTATAAACTGTGAAGACGTAGAACCTGTCACCTCCAAAACATTTCACTTAAAATGCACGAAACTGCCTGGAACCAATGTCTCATCCCTGTCTGTAATCCTAGTCACTCAGGAGATTGAGGTCTGAGGATGACAGTTTCAAGCCAGCTCAGGCAGGAAACTTCATGAGAATCTTATCTCCTATTAACCAGCATAAAGCCAGAAATGGAGTTGTGGCTCAAGTACCAGCCTTGAGTGAAAAAGTTAAGTGCGAGTGCTCAGGTCTCGAGTCCAGGCCCCAGCACAAGCAAACAAAAGAAAATACACCTTAGCTAACCTGAAATTAATTTATTTATACTTTTTATTAGAAGAAACTATTAAGCTGATAGTATGGGTTTGAGAGGATGAAAAGTATCTTTTGTTAAAAAGAGAAATCTGGGTGCTAGAAGCTTAAATTTGATGGAAGCAAGCAGGCAGAGAGTGGGCTATTCTCTCAGTGGACAGAAATTAGAGTTGGATCCCAGTAAGTACAAAGGAAGAAAGGATAGACTTGTGACTAGAAAGACTCTATTGAGGACTTTAATTACAATATTATTGGGCCTTATCCTAAAAGTTACATTATGCCAGTTATCAGCACTTACTGAGTGCTGTCATAAAGCCAGTGCTGTGCCAAGTGTGTTCCACATCACATCTCACTTGTTCTTTATGATGCTGCTTTATGCCATCCTTTTTTGTACTGGGGATGTGGCTCAGTGGCAGAAAGTTTGCCCATCCTTATGCCATTTTCAGATTGGGAAGTGGAGGGTTAAGTGCATGGGTGTTAGAATAGCAAAAACAATCCTTAGCAGGAAAAACAGTGCTGGAGGAATATCAATACCAAACGTCAAACTCTATTAAAAATCTGTAGTTATAAAAAACAGCATAGTACTGACACCAGATCAGATATGAAGACCAATGGAATAGAATCGAAGACCCAAACATGACCCCACAGACCTATGGCCATCTAATCTTTGATAAAGAAGCCAAAATTATCAGATGGAAAAAAGAGAGCCTCTTCAACAAATGGCACTGGCAGAATTGACTAATCACATGTAGAAAATTAAAGTTAAATCCTTATATATCACCCTGCATCAGCATCAACACCAAATGGATCAAAGACCTTGAGGTAAAAGGAGAGACCCTGAAAATATTACAGGAAGGGATAAGAGCTATACTAGGGCTCCTTGGCACAGGTTGAACTTTCCTAACTAAAGGTCCAGAGACACAACAAATCAAAGAAAGGCTGGATAAATGGGATCATGTTAAGCTGCAGAGCTTCTGCATGGCAAAGGACATAGCTAGCAAGATAAATAGAAAACCCACAGACTGAGAGAAGATCTTCACTAGCTATACAACAGACAAGGGTCTCATATCAAAAATATACTTAGAGCTCAAAAAATTACCCCCCCCAACAAAAAAAATCCCCAAAGACACAACCACCCCATTAATCAGTGGGTTAAAGAATTAAAAAGAGACTGCTCTGGAGAGGAAATAAAAATGGCCAATAAACACATGAAGAATTGCTAACATCACTGGCCATAAAAGAAATTCAAATCAAAACCACATTGAGATACCCCCTCACACCAGGTAGAATAGTCATTATCAACAAAACAAGTAATAACAGGTGCTGGCAAGGATGTGGCCAAAAGGGAACACTACTACATTGTTGGTAGGAATGTAAGCTGGTTCAACCACTCTGGAAGACAATATGGACGTTCCTCAAAGGACTAAACATAGAACTCCCCTATGATCCAGTAATTCCATTCCTGGGCATTTATCCAAATGATCTCAAGCTAGGCCACACTAAAGCTACCAACACAACTATGCTCATTGCAGCATTATTTACCATAGCTAAGAATAGAACCAACCCAGATGCCCTCAATAGATGAATGGATCAAGAAAACGTGATATATATATACATGGAATTTTATGCTTCTATCAGAAAGAATGACATCACCCCTTTCATTAGGAAATAGAAAAACTTAAAAAAAAACATATTAAGTGAAGTAAGCCAGACCCAAAGAAACATAGACTATATAGTTTCCCTCATTGTAATAATTAGTATATGCCTAGGATATTCCTGGCAGAGAATCATAATAGCTCAGGAGCTATATACATATGACAACACAAAATGATGGTAATTGAAATGAACTCCAAGACATGGAAACAACAGGTCTTTTTCCAGATGTCAACTTTGATGTTGTCAATGTATGATATCTAGTTCTTTCTTCTTATTTTATTTCATTTTTCTTTTTCCAATGGTTTATGTCTGTCTTTGATTCTGGTACCCTCCATCTTGTATATACATTTATCTGATTTGGGGAAGGGAAGGGAAATAACAAAATAATGAAAAAAGTACAAAGGATGACCCATTGCAACAATGATACTCACAAGATACTATGTCAGAAATGAACTTTACGACCTGGGGGGGGAGGCGGGGAGAGGGGAGGAGTGGGGGAAGGGAAGGGATATTGGGAGAACAACAATGGAGTGGTTAACAATGTTCAACCAGAAATGTACCTGTAACCCTTCTGTACAGCATCTTTATAATAAAATAAAATAAATTATTAAATAAAAGCATGGGCTACTTTCTCAAAGTTAGTTGTTCAGCTACTAAATGGCAATAGGCTGGGATGAGGGCATGCAAAGATTTAACCAAAACACGGCAACTTTTAGCTTAAGGATATACCCACTGTACTGTATTTCATTAAGTCTCTTTAAAGAAATGAACTAATCTGGTAACTGAGGTGCTAAGATAAAAAACAAAAAGGGAAAAAAAAGAACAAATAATGGCAGCAAAACTAAAACAAATACCAAGCAATGAGAGAGAGAGAAAAAAAAAACTACTAGGCTTCTAAACCACTAGTTTTTTTTGGGGGGGGTTGTTGTTATTGTTGTTTGTTTTGTCAGTCATGGGGCTTGAACTCTGGGCCTAGGCACTGTCCCTCACCTCTTCAGCTCAAGGCTAGCACTCTACCACTTGAGCCACAGCACCACTTCCGGTTTTCTGAGTGGTTTGTTAGAGATAAGAGTGTCACCGACCTTTGTGCCTGGGCTGGCTTTGAAAGGGATCCTTGGATCTCAGCCTCCTGAGTAGGTAGGATTACAGGCATGATACAACAGCACTGGGCTAAACTACTAGTTTAGTTCTGGCTCTCCTATTCCAAAGCAAGACACTGATACTCTGGATTTCCATATTTATGAAAAGTGCAATGGGACATTAAATGGGACTTTCTTCCTATTACCAAGAATGATTGATTAGCCACAAAGTCAAACACCAAGGGGAATTAAGAAATCTATACTCTGAAGACAGAATTAAATGAGTTGGTACAAGATAGTCATTCCAGGAATCGCTAAACGGCAAGGACACAGTCTTCTGCCTGTAGAATGTCCTGTGTTCCACCTACATCTTGGAAGTCACCATCTGCACATAATCCTTAATCATTCTACAAAAAGAACCTGTATCTCTCTGCCTGTGAGCTATCTACCTCATAGGCATGCGCCTGACTGCTCATGAAATATTATAGAAGTTCAGAGAGTTATTTTGTGTAGGAGCTGCCCTTAGCCAACAATGGAAAGTAATCGATGGAAAAATAAACCAGCTTTCTTCCCTTTGGAAAACATTTCCATGAATTTTCATCCGCTTGCTTTTCCCTCATTTTAAAATTCATATTGTATTCTTGGGAAACCTCTTTTAATTACTCAAACCTATAACCTATAATAACAAGTGAACCTGAATCTTAGTAACTCTAAAGCAAAAAAAAAAAAAAAAAAACTAGTATCTTATCGTAACAGAGATTTCTCACCCTGCTCACTCATGCAACAATCAGTGTAAGTTGAGTGTCTTTTCTGGGTGATTGTCTTCCACACAGTGACTCAAATATTTAATCTTTGTTTTTTCTTTCAGTCAGTCATGGGGTTTGAACTTAGGGCCTGGACGCTATCCCTGAGCTCTTTTGCTCAAAGCTAATGCTCTACCACGTTGAGCCACAGGTTCACTTCAGATTTTCTGGTGGTTAATTGGAGGTAAGAGTCTCACAGGGACTTTTCAGCTCAGGCTGGCTTCAAACCATGATCCTCAGCTCTCAAACTCCTGAGTAGCTAGGATTACAGGTGTGAGTCACCCATGCCCAGCTCAGCATCCAGTCCTAAGATTCCATAATGTCAACACACAGATTCTAGACTCTGCCAAGGGACAAACAACAAATAGATGAGGGGCATGGCTTTTAACTACCTTTATCTGGAAGCTTGTTACTTCCCTTCAAAATCCATTGGCCAAAGCTTGTCACATGGCTGCCATCTAATGCAAAGGAGACTGGGAACTGTCAGAGAGCAAGTCATAATTTGTGAATACCGGTTGCCTCTGTCACTACTCCTTTTAGGCACAACACTGTAACACTTCCTGGGCCAAGCCTTTCATAGCTCCCCTTGCCACTTCCAAGGAGAACAAATTGTTTCCCTTCTTCCTTTATGTTTCTACAGTGCTGTGACATACAGCTCTAAGTTAGACTTCTCTGAATGACTCAGAATTTTATTCTCATTATTCTGTGAACCCTCTATAGGAATAAGAAAGATTATTTCTTTTTCTAGCTCCTGTGATATTACAAGGAAAGCAGGTAGGATTTAATGAGTATATCGTAGATAAATGCATGAATAATTTCTCAGAAACATCCTTGACCTTGTAAGTTTCATATCCTACCTAATCACTTGTTGTAGTCCATGCAGTGGACATCTCTGGGATGCCATCCTCATCTCTTTGATGTGGAAATACTATTTGACTACATTTCTCCTTCTGGGAATGGCAAGGAACCAAAGTCAGGGAAATAGCAGATAACAGTAAAACCCAGGATCAGGAGGCTCGAATTAGTACAGCAGGACTCAGATGCCAGACATAGGTCAGGAATGAAAACTGGACCTCCAGGCATTAGCACCCTCTCCAGGCTGACTGTGCCCCCCATCCCATCACCACCATGTATGTGCCCAGTTCAAAGCCCCTGAGGCAGCTGGCACTTCCAAACCCACAGTCCAAAACTTCATAAGAAGAGCTGAGCTGAGCTGATCCCCAACTGGCAAGAATAAATGAAGGAAAAGGAGATTTCTTAGCTGAGAATCCTCTCAGAAAAGGAAAATTTTAAGCTTCCTAAAATTCAACACTCTTGCCATATGCTATGACTTTTTCCAGTCATACCAGGAATTGTGGACATTTCAGCTCCTGAGGATAATGTTGGGAAATTAACAAGGAGTTTATAAATAAGTTCTAACTCAGAGGCAGGGTCCGTGTCCATGTTCTCCAAGCCTTGGGAAATGCAAAGCTCCCCCAGGACTCTCTTTTCTTGGACAGTACCTACCATTGAGGCCTTGGCTACTTTATGGGATCTTGTTGTTGCCAACATTGCCACCTTTCTAATAACATACCTAATACTCTCCAGAACTCTTAAATTGTGCCAAAAATCAAGACAGCTCATGCCAAGACAAGAACTCAGAGTAGGATTTTGAGGTGGGAATGCAGGAAGGAGGATAGAAAATTAAAGCAGGATGGTGGGTTAGGCTAAAGCAAAGCCATCCTTTGGATGTGTGGAGCTTCTAACTACTTAAGTGATTTTAATCATCCAGTTACTATGTGAGCACCATTCCAGCAACCTAGGCTAACGTGATCCATTAAAAGACATACTTGAGTCTCTGGTCTAAGCAATCTTGCCAGAATGTTCTCTGGGAACTGGGCCCCAGATAATCCCATAATCACAACTCCTAGAGGTTCCTAGGACATCTGATCAACCTTGCTAGGGAGTTAAATGACAAGAAACAGACCTGAGGGGAGATATAGGGCTCATGTTCTACTTCACACCCATAACAGCCAGCTCAGATAGCACTAGCCTCAAGACTATGATTTGTAGGGCTCAATGTAAAATGAAAAGGTAAAAAGGTAAAACTTATTTTTAAATGGTCTGGATTTTGTAAAATAAGTTTTTTTATTGTGAAAATACTGTACAGAGGGGTTACAGTTACATGAACAAAGTAATGAGTACATTTCTTATCAACCATTGTTGCCTCCTCCTTTGTTTATCCCCTATCATACCTTCTCTCCCACCTCCACAACTATATCCCGCCGCTGCCCCCCCACCCCCACCTAATTGTAAAGTTTGTTTTTCAACATGGTGTCTTGTATATATCATTGTTACAATGGGTCCACCTGTATCCCTATTTAAACATTTTGTTTTTTCACTTCTCCTCCCCAAATTATACTGACATCAAATACAGTGAAAACAGGGGTTATACCGTGGGGGAGGGACATACAAAAAAAATCACATGGTACCTTATAAATGCATTAGAAACAATAACAAGAAAGAAAAAACCACTTGTGTCCCTATCTTGGGGTTCATTTCCTTTAACATCATCTTATCTGGTCAGTACTTTTGACCTTTTCTACTTGTACTAGACATATACTAGTGATTGCAAATAAAGGAAACCATGGGACCTATGTTTCTTTGGGCCTGGCTTACTTCACTTAATATAATTTTTTCCAGGTCTTTTCATTTTCTAACAAATGGGGCAATGTCATTCTTTCTGATGGAGG
>NW_012267276.1:2244643-2254116 GCF_000151885.1 Dipodomys ordii | reverse complement strand
TAGGAAATGGAAAGACTTGGAAAAATTATATTAAGTGAAGTAAGCCAGGCCCAAAGAAACATAGGTCCCATGGTTTCCCTTATTTGCAATAAATAGTATATGTCTGAGACAAGCAAAAAGGTCAGGTAAGATGATGTTAGGAGAAATGAACCCCAAGATAAGGACACAAGTGGTTTTTTCTTTCTTGCTAGTGTTTCTAACTTATTTATAGGGTGATTTTTTTGTTGCTTTGTATGTCCCTCCCCCATGGTATAACCCTGTTTTCACTGTATTTGATGAATAATTTGGGAAGTAGAAGGGAAAAAGCACATTGTTTAAATAGGGATACAGGTGGACTAATTGCAACAATGAGATGTACAAGATGCTATGTCGAAAATGAACTTTACAACGTTGGCAGGGTGGGGGAGATTGTAGTCATGGAGATGGAAGGGCAGAGATTATAGGAAAAAAACAAGGAAGAGGTAACAATGCTTGATAAGAAATGTACTCATTACTTTGCTCATGTGATTGTAACCCTCCTCTGTACAGTATTCTCACAAAAAATTATTTTAAAAAAGAAGAAAATTTTAGCCTCCTATTCCGTCCTGTAATGTTTTCAAGGTGTCTGATTTGACTCCAAGGTCTTTGATGCATCTGGAGTTGATTCTGGTGCAAGGTGATATATAAGGAGTGAGCTTTAGTTTCCTACAGGTGATTAACCAATTTTGCCAGCACCTTTTACTGAAGAGGCTGTCTTTCTTCCATTCTATTTTTTTAGCACCCTTATCAAAGATTAGATGGCTATAGGTTTGTAGGTTCATTTCTGGGTTTTCAATTCTATTCCATTGGTCCTGAGGTCTGTTCTTGTGCCAGTACCAAGCTGTTTGAATAACAAGGCCTTGTAGTAGAGTTTGAAATTTAGTATTGATATTCCTCTAGCACTGTTTTTTCTGTTAAAGATCATTTTTTTCTATTTGGGGTCTTTTATTGTTCCATATGAACTTTTGGATTACCTCTTCTATTTCCTTGAAGAAGGAGGTTGGAATATTGATAGGTATCACATTGAATTTGCAGATAGCCTTGGGAAGTATTGCCATTTTAACGATGTTGATCTTTCCAATCCAGAAGCATGGGAAGTTTTTCCATTTTCTAAGTTAGTTTTGCTTTCCTTTTTCAGGTTTTTAAAGTTTTCATCGTAGAGGTCCTTCATTTCTTCAGTTAATTCCTAGGTATTTTATTTTTGGGGGGCTATTACAAAAGGAGTTGCTTTCCTGATTTCAGCCAGGCTTTTCTCATTGTTGACATACAGAAAAGCCATTGATTTTTGACTTTGCCAAAGTTTCAAATCAGCTTGAGTAATTTGGGGGTGGAGTCCGTGGGATTCTTTAAATACAAGATCATGTCATCTGCAAAGAGGGAGAGTTTTAATTTTTCTTTCTTTATTTGGATCCCCTTTAAGTTTGCATCTTGTCTTATTGCTGTAGCTAGGCATTCTAATGCTAGATTGAAGAGAGAGAGTGGACATCCTTATCTCGTTCCTGAGTTAAGAGGAAATGGCTTTAGTTTTTTACCATTAAGTATAATGCTGGCTGAAGGTTTGTCATATACAGCCTTTATTGTATTGAGGAATGTTCCATGGATTCCTAATTTTTCCAGAATCTTCATCATAAAGGGTGTTGGATCTTGTCAAATGCTTTTTCTGCATCTATTGAGATAACCATGTGGTTCTTATCCTTGCTCTTGTTGATGTGATGAATTATATTAATTGATTTGCATATATTGAACCAGCTTTGCATCTCTGAAATGAATCCTGTTTGATTGTGGTGTATGATTTTTTGGATGAATTGTTGAAGTCGATTGGCCAAAATTTTGTTGAAAAGTTTTGCATCAATATTCATCAAAGAGATGGGTCCATAGTTCTCTTTATTTGATGAGTCCCTGCCTGGTTTTGGGATGAGGGTTATGATGGCTTCATAGAATGAGTTCAGTAGTGAATGTTCTCTTTCAATTTCATTGAAAAGTTGGAGTATTGGTGTGAGCTCTGCTTTGAAGGCCTTGTAGAATTCTGCTGTAAATCCATGTGGTCCTGGGCTTTTCTTAGATGGGAGGTCTCTTACTGCTGTTTTTATTTCAATCCTTGATATGGGCCTATTAAGTTGATTTAACTCATCTTGGTTTAGTTTTTTTGGCGTGTCGAAATTTGCTAGGAAAAGGTCCATTTCTGCCAAGTTCTCAAACTTATTAGCATAAAGGTTTGAGAAGTATTCCCTTATAATATTCTGACTTGGTTGTTGCTGTGGTGATGTTTCCATTATCATCTCTGAGTTTGTTTATTTGGGTGTGTTCGCTTCTTTTTCTGATAAGATTTGCTAAGGGTCTGTCAATTTTGTTAATTTTTTTCAAAGAACCAATTCTTTGTTTTGTTGATTGTTTCTATGGTTTTTTTGGGATTCTAATTCGTTTAATTCTGAGTTAATTTTAATTATTTCTTTCCATCTACTGGATTGGAGTTTATCTTCCTGCTCTTTTTCAAGGAGGTTCAGATGTCTAATTAAATTGTTGGTTTCAGATCTCTCCAATTTGTTGATGTACGAACTCAGAGCTATAAACTTGCCTCTGTCTTTGCTGTGTCCCAGAGGAGCTGGTGGTTTGTGTGTTCATTTTTGTTGAATATCTTGAACATTTGAATTTCCTTTCTAATCTCTTCCATGACCCGCTGGTGATTCACAATTTTATTCCCTTGTGGTCTGAGAGAATGCAAGGTATAACTTCAATGTTTCTGAATTTGAACAAGTTTGCTTTGTGACCTAAAATGTGGTCTATTTTGGAAAAGGTTCCATGTGCTGCTGAGAAAAACGTGTATTCTGATGCTGCTGGGTGAAATATTCGGTAGATGTCTGTTAAATCTAGTTGATCTATGCAGTTATTTAGATCTGTGGTTTCTCTGTTGATTTTTTGCTGAGTTGATTTATGTAGTGGGGATAGTGGTGTGTTAAAGTCTACAACAATTAATGTCTTTGGATCTATGTGAGATTTGAGGGAAAGTAGTGTTTCTTGGATAAGTTTGGGTGCTCTGTTGTTTGGTGCTAGATATTTAGAATTGTAATATCCTCCTGAAGAGAGATCCCTTAATTAGTATGTAGTGACCTTCTTTATCTCTTCTCACTAATTTTAATTTAAAGCCTATTTTATCTGATATTAGGATTGTAACTCCCACCTGTTTATGGGGGCTGTTTGCTAGGTAGATTTTATTCCAGCCTTTCACTTTCAGAATATGTTTTTTTTATGGTCAAGGTGTGACTCTTGAAAGCAGCAGATAGAAGGATCTTACTTTTTAATCCAACTAGACAATCTATGTCGCTTAATTGGAGAGTTCAGTCCTCAGTCTATTAATGTTGAGAGTTAGGACTGAGAGGTGTTTGGTAGTTCCTGCCATGACAGGGGCTCTGACAATTGCGTTCTACCTATGGTTCTTGGATTCTCAGTTTGGGTGTGGTTTCTTGGCTTTTATTGTGTTCTTGTTGGTTATCTAGGTGTAGGACATCTTTAAGTATCTTTTGTAGGGCTGGTTTGGTGGAAATATATTGTTTCAGTTTTTCTTTGCTATGGAAGGTTTTTATTTTACCTTCAGTTATGAAGGAGAGTTTAGCTGAGTACAATATTCTTGGTTGATAATTATGTTTCTTTTGGACATGGCATACATCATTCCAGGCTCTTCTTGTTTAATTGTCTGCTGAGAATCTGAGGTTATTCTAATTGGTTTCTCTTTATAGGTGATTGAACCTTTTCTCCTTGACAACTTTAAGGATCCTTTCCTTGATCTGAATTGATCCTGTGCAGATTATAATGTGACAGTGGGATGTCCTGTTCTGATCTGGTCTATTTTGAGGTTCTAAAAGCTTCTTGTATCTGAATAGGCCTATCTTTTTGCATGTTTGGGAAGTTCTCTGCTAGGCTTCTGTTAAATAAATTTCTTAGACCATTAACTTCTGTGTCTAGGTGCTCCTCTACACCCCTTATCCTCAGATTAGGCCTTCTGATGATGTCTTCCAAATGTTGAATAGATCTACCATATTTCTTGGATTTGTCTTGGACAGTTGTTTGTTCTTTCTCTATAATGTCTAGGCTGTCTTCAATCGCAGGTATTCAATCTTCTGCATGGTCTAACCTACTGTCAAAACTTTCTACTTTGTTTTTTATTTCTTTTCCTTCTAATTTGTTAGCTTTGATGGCTTCAAATTCTCTGTTGGAGCTTTGTTTTAGATCTTATATGAACTTCTTTACTTCCTTAATTTGGTGTTCAGTGTTTATTCTCAAATCACTTAGTTGATTGGTTATGATTTCCTTGGGTTCCCTTGCCTTCTGATGCCTCTGTTGATCTTTGTCTTTTCATCCTGCTCACACAATTCCTGTATTACTCTTTGATTAGTTTCCTCACACCCAGGAGATTCTTGTATTAATTTTTGATTAGCCTCATTGTGCTCACCAAGTTCCTGTATTAATCTTTGGTTAGCCTCATCTTGCTCCCTATCATGTTCACACTGAGTCCTTTGCAGGCTTTCAGTCTTTTCATTCACCATGTTTACCAGTAGTGTTTGTAGAGCTTTTTGAGAACTCTCCTCTGGATTATTCATTAACTGTTCTGTCACCTGATTATCATGAGTGGGAGTTGAGATACCCAGACTAGCTATTTTTCTTGTGTTTCTCCCACTTGTTCTGCCCATTTGGTATGAAAGTAACACCAATTTTGTGCTAGAACACTATTTTAAGGCAAATATCAACCAGAGTCCTGTAGTAGCAGTCAAAATTGCTGTAGATACAATCTAGTTCAACAGATACAATCTACTCAACATCAAACAAGTATAGATTAATGGGCTAAGAACATCAAAGAGGGATTCAGCAGACCAGATATAAATAGGTTTTAAGGAAAATTGTGGGGAAAAATAGGATTAGAGGAATGCAGAGAGGTAAAAAGAAAGAGTGAATTTAACCAAGTCCTAATCTCAGGGAGGGAAATGGATAGGACAGAATGAAATGAGAGAGATAATAAACAAGAAAAAACAACTTTGGGGGGGAGTGGAGGTGGGCAGGGAGGTGGGGAAGGGGGAAGGGGAGGAGGGGTGGAGAATGGAAAGGGGTGGGAAGGGGAAACAAAGGAGGAGGCAACAATGCTTGATAATAAATGTATTCATTACCTTGCCCATGTAATTGTAAGCCCTCTGTATGGTATTTTCACACAAAAAAATTAAATTTAAAAAATGAAACACTTAAAATTATGTAAGTATAAAGAAATGATATTCAGAGAAGAAATGGATATGATGAGAAGAGAAGAGAGATAAAAAGAAAAATTGAAAAAATAAATATTTTAAAAATGGAATACTTAAAAATTGTATAGGTATAAAGAAATAATACTACTATTAAAGAAGTTAAGCCTAAGAGGTTGTGAGTAATACATTTCTGAATTAAGTATGCACACAATGAGGGATAAAGTCTAATAATCGATGACGGGTATATATCTGGGGATGAGTAGAATGGCAATTAAGTCACGCAAAAAAGAAAAGAAAGAAAAAAAGGACCAAAAGGTTAAAAGAGATTTAAACACACACACACACACATACACACACACACACACACACACACACACATCTAAAATTAAAATTATGAAAAAGGAAAAAAATAGAATTTTTTAATTAAAAATAATGAGGTAGAAAAAAGTTGATTTTTTTGTGAGTTGGGGAGGAAAAATCTTGTATCTCCCCTGTGTCAGTAACCAGTCTTTTGGTGCAGTCTCTGGTCTGCTTGTGGTGTTTGGTTTTCCTGTGGCTTGATTGATTTGAGCAGGCAGAAATAAGCTCTGCCTTACCCAGGACTTTGTGATCCTCCTCCCAGGCTAGTTCAGTGGGAGGGATATCTGCTTTGAGTATCACAAAAGTAGGAGATGGTTGTTTTCTCTAGCTTGGAGTTGTGTGATGGGGCTAGGTTCTGGGTAGGGTTGAGGCCTATCAGCGATCAGTAGCTTTTCCCTGAGGGGCTATCTCCTGAGACATTCACAGAGCCCAGCCTGGAGACATGCTCAGGGTTTATGTTTAGTGAGTTTCCATTGTTTGTCTTTTACTCCTTCTGCTGTCTAGGCTGCAGTGGGGAGGGGTAGCCTCTGGCTCTGTTTACCTTATGAATGAAGTCACTCCTCTGGGGACAGAGGTTCCTCTGCCTGGGCAGGGTGACTTTCCACTGGGTGGAACTGAGCCTGGCAGTTCAGGTTAGATTCCTGTGACCTCCTCCTATTGTTTTCTTCCAAGGCCTGAGTTGGAGCTAGCTGCTCCAGCTGGGCCTTTGTCAGTATCAAAAATGGAGATCTTCTCTGGTGGTGGGGGAGGGGCAACCTTCCCAGTGCTGCTCCATGAGAAGGATTGATGTTATGGGTCTATTCACACCAGACTTTTGGTTCCTGGGCTGTCCCTGGTCTGCGATTAGCAGGATAAAGATTTCTGCTCCTTGTCAGTTCTTGCTGGTAGTGAGTAGAATCGGCTCACACACCACATCTGGCGCCTTTGTCCTGGACTCTCTCTGTTGATATAGTGGTCGTGGCAGCAGCTGCCACTGCAGCCACCACAAGTGGCTACAGGCAAATGCTCAGATCTGTCTCCTTGACCAAGCTCTCTGGATTTTCCCTCTCTGGCCAAACTCTCTGTACTGTGATAGCACACTTGGTGTGATTCTCTAGCCTAGGACTTCACTGAAACACTAAAACTGTTTTCTATGTGAGAACTTGTTTAGCTTCCAGCTTCTCCTCTGCCACCTTCCACCAGACTCAATGGTCTGTATTTCTAAGGCATGGGAGCAGAAGGGACTCTCAGTACAGGGATCTGTGTGGCCAATTGCACAGGTTGCAGCCCATAAAACAAACTCTAGCTGGCTTCACTATAGTAGAGATTTAGAAAGTTTCAAAGCTGTTCCTTCCTTGAAGGTGCCTCTCAAACTGGGAGAGAAGTCTTCTTTATTGAGGTCCAAATGAAATATTGGGCCAAGATTATAGAAATAAGGAACAAGCCTTAAAATATTTTAGCATTATGCATACATCTCCAAGCTCTCAGATATCAAGGAATTCACAAGAGAAAACAAGTGCTTTATGAGTCACTTACCCCCTAGAATATTACACAGCCACCAAAAATAATGTTTATGAGAGACTTCTAATAATACATGGTAAAATTACTGCAATATAAATTCAAGTGAATCAAATATAATCATAATTATGTGAATATGCCTGCATCTAAAAAAATTCTGGTTTAAAATAGAAGTATAATTTCAACAGTGTGTACTCCTGGGTGAAAATATTATAAATGACATCTATTATCTTTTTAATATTTTTCTTTGCCTCAAATTTTCTTCAGTGCACAGATGTGAATTTTATAAACAAAACAAAATTCTAGGAATTTTACTGAAATATAACAATAAAATAACAATAAAACAACAATTATGCATGGAACCTTCAGACTTCTGCTGACTTGTAGAAAAGTTTTGCTATTTATTTTCTGCTTTTGCAGTACTGGGGTTTGGACTCATGGCTTCACTTGCAAGGCAGGTGCTTTATCACTGAGCTGTGTCTCTAGTCTTTTTTTGTGTAGTCTGTTTTGATATAAGAATTTACTTTTTGCCTAGGAATGCTCCTGGACTGCAATCCACTTGTTTTAGGATTCCTGTCTTTGTTGGAGTGGCAAACACACACCACCATGCCCAGCTTTTTCCATTGAGATGAAGTTTCATGGGCTTTTCTGTCTAGGATGACCTGGACATTACAATCCTCCCATTCTTAGCCTCCCTTGAAGCTTGAATAACAGGCACATGCTACCATACCCAGGTATGGATTGAGAAGCATCTCATGTATATTTCTCAGCAAGCCTCAAACCATGACCCTCAGTCTTCTAGTAACTAGGAATGCAGTCATGAGCCACTGGCACCTGACAAAAAGTTTTATTATTGAGCTTATTATAAGAAGTGATGTCTACATTATTTGGAGTGATCTTTAATTTCTAAATAGAAAAGGAAATGTTACTTAACATAATATTGATTTTTATAATCTATTTTGACAAAACAAGGTTAATCTCTAAAAGAAAATCCACATTTAGAGGTCTTGTCAAACCAATTTACCTAATGTCAACCTCTCCCTCTTCTGCCCTTTGAAGTGGCTCATGCCTGTAATACGAGCAACTTGGGAGTCTGAAACCAGAGGATCATAGTTTGAAGCCAGCCTGTGTAGGAAAGTTCATAGACTTATTTCCAGCAAAAATCAAGAGGTACAGCTGTGGCTCAAGTGGTAGAGTGCTAGTCTTGAGCAAAAAAGGCTCAAGGACAGTGCCCAGGCCCTGAATTTAAGCCCCATGACTGGAACACAAAAATAAATAAATAAATAAAAGAACCAATGCCACTGAGATGGAGTAGTTGAGAACATGAAGGACAAATGTTTAGATATAGGTTCAGCAGAACAAAAATTACCTACTCCCTGGTATCACAAAGCAATACCTTCCCTTGTTCATATGTAGCTAACCTCATTTCCTCATGAGCTCCTTCACCCCATTACCACAGAATTACTGGAGAAGAGAAAAGTTGATTTTGTCAGTTGGAGATTACTTAGTCTCTACCATCTTAAAACTACTTTCTTCAAATGTGTTCAATATAAACTTAAGATATGCTAAGCAGAACACAGTTTCTCAAGCCTGTAATTGTAGGTACTTGAAGGCAGAAACTAGGTGAATTGAAGTTTGAGGTTAGCCCAAACAAATAGGGGGACCCCACATCAACCAATAAGCTGATGTAGTGGCACTGTGAACTACTACCCAGTAGGCCATGGGTAGGAGGAACAGTCTGAGGCCAAGTCCAAGCTAAAACATTTGATCCTATCTGAAAAATAAGCAAAAAAGGGGACTGGAAGTGTGACTTAATGGTAAAGCACCAAATGTGAGGGTCTGAATTTGAACCCTAGTACCATTATAAAAGAAAAAAGTCCACAAAATTTCTGATCTCATACAAATACATTAACTGAAATATGGTACACTCAAGGGAGAACTCAAATAGTGTAATTCCTTAGCAAGGTAAAATCAAAGTTAAGCAAAATAAGCATTGAAAGGGGTGGGATAAGGTCAAGGAGAAAAGGGTAGATGAATGAAGAAGAGGGCAGGGAGGGGGGTGGGGGAATGCAGTCAAAAATCTAATGTATATTCTACAAAATTAAGAAGGTTGCTGGGTGCCAGTGGCTCGCGTCTGTAATCCTAGCTAGTCAGAAGGCTGAGATTTGACGATTGCAGGTTCAAAGCCAGCCTGGTCATGAAAGTCCTTGAGACTCTTATCTCCAATAAACCACCAGAAAACCAGAATTGGTGGTAGCTAGCCTTGAGCTAAAGAGCTGAAGGACAGCTCCCAGGCCCAGAGTTCAAGCCCCACAATTTACAGAGGAAGAAGAAGAAAGAAGAAGAAGAAAAGAAGAAGAAGAAGAAGAA
>NW_012267276.1:2214260-2244418 GCF_000151885.1 Dipodomys ordii | reverse complement strand
GAGGGGGAGGGTGTTGGTAGGAGAGTGAGTGAGGAGAGGGGGGGATGGATGAGAATGTTGAAAGGTGAGACATTGATCAATATATATCGAATTCATAAGCTGCTTTGTTAAATGGCAACTCGTTTGTACAACTACTTAAAAATAATAGAAAAACAGTTCTGATCTCCTGATGCACAGAAACTTCAGTGAGAGAAATAAGAGAACTTGAGGTTAACTTGAAAGCTACCCAACGTATTGATTTCTTTAGATACTATAAACCTGATCTTTACACAGGAGATATGAATAATGCAGACACCACTGTTGTCTCTGAAAAGCTATGAAGTATCTTTTCTGCCCTTATTTCACTGCCTTGTCCTGTTAGATAAGAAGTGTAAGAAAACCTTCAATGAGACAGAGTTGGTTTATGCAGTACATTAAGGACTAGGTATCAACTAAGAAAACTCATGAGCCATATTTCTCTGAGGTGTCCATTGGAAATCTTTCATTTGGAAGCTCAAAGACAAATATGTAGGTTGTCTGTAAGGAGTACATAATTTTCACCTTTCATTTTGTTCCCTATCCTTTCAATTTAGCTACAAATGACTTTTCCTTCCCTTAATTTTTTCTTAGCCCTGGTTTCTTCACTACTTAGTATTTTTAAATACGTTTTTATTGTAAAAATACTGTACAGAGGGGTTACAGTTACACGAGCAAGGTAATGAGTACATTTGCTAGCAAGCATTGTTACCTCCTCCTACTCTCCCCCCTCCCCTCCCCCCTCCATGCTTAAATTGTAAAGTTGTTTTTCAACATAGTGTCTTGTACATCTCATTGTTACAATGGGTCAATCTGTATCCCTATTTAAGCATTTTGTTTTTCCCCTTCCCATCCCCAAGCTAGAGAAGTGTATATACAATATGCAGGGCACCGACATCAAATACAGTGAAAAAAGGTGTTATACCATGGGGGAGGAACATACAAAGAAAGAAAAAAAATATCACATGGTACATTATAAATACATTAGGAACAATAGCAAGAAAGAAAAAACCACTTGTGTCCTTATCTTGAGGTTCTTTTCACTTAACATCATCTTATCTTTGACCTTTTCTGCTTGTCCCAGACATATACTGGTTATTGCAAATAAGGGAAAACATAGGGCCTATGTTTCTTTGGGCCTGGTTTACTTCACTTAATATATTTTTCCAAGTATCTTGTATACTTTTATAAACCCCTTTCAAATGGTTTTTGAACGATAAAGTTCTTGAATGCTCAGTATCCTGTCGATAATGCTCTTGGAGATAGCTTTATGATGTGACTGGACTGTATTCCTTAAGGAATAAAAACTATGTATTACTGTGTGGCATCTGTCATGCAATAAGCAGTTTAGACTGTTGGCTTGTGTGAATGAATCTCAGGATGGCGAATGCTTTGAAAATGATTGAAAAATGTGCAAAGCAACTTACATTGTAGTATCCGTCACACGTGACAGTTTGCTTTAAAATATTGTGATAATCTGTTAGCATAAGATAGCTCTATTAAAAAAAATGGGATGAGATTTTCACATCAGATTGTTCCATGCTACTCACAAAGTCTTGTTCTGCAAAGTGACTGTAAACATGTTTGGCGTCCCTTATTCACTGTGAATGCAAACATGGAGTTGTGTGCGGCAGGTCCCATCGAATCTGCTGTCAACTTGAAGATCTCCCCTGCAAGTCACAAGATCAGTAAGCAACATGTTTGAATGTTTAAGACAAGACAAGCAAATGTTCCCTGTAGGGAAACTAGCACCATTTACAAGGCAAGATTCTACTCAGGTACTGAGTGACCAGGGAAAGGATCCCTTCAGCAAAGTGCTACTTGCAGGCACACAGTAAGAACAGAGGATGTCTTAGATTCAAGTTACTACTTTACTGCCTCTCAACTCTTCACCAGGTACCTGGTAATACAAAAAAAAGAAAAGGAAAAGTGATTGCTGTTTTGTAAACATTTCCTATGTGCCAACCACCAGGGTAAGCATTTTACAAATATTTAGCAGGAAAATATGGAAATTGATACTCACTCCTCCTAACTGTAAAGGAGAGCAGATTCCAGGACCCTCTTAATGTTCACAGAGAAGATGACGGTGGGAATGCACATGAGGAAGAAAAGGAACAGAGAGAAGGTGGAGAGAGGGACTAGCTCACCCTGTCAGGGGAAGAGGCTTTTAGAAAGAAAGGTCTGTTTTTCTAATAAGAGTGCCTAGAAAAGATGTGACAGCTGCTGTGGGAAAATAGAAGCAACGTTTAAATGTGACATTTAGAGAGTTTCATGGCACGACGTGCAGTGTAATCCCTTCCCTGAAATCTGTAGTGGAAATGTGTGAGGCCTCCCCACACAGAAACACAGAGAGGTGCATGTGAGGAGTAGGAGCATTAGCACGTGTCTGGGTTACATGCATGATTCCTCTCATCGTAAGATCTATGACTCAAGGCCAAGTGTCGGCAAACTGCAGCTCCAGGATCAAAACTAGCCAGCCTGGTTTTGCAAGCAAAAGTTCACTGGGACATGGCTATGTCTACTCCTTTTAGGTGTGGCTGTGTCACCGTCATTACACTGGAAGAGGTGAGTACTCATCCTCTACTCTGCCTGGCCCACAAGCCTGCGATTTGTTCTATGGTCTTTCACAGGAAGTTTGCCAACTCCTGCCGTAAATTCCTAAATAAGAAAGATAGAAGATGCAAAGAGGAAAATATTTTATCCATCAGGCAAATGGTATAAGACAAGCTTGGAGTCAACAAACCCAAACTCAAGATATAGTCACTGCTTCCTTGGCCAATGACATCAATAATGCCCACTTTGGAGAGCTACCAGGATACTCAACCATGAAAGTAATTTTTTAAACATGCTACATATTCATAAATGTTTAAAGACTATCAGCCTGATAATGGTTCAGATTTTGTGATTTTTGTCAACAATGTCTCAATATCTCTCTGTTTCTGTGTCTCTGTCTGTCTCTCTCTCTATATATATACACATACATAGACGTATATAAATACAAATAAAAATATTTATATATAAATATACATAATATTATATAAATATTTATAGAAATACATATATATGTGTATTTTTTAATTTATTTTTTCAGTTGTCGGGCTTGAACTCTGGGCTTGGGCACTGTCCCTGCAGTCCTCAGCTCAAAGCAAATGCTCTACCACTTGAGCCACAAAACCACTTCCAGTTTTCTAGTGGTTTATTGGAGATAAGAGTCTCATGGACTTTTGTTCCCAGGCTGGCTTTGAACCAAAATCCTCAGATCTCAGCCTCCTGAGTAGGTAGGATTACAGGCGTGAACCACTGGCACCCAACTTACATATATTTTTGTATCCCTATATGTGTATATGCATATATATGTATACATATACAAATATATGTGTATATTTGTCTCTTGTTGTCCATTCAGGATTGATTCCAGCACCATAGGCAAATAATTGAGGGTGCTTAATTCTATTGTGTACAAATGGTATAATATTGAGATATACATTAAGTCATCTCTAGATTATTCAAAATCTAATACAATGTTACATACTAGGTAAAAAGTTGTTATAGTGTATTGTTTTTAGAATAATGACAAAAGCAAAGTCTGAACATGTTTAGATGCAAATATTTCCAAATATTTTTTATTCATACTTGGTTGACTCCAAGGATGTATACCCATGGATACTTAAGGCCAACTAATTAATATGAACATCAACACAGATTATAAGCATCATTCAGAAATGGTTTTAGGACAACAAGCATATATCTCACTATAGCCACCATCCATCATGACGTGAGTCTCAGATGCTCAGTTTATTCTTTCAGTCCCTTGAAGACTAACTGCCTTAAATCCATGATGAAATACAATTTTGTTACATCAACAAAATCCTTAATATGCCTATTCAGTGAACAAGTGGCCAAGCCATTGATCCATCTTTTTCCAAATGGCATTTAAGGACTCATTTATTAAGGCTTTAGCATACCGAAAACAAATAATTATACACTTCCACAGAGCCATCCATCTTCCCTGTTGTTCATTTGTTTCCCCAAAATACAATAGTCTCCCTGCTGATTTGCCATTGATGAAATCCATTTTAGTAAACTTCATCCAAGCACAGGTTAAAATCATATGTATTTCACTACCGTGCTTGAGGGCAAATAATTTTCATCTTTACAACTTATATAGACCTGTTTGCTAGCCATCTAGCAGCCATTTTTGCAATTATACTTGCTATATTTTGTTTATTGGGCTTGGGGGAAAAAAGGAGTGAATTGCATGCTATGAAGTTGTCTTGAACACTTAAACCAATTTGCTTTTAAATTATATGCAGAGAATCCCTAACATACCTTTGATTAAAAGCATTGAAGTGAGAAATGTACAATAACTTTGTGATTAACCTGTATTGCAATTACAAGTGTTGATTCACAATTTCTTCTAATCTTAGAATTATCTTTTCTTGAATCATTTTTTTTCAAGTGAAAAAAGTATCATTCTTTTAAACCCTCAAATCATCTCAGTGCAATAAACAGTAGTTGCCAAACATGGCTGCCCAATAGAATAATCTGAGATTCAGACTTCTAAATAATCCTCCTGAATCAACCAAATGAAAATTTTTAGGGGGCTAAAACCTGGCTTCATTTAGTTTTAATAAACACTTCAGAGAACTGTAGCAAGTTGGCATTGCTGGCAAGTAACTTTCAGACAACACAAAATAATACACAGTTATTCCAAAGTATTCAGCTTGTGCTGTTGATCCAAATGTTAACAGTCCAAAGGAAAGGAAAAGCTCACAAATTAAATTTTGAATGAATACTTAAGATCTCTATAAATGGATTAAAGTTCATAAAAGCTAAAACTTAAACAAGAGACAATTCATACTCTCAAAGAGGATGATTTGTTATGTAAAGATGCCAGCCGCCCCCCAATACAATTGTAATTATTATTCTAGAATTTATACTTTAAAATGTTCATCAGTAGCTAAATTTACTTTTAAAATGAAGAAAAAGAATGGAATTGGAAATTGGTTTGACCAAATACTAAGACAAATAAATATATAATATTGTAATTGAAGCATTATGTAACTGGCACAAGAACAAACAGGCCAATGTAAGAGATGAGAGAGTGAAGAGAGGGGAATATATCTGTGGAACCCCAATCCATGGGAGAAAGAAAGCTTGTATAGGAGACAGGGTTGGGAAGTTTGTTCACTGCATTGGATCCCTACCTCACATCATGAGCAAGATAATCATTAGCAGGATTAAAGTTTTAGGTGTGAACAGAAGTATAGATGTAAATAATATCAGAATAACATCAGTCAAATCAAAAAGAGAGGCAAAGACTTTGTGAAAGCACAAACTACTAGGGCAAAATTGACTAGTTAAATTTCATCAAAAGGGTATCCATTCAATGAAGAAATAATACAGCAAGCTAATAGAAACTTGACAGTAAGAGGACATGGGTGTAGGGGAAAGAAGAAAAGAAAAAGTTCTTATAGGAAGTAGTGTTGTGGCTCAAAGTGGTAGAGCACTAGTTTTGAGCAAAAAAAAAAAGGTCAGGACAACATCCAGGGCCTGAGTTCAAGCCCCACAACCAACCCCAAGAAAAGTAAAAGCTCTTACAAAGCAACAGGAAATTTTTATGAGCTTTGGTATAAAAATAAAAAGGCAATTATTAGAAAACCCAGCATCAGATGATAAATATATAAAAGGAGCTCAAACTAATAACTAGAGAAAGGTAAGTTGTAACTATGAGATAGGATTTCATACCTTGAGATTGGTAAAAAGTAGAAAGCAAGATACAGGAATTCCTAATACCTGGGCTTATTTTGAATATTTGGCACTGATGAAAATCATGCATTGTGTACATGACCAAATCAAATTTAGTCATACCCTATGACCCAGCCCACCAACTCCTCAGATTGTTCCAAAGAAATTTCCACACAGGTCACTAAGAGTGCTTACCATAAAAATATTAATAACAGCATTGCTTTTCAGGAATAGGAAGAAAATTGAGAGTATTATAATTGTCCAACCCCAGATAATACTTAAATTGAATGTGGAATATTATGTAGCAGTTAGAATCAGCAGGTGGCCAGATTCTGGTGGCTCATTTCTATAATCCTAGCTACTCAGGAGGCTGAGATCTGAGGATGTGGTTAGATTCCAAACCAGGCAGGAAAGTCCATGAGACTCTTCTTTCCAATTAACCACCAGAAAGCTAGAAATGGCATTGTGGTTCAAAGTGGTAGCACACTAGTCTTGCATGGAAAAACTTAGAGACAGTGTCTAGGCCCTGAGTTCAGGCCCCATTACAGACAAAAAAAAAAAAAAAAAGAATCAACAGGTAGATACAAAGCCACATTGAAAAGTATTAAAGTCACAGTGTAGCTGGGCATGCTGGAGCATGCTTGTAATCCTGCCAATGAAAAGGTTGAACAAGGAAGCCCATCAGTTAGAAACCAGCCCAATCTGCACAGAGAAAACTCAGCTGAGATAGATTAGATAGATAGATAGATGATAGAGTTTTTAAATATTTTTAAAAATTAAAACAGTGGTAAACAAAAAAGTACTTATATACATGTAAATTTAAAATCCATGTTCAAAAAATGATACAATTGATAGCATATACAGATAAAATGATATATTGCAATCATTTTTTTTAACTACAGGTAGGTAAAGGAAATAGGAAGGGAAAATGGGGAAAAGAAAAAGGAAAAGAAGAGTTGAGTGTAGCTTTGTGGTACAGGAAGTACTTAGCATGTCTGAGGCCTTGGGTTTGATCTAAAACAGAGGAGTAGGAGTAAAGTAAAGTAAAGTGAGAATAATGGGTAAAGGAATGAGGAAAACAAAGTTCTTGGCTTTAACAGTAACAATAGTAGGCTATGAACATTAAAATGTGATTCATTGAATTTTCTGAGTTAGAGGGAGAAGTAGGGAGAGCAAGATGGGAAAAGACAGGTAGAGAAACCCTAAAGCCTATAGACTTGGAAAGAAAGGCAATGTGAGCTCTAGCAAGTACGTATAGTGCAGTGCATGAAACCACATAGGCCTGTAAATTCTTCCAGCCTGGATCACTGGATTCACCGGGAAGACCCAGGGAGTTGTCACACATTTCTTGCCCAGAGGTGTTAAAATGGGACCTTACCTTTCATTCCTCTGTTTGTCTGTGAATAAATATATACATTATTCTTGTTCTTTTAATTCTGTAACCTCTTCAGAGCAGTTAAAAATTATGTTAAAAACTCATTAACTTTGACGAGATATTGATGATGCCAGCGGTTAATTATGAGCCAGCTGGTGTTATGGCAAGAATTAAAAAGTTAGACATTGGAAGTTTGTTGAAAAAAAAAAAGCCAGCCACACTGCATTTGCTAAGGGAATCATTGGAAGATGTCACTAGATGATTTTACCACACAGGTCAGTGAGAGATCTAGGGGCCAACAGATCAAACACTATCACCTTGCTTCATCACCCAGCACTGGCAACTCCTAGGCTCTCCGCTGAAAGAATGAAAAGTAAGGGCTATAAATTCCCATGCTTCATGGTGTTAATTGATTGCAAGCTGGGGTCAGAAAAACATTTCTCCCCAAGGAGTACTCTTCCACACTTTAGAGGCACTGTGGGGGAGCTGACATGCCTATAAAGCATTAAGCAATGGTCACTGTCAAGCACCAAACAGCAAAATTTAGTATGCCGTTGACTGGCATTCACAAGGCAGGTGTGAATGTGTCCAGGGGTCCTCTGCCTCTCAGGAGCAAGGGTTTTCTTCTTCTTCTTCTTCTTCTTCTTCTTGTTTAAACTTGTCACCTAGTGAAGTGTTTCCTTTCATTGCCAAACACTGTACATTTTTTGAAAGAGTATATACATAATGTTATGGTTTGGGGAAAATAAAGAAAAATAAGCTGAAAAACATTGCCTTTCTCATGAGACTTTTTCACCATATAAGTAAAAAAGAATGTAAGACTCGGGACTTCATTAGACCTCGCCCAGATAGCCTGACTAGCACACCTGGTATAGATGAGTTGCAGAAGCGATGTTGGACCCTATCTGAAATGGACATTGTATTTGTACCTGTCTCTTTGGCCTTGTCATCATTAAATGGAGTGATGCAAGGAGACCACTTACATATCAGTTAGGAAACTGTATAGGAAACACAAGAAACGTTTGTTACTTCTTTCCCAGGTAGGCAGTAAGTACTATGTGGGGCCTGGAATCTGACTACACACATTCACTTCCCATCTTTGCCACCACTTGCCAATGATACTAGGCAAGTAAAGAAACTTCTCTTAGACACAGTGAATAAAACAAGAGTAGTAATAGTGCTTGTAATGTTGTATTAGGATCAAAGGTAATAAGCCACATAAAGCATTAGAATGTTTTGCACAGTAACCCTGCCCTAAATGATAGCTATTACTTCCTGCCATTACTATTACTAATAGTACTACTACTGTATGAACAAACTCTGTATGGATACTAATGGCAATCAGCAGGAACCCAAAGAATTTATCAGACTTTGTAACACACAGGGGTAGGAATATGAAATCACTTTCTCCAAAGCCCTGAAAGAGGCCAGATCTGAGAGCGAACACTTTTGAGCTCCTTTAGTTTTCACCATCCTCTAAGCTCCGGGTAAGCAGTGGTGTGTCTCTGGCCTCCTCAGACCCAGGCCCTACCTTGTATGGGTGACAAGAATCCTGTGACCTGTACTGTATGACCTCCCCATTAATTATAACACTGCAAAGTATGTCCCTATATGTGGTTTGCACTTCCCTAGGCCAAGGATCACACTCCAGGAAGCTCCCTAAAGAGGGATGGAACAGTTCTCATCTCTCTTCATCACTGAATATTCATGATGATGACTTACTCTGTTTTTCTTTTTATGAGGATCACAGTTATCAAATTTATTTTCTTGCTTTTTTCCCCATGAGGCTCTTCACTTTATAGGCCAGCTCTCATCTTCACACAGCTCTATTCTGTTCCAGAAAAGGATTCACCAGTTACAAATGTTCACCATAAAATAGAGGTATTCTTTCCTCCTGCAAGTCACAATGCTCAGCCCAGGTCTTGACTGTTCTTGACCAACTCTCTCATTTCAATGGAAGCAAACCTTTCAAAGTCATGGTAGAAACATTTGCCTTTTTCTCCAGCTGGTCCACCTTTCCTTATGTTGCTTCATCTTAAGAAATGGAGAGGGAGACAGGTTTGTGGGGGAAATACCATGAAAAATGGAGTTTAGTATGTTGTACATACTAATTAACTTGGAACAATGGGGCAAATGTCTAGACAACGCAATCCTTTGTTTCTGTGGAGGTCGTGGGAACTATCTTATTCCCCATTGATAGCCCTTTCAATCCTTGAATATTAAACACATTAAACCACAAATAATCTGCATCTACACTCAAATAAAACTAGTTGATTGGAATAACATCCTACATTCTTCCCAAATTTATTCCAAAATATTTTCTCTATTTTTTTATTTGCATGAATTACTTTTGTAATCAGGGAAATATTTCTCTTAAAAAAACTTGCTCATGTAACTGTAACCCCTCTATACAGTATATTTACTATATATATATATATTGAGGGCTGGGATGTAGTTCAGTGGCAAAGCGCTTGCATAGCAAGTGCAACGTCCTGGGTTCAATCCCCAGGACCATAAAAGAAAAGACAAAAAAATACAGTTAAAAAAAAACAAACAAACTATATATATATGTATATATATATAAAGAAAAAACTATTTGGTATTGAAAGACGTAGACAATTTCATCCCATCAGTTTTTTTCTTTTCCCTTATTTTCTGGGTATATTGGGGAGAGATGATTGCTAATAGCAGCCATGACTGACTGTTTGTGTCATGGGCCAGATTTCAGAAGACTTATAATCTTTCTGCCAAGCATCCGATATCACATTTTTGGCTCACTGTTTGGGGGGGGGTCTCATGTTTTTGCATTCCAACTTTTGACTCATTGTATGTGTGTATGCACACTTTGTTCCAGACTGTCTGTCAGAAGAACACGTCTTTCTAAATGAAGGAAAATGTTTCTAGTGAATGCCAAGATTCTATGAGGAATCATAGTCTGGAGTTGCTGTTTCTTTGTTACTGCTGGTTAATTGCTTTAAGGACAAAAACCAAGGGCAAGTGAAGCTCCAAGAATGCCTTTTGTCATGCATATACTATTCGTACTTTCAAATGATCATGAAATGCCTTTTGCCAACTTTTGATCAAGGTGACAAATCTTGGCTCAGAAAAGAAATTTAGCTATGTGTCAGCCCCATCAATAAGCTCTAAGGAAAAGTAATTCATTTTTAATGGAAATTCTGTTTACAAAATAGTCTAGGTATATAACCAAACTCTAAGAGGAGATAACTCACTCTTGCAAATAGGCTGCATACCTAATAGAGTAAAATGAAAGTGCAACGGAACACATTGTACTTACAGAAATGAAGTACATGCAACATTTTATAGTTACTACAACAGTAATTTTACATCAGGCAGAAGCTTTCATGTTCAGCTTTGATTTAGATTGAAGAAGCAGAGGAAAAAAGTCAGTTGGGAAAGATGGGAAAGCAATGGAGTCATAATATTAAGTCAAATTTTATGCTTGTTTTTCAAAAGTCATTAGACCAATACGAGATCCTTTAAGTCCCTAGAATTTATTTGATCTTTGCCACTTTTTAATCTCCACTGATTCAGCTCCTTAAGAAATGTTGACGTCATTTCTCTTGCAGAGGTTGTTAAAGTATTTTCCGATTTCTTTCATTTTTCTTCTTTAATGTGTTCTTTGCTCCATTACTGTAGGCAAGTAAGGTAGCATGATCCCCAACTGGCAAATGAAAGCAATCAAGGTGGTAAGGAACTCTGCTGCCTGCATACAATGACTGAATAGTCACACGTGGAGCAGAGCATATCCACCACTCCAATAGGCCAGTTGTTGTGACCATTTGTCTAGATGTATTCAGTTTCTACTATAAACTCTGAAGGAAAGGAAACAGAGAGTTATTGGTGAACACAGAAACAGAAGTCAAAAGCTTATTAAGCTTCTGAAATCTGCAAGGCTAGAAGAGCAAATAGATTCATAGACAGGGTAACCATAGGAATATGATTTAAATATGATATTATTGAAATATAATTTGGTGTTTTCAAATACAAAAAAAGTTTGAAAATATTCTGAAGATCTAAATAATCACATAAACAGAACAAAATTGAAAAATGAAACAAAACACAGAAGGCCAAGATAGGAGTTTGAGGAAGGTAGGTACTGACATAAAAACCATGTTGCTGAAAACAACGCAGGTGTGGGTTTACAGCCCCATGGGTTCATTTATTTTTCCTCCTAGATCCCAGCATGTGATCAACACTCAATAATTTGTGAGTATCAGCCTAGCAGAGAAGCAAGTAGAAAGGCAAAACATTGACATAAGGCATCATCATCTTGATAATAGCCAACAATTTGTAGCATTTACTAGGGCTAAGATCTTTATGAATGTTAATCATTAAATATGCACATGATCCTATACTGTAGGTCCATTACTAACTCATTGTACAAATAAGTCAAATGAGGTCCAGAATCAGACAATGAGCTGTAAAATTGGAAAGGGTATCCAACCCTTGCAGTATAGCACTGATAACTCTTGGTGTGACTATATATAATGACACTCTGAATTGGGTAGAAGGAGACTTTGTTAAAGTGTGGCCAGTTTATTCCTCCCATCTCCATATTCTTTGCAATTGATTTTGCACTTCTTCTTGGCAAGCAGTACAATGTGTTTATCCACCAGGTGAATCTAGGGTGGCCTTGTGACTTGCTTAGGCCAATGGAATGTGATAAGAGTGGCAGGTGTTTCAGTTCTACTCCTAGGACTCAAGGGGCCTCGCTTCTGTTCGTGTTCTTGGGACCCTGCCATTGCCATGTGGACAAGCCTGGTATAGCCTGCTGGATCATCATCACATGGAATACAATCGAGTCGGCTGATTAATCCCAGCTGAGGTCTAGAGATGTGAGAGAGTTTATCCAAGATCAGCAAAGCCTGCTAGCTGACTGACCCGCAGCTGATGGCAGATGGATCAAGGAGTGCAGCTGAGATCAGAATGACCCAGCTGAGCCCAGCCTAAACTGCCAACCCATAGCATCAGGAACTAAATAAACAGTAACTGTCTTAAGCCACTGTTTTAAGGTGGTCTATTACACAGAAATAACTAAGTGATATATTTACCATATCAAAATCTGTTAGGATCATATTCAACTTCATTAAAAGGCACTTAAAAATCTTAGAGGGAGAACGTACCTCAGGATTGCCAAGAGCAAGATATTTTTAAAGGATCAATATGGCAAACCGTGGAGGAAAAATGGGAGGACTACCTACAGATATTTTCCATATAAATTCAGACAAGGGCCTTCCCCAGTCCTTGTTACATGGTAGGCTGTTTCTAAAATAGTCCCCATTCAGGATCTCCTGCATTCAGGATCTCTGTCTTTCAAAGATGCAGTGATGGATCCTCTGCCTCACTTGAAGGTGCAATGGAGGGAAAGCTGACTTCCAAGCTTACCATGATAATGGAAGTCACAATCTACAGTCTAACCTTATGTTTGATATTTCATCACTTCTACTGTGTTCTGTCCATTAGGAGCAAGTCACAAGGCACAGCCCAGGTACAACAGGGGAACTTAGACCAAGGCTTATGAATATCAGAATTTGGAGAGTATCAGGAACCACTTTAGAAGGAGCCATCCATGAAACAACATTCTAGGCAAGCAGGAAGGTATGAGCTTTGTACGTGGGCATATTTGTCAAATCCCAAAATGCCATCCCTTGGGAGCCTACTTTTGAAGAGACAATTCTTAATACAAGTCATACCATGATCTTATTTTTTCCCAAAAGTTAACCAAAGGGAAAACTATAAATAAGTTTTAAAAGGCTAAGGAAAATTCTCAGATGCTGGTTCTATAATGGAATATTAAGGGAGTATAAGGAGTGTGTGCAGTGGATCCTTAATGTTTTCAGAGTAACATCAAGAAAGACATCCTTAGCTCCCTACAAAACTTCCCTCAGAGGCAGGCAAGATGGACCATTGGTCTAATCCGTTATGGCATTTCTTATATACTTATGCATAACACTATGTGGGAATGCAATAAAAATTTAAACAAGGTGCTAGAGTTCAACAAAATAAGAGGTTGCAGCTTTTGAAAAATGGCATTCCTACATGGTCTGTAAGAAATTTCATGTGCCAGTGCTTTTGCTGTTAGTTCCAGCCACAGAAGCTCCTCTAAACCATGTTTTCAAAAACTGTGCTTGCTCCTCACAAAATTAAAGAGAATAAAACAGGGTTTTGTAGGTATTACTGTTAGAGAGAGAAGGAAAATATCTGACTGCATATGACAAGACTCTCTTTTATACCTACATCATGTTCAAGTGTTTAAAACAGCAAAGCCATCTATTTTGCCCTCAGGCAATGTCTAAGTAGATATTTTAGGCATACACTTATGGCCTGGAGGGATTTGTTTCCCTTGAGTTTATAAAAAGAAGAAAGAAGATGGGTCTATTGAAAGCTATGCTTTACAATACACATAGTAGGGCAAATAAATGATCATAGCTAATGCAGTAGCACTTAATTAGAAGATAAACATCCCTTCATCAGAAGAATGAATTTAAAACTTTCCACATAAGCAAAGTCATACATTTTGACATTTCAAGAGCAGTAGTTTCTGTCAATCAACCTGAATTCTCTTTAAGCCTTAAACATATAAGTCACATTGAGAGGGTTATGCATTTCACAAGTGGATTTATATATAAATACTTTTGCTGGCTCCAGTTCAACACAACAAAAGAAGTCAAACATTAGTCTGTATTTGTATTTCTTTGCTGAAGTGTTTTGACATAAACTGCACACAATCCTAGCTGAAAAGCAGCAGGCAGTTTGGAAATGGCTGCTCCTCACACTTGCATTCTTTGTGATATGTTTTTTTTCCTACTTGGAAAATTAGACAGATCATGAGTGAAAAGTTTACTCAAACCCAAGGGAAGAGATTTTAAAAGCAGCCTAGCATTTCTTAAAACTCCTAGCTTCGCATATGATTCACTTTCTACTTTTCATAATTCCTGTAAGTATCAAGCCCCCACATTCCAACACAAAAATTTATGGTCAGCGTTTGTATCCTTTGAAGACAGACAGTAATACATATTATATCTAGAAGTCACTCAGAATAGCCTTTTTACCAAATCAGTTCTTCCAATGCAGAGACAAGACATTCTTAATTAATACTTCTAAATTTTATGCTATCTGTGTCTGCATGGAGATAGGGAAAAACCCCTCTGGAAATGCCTTGTATTAGTCAGTCATTACCATGAAAATGCTAAATAATAAATGATCCCAAAATGCACTGACTTGAAGACACAGTCATTTATTCTCACAGTCTCTTGCAGCAACTTTGTGATACTTGGCTGAGGGAGGTTGGACTGCGAGCTCCAGGCTGCAGGTTAGATTCAGGTCTGCTTCTTCTCTCTCTTTTATCCACTTTGGATCAACAGTTGCCAGAGATACGTGATCAGCTCCACATCGCTCAGGCTGGGACCCTGATTGAATAAGTTAGGAGTGTAAAACATGTTGTCCTCCCCTGGATAATGTACAGCTTTTCTGTGATTTAAGTCATCTCAAGATTACCTAAAATATCTAACCAGCACTGAGTAGATACTATGTAAACAGTTGCTGTAGTACTATGTAATAGTATATTGTGTAGTACTATGTACATAGTTGCTATATCATACTGTTTAATGATAAGAAAACTTGTATACATTTTTTTCTGAATATTTTCTATCCAGATTATTTGAATATATACAGGACGTTGGATATGGAGAGCCAACATAGTAGCATTCTTTTGGCTAGAAAATGATGCTTAATATGACCATATAAGATGATTCTAAGTAAAATGAACCCCAAGATAGGGGCACAAGTGGTTTTATCTTTCTTGCTGTTGTTTCTAATGTATTTTTTATTACTGTGGAAATACTATACAGAAGGGTTACAATTACATAGGCAAGATAGTGAGTATCTAATGTATTTATAATGTACTATGTGATTTTTTTGTTTCTTTGTATGTTCTTCCCCTACGGTATATATAACCCCTGTTTTCACTGTATTTGATTCCAGTGCCCTGCATCTTGTATATACATTTTTCTAATTTGGGGAGGGGAAGGGAAATAACAAAACGCTGAAATAAGGATACAGGTGGACCCATTGTAACAATGAGATGTACAAGACACTATGTTGAAAACGAACTTTACAACTTCGGGGTGGGGGGTGGAGGAGCACTGGGAGGTGGGGAAGGAAGGAAAGGTAGGGGAAAAACAAAGGAGCAAGTAACAATGCTCGATAGGAAATATACTCATTACCTTACTCATGTAACTGTAACCCCTCTGTACAGTATTTTTATAATAAAAATATATATAAAATGATGCATAAGTCTAAAGTCCAGGAGTAGGAAAATACACTTGCTACAATTATGTCATTGCAATAAATTATTCTTCTATATTGCTATACCTGGGTGTCATTACCAGTTTTAAATAGTCAGTGGAAGAGACCTACTTATTTCCAAGCTCTTAAAACAAAGAACTCAGAGAACATATTTTGTCAAAATTTTTTGAACTTTATCCACTGGAAATATGCAGTTCTATGATTTTTAAATGCCTATTATTATGAATTTTATACCAATTCCAAATATATAAGCATAAAAATAAATACAAACAGATATAGACTACGGTAAAGCTATCTTAATGTACATTAAGCTTAGAATTTTATCTAGGTTTAGACATATAATTTTACTATTTTCTTTCTTTGCAAAATAATTTAGTTGGGAGTCAATAGGGATATAGCCTATTAAGAACCTCATTAAGTTCTTAAAAATAGCATATTATTCCAAAGAGAGTAAATTTTAAACAAACCAACATGCAGATGATATGCTACAAATGAATACTAGAATATCACTGGTAATTTTGTCAAAATAATAATAAAGTTGATATTTTAGTCCTCCTCCATCTTCCCTATCCCCTGGACAGGGCATCAGTTTCTACTTTTCCTATAAGTTTGAGACCTTTGAAACAACCTTAAGTCAAAGTCACTCAAAACATGGTCACAATTCTGGTTTGGCTAAACTCCAGTGACCTAATTAACTAGAAAATTCTTTAGTCTAGGTTATACTAGTTTCTACAGCGAATGGATGTGTGAAATTGGCAAGCAACCTTGCATTCTCTGGAGCAACTTATTAAAAATGTCTACCACAATATCTGCTCTCTGATGGAGCATAAAGAGTAGTAACAAAAGCACTTATTTCCAGTTACTCTGGACATACTCTGACAGCTGGTTTGGGGTGTAATCAGGTGTTCCTTCCATAAGACTTTAGTATAGTGGTTTGTCTCTTATAGGCTATATTCATACAAATAATTTCATTTACATGCACTTTCCTTGTTTGTCTCTAAATTGACTACAAGCTTCCTTAGGTCAAGGGCTGTACTCTTAGCATCCTTGAGAACACTTTACACTATGCCTTGTATTTAGAAAATATTGGATGAATCTGTGAAATGAATAAAATCATTAGATTCAACCTTTTACAAATCCATTGGCTGAAAGGGTTATTTACTAGTCTCTGGGGGAAGACAATGATTGTTTTTGACAGCAGCAGGTAAATTATGAAAAATGAGGTAAATCATCAGAATGAGAGACCAAACCACAAGTCAAATATACTTGGGCTTCAACCAAAATGACCAAGAAAAACTGTATTGGCTTCATGAGAAATGGTTGTTCGGAGCTGGATTTCATCTCTTGTCTTGAAAGAGAATCTTTTTTATTTCCATAAATATGCATTGAGTAGACCATAAAAGACTGAGTGCTCTGGTGCCACAATAGACTCAATAAAATTATTCTAGTTGTAAATAATCTCATCCATGAAATAAATTATATATTACATATATATATATATATATGTATGCTAGAAAAGATATATGCTAGAAAAAATCATACAAGCTATCCAGACTATATGCCTATGGATTTGTATATGTGGTTGATTAGCTTAGTTAAGTAAAGATATGTTCCCGTATTCAAGCAATTTCTTTTCTACAAGTTAAAAATCTATGACAATATTGGTTTTACTGTCTGGAAACAGCTTCCAAAAATTCCTAGGGGGAAATGAACTTTACAACTTGGGGGGAGGAAAATCAGAGATGGGTGTGAGAGGGAAAGTGGGAGAAAACAAGGAATGAGGTAACAATGTTCAACAAGAAATATTCTCATTACCTTACTTATGTAACTGTAACCTTTCTGACATCACCCTTACAATAAAATAAAATTAAATTAAATTAATAAAAAGAAATTCCTAGGAGAGCAGACACTATGATGTGAGTAGCAATCGTGCACTTAAACCATGCATATAACTTATTTTCAGAAGTCAAAAAATAAAAATTATATTAAAAAAACTTACATGATTAAAGATACCTATTACCACATATTGATTTTGTGTTTTTGTTAAAATACATAGAGATTGACACTAAACATAATTATATAAGATGGATTATTACTACATATCTTAACAGCAAATGATTGCAACTTAATGTCAGACCCTTCTCAATTTAAACTTTTGCATCATTAATGAAAATGACCTCACTCTTCAAGTACTCAAGACACCATATCAAGTCATCCAATTAATAAGTCTCCTCACCTCTGCCCATGTTCATTAATACTTACTTGCCAACTATTGAAGCATTTTTCCTTGACCAGATGATTGCCCTTCTATAATTTTCTGGAATTAAATTATAGAAAGTTTTAAACATACACAAAATAACCACAAATCATTAATATTGGATAAGGCATTTCTAACAACATGATCTCATTGATTTTCAAAGTCTTACTTGATAGATCCACCAAGTCAATCCTTAACCAGGTATCTTATCACCACGTATGTCCCCAAACCTGTTCTTTGTTAGAATTCCAAATAATGAACTATATGTTCTCCACCTTCATTCTTCTTTTGTTGGTTGTGGTGGTCACAGGGCTTGAACTCAGGGCCTGGACACTGTTCCTGAGCTCTTTTGCTCAAGGTTACCATGTTGAGCCACAGTCCCATTTCTGGTTTTCTGGTGGTTAATTAGAGATCAGAGTCTCACAGACTTTCTTGACTCATGAGTAACTAGGATAATAGTCATAAGCCACCAGCTCCCAGCTCCAATTTCATTCTTGTTATATCCACATCCATACTATTTTTCACTTATTCCAAACTCAATTCAATCTTGCTTAACCCCATGAGGAATTTGAACAAAAATGAAAAAAGAGCTTGTTCATTTATTCACCAGGTATTTGTTATTGTGTACCAGGAACTACAATACATGATGGGGATTCTACACAGAACTTGAACATGATATCCAGCCCATATAGACAAAGTAGGCTATGTAACAAAAGAGACAATTACTACAAGCTATAGTAGATTCCATACTGTGAGCAGACTTCTAGAGTAGAGAATTCGATTCTACAAGATTAGGGGGGAGCTGGCCTGACGAAACTGTTTGGAAGTGATATCTAAGCAAAGACCTAATGAATAATTAAAAATTAACCAGGTGAAAACAAAAGGAGAAAATATTCAAGGTAAAGAGAATAGCATTACAAAGAGCCCCATATATTAGAGCTTAATAGTTTTGAGAAAAATCAAAGTTTAACATAGCTAGAGCATAGACTTAGCATGGAGAAAAACAGGTTGGAGGGAGAATAAAGGAATGCATGCGATTGAGTGGTTAATTCAAGGCTAGCTTTTCTAATGCCTTTTAGTTTAAGTAAAGCGATGTTGGATTTTTATCTTGAAGTCCGTGAAGATCATAGCTGGAGATCACGACATGATCAGATTTGAATTTGTATTTAGATAACTTTGCCACATGATAAATGATGCTCAGTTTCCTGCTCAGCCCTCAGGATGGATGGTGGTACTGTTTGCAAAACTGAAAAGCCTGTAATTAGTCTAAAATCACTGGGAAATATGTCTACTAACAATATTGAGTTTTGGATGAACAAGGCCAGATTGGATAAATACAGCTCCCAGGTTTCAACATTGAAGTTTGTTGACCATTCATTTACTAATTAATCAATCAACTTGGACTTTGCCTCGTTCTGTAAATCACACACCCAATCGAGGAAAGAAAGGACCTACATCAGGAATGCAACAATGAGATGTACAAGTCGTTATGTCGAAAACGAACTTTACAACTTTGGTGGGTGGGGGAGAGGGGAGGATTGGGGGGCGGGGGAATGATGGGAAGGGATGGGAAGGGGAAACAAAGGAGGAGGCTACAATGCTTGATAAGAAATGTACTCATTATCTTGCCCATGTAATTGTAACCCCTCTGTACAGTATTTTCACAATAATAAATAAATAACAAAAAACAAAACAAAAACAGTTAACATGTTGTTTTCATGATATAATGTCCATACAACTATTATTTTCCAGTGGCTTTATGTGTATATATGACCATATAAGCTAATGCTGAGCAAAATGAACTCCAAGATATGGAAACAGAGATTTTTTTTTGTGGTTGTTGTTTTTAATGTACTATATGATTTCTATTTTCTTTTGGTTTTTCCCCTTATGGTTTGTCCCCTGCTGTATTTGATTTTGGTACCTTGTGTATTGTGTATACATTTACCTTAATTAGGGAAGGAAAGAAGAACAACAAAATGGTGAGACAAAGGACAAAGGGTGAACCAACACAATAGCAATACTCACAAGACAATATGTTGGAAATGTGTATTACAGCTTGTGAGGAGTATTGATGTGAAGGAAAACTGTGAGAAAAATGAAGGAGGTGGTAACAAGTTTGGAAAAGTTATGTATTCACTACCTTACAATTACTGTAACCCCACTGGACATCAATTTGACAATAAAATTAGATTTTAAAAAATGGGTTCTTGTTTAAGTTCTGCCACTTAGAAATGGTGTAATCCGAAGAAATCCCGTCAGTTTCTGAGTTCCATTATTTGCAGAACAACAAGATTAGAATCATCCCCAATGAGCTGGGAACGTGGTTCAGTGGTAGAGTACTTGCCTTGCATGCATGAGGCCCTGGGTTCAATTCCTCAGCACCACATAAGCAAAAAGAAAAAAGGCCAAAGTGGCGCTGTGGCTCAAGGGTAGAGTGCTAGCCTTGAGCTGAAGAGCTGAGGGACAGCGCCCAGGCCCAGAGTTCAGGCCCCACGACTGGACACCCCCCCCCAAAAAAAAGAATCATCCCCAAGTTCTGATTGTTATGGCTCCAGTCAACTCCATGTTATTAAAGTTTGCCCTTTAAAAAGAGTAAGTAGCAAGACAAGCAATGTCACCATCAGGTAAATGTTCTTTTGTTTTTTTTCTTTAATATCAGAAATCATGTTGTTTTTTTTTAATACTTTAGTAATCGAATGCTAGTGGCTCATATCTGTAATCCTAGCTACTTGAGAGGCTGAGAGTAGAAGGATCAGAGTTTGAGTCCAGCCCTGGGCAGAAAAGTTCACAAGACCCTCTGTCAACTCATAGCTGGGTACAGTGTAGCAAGCCTATCATCCCAAACTACATGAGAGGCTGACTGGAATCATCACAGCTGTAGGCCAGCCGAGGCTGAAAAGTCCATTGCCACAGAGGAAAGCTATACACAGTGGTGTGTCTTCGTGTTCCCAGCAAGGATGTAAAAACAGGGAGTAGATGAATCACAATTCAGGCACGTGCTTGAGTGGGAAGCAAGATCCCATTTTAAAAGTAACCAGAAATAAGCACAACTGGAGGCACGTCACAAGTGATAGAGCACCAGCATAGCAAACTCCAGGCTCTGAGTTCAAACCTTAGTACTATCCCTCAGGGAGGAAAAAAAGAAATAAGAAATTCTGGATGGTTATGAAAGCTATTTTGGAGAGTTATACCAAAGATATCTTGAATTTTATTTAGTTTTATTTGCTGTCTAACACAGTTACCCCATTCATCTTGAAGAGCCTGTGGAACACTGTACCTGAAACTTAAATACCTAAAACTTTTATAAGCAAGAAAACATCAATAAGCACTTGACTTTGAAATGATTTTATCCTGGATTTTCTAGCATTGTTTTGAATTACAAAGAGAAAAGAAAAGAGAAGAGGAGTAGTACGTAACTCATTTCATTATTCCTGCTGGAAGAGCTACAGTGCAGATCTCATTTCTTGATAGTAATTTCTTTTGTTATTATGGGTCCTTTACAGAAAATATATCTGAAATCGCTTCAGAGACTGCTTCTTTCCACTACAACATGGCCAAGCCACCAGGAATGAAATAAAAGAAAATTTGCTTTCACACCTCATTTAAACAACAGACCTGCATGATGGCTTCTAGATATTTCCACTGTTTCTTCTCACTGGCCTCTCACACTAGTGACATAATGACTAGCAGAGGGCCATCACGAGAGCTACCATTTATTGAATGGTATATAATGCAAAGCATTGTATAAGATGTTTACCATGCATATCATCATTCATTGTACCACAATTCTGTGTGGTGGACTTTATTTTGATACCCATTATACAAACAGGAAAATTAAGATTCAGAGAGTAACTTGCCAACATAGGTAGAAAGGAGTGGAGCCTAAGCTTCTTCACCTGGAATCCATCCAATGTGGTAATCTGGGCTTCATCAATCAATCCATGAAGCTTTTACACTAGTACCCCAAGTCCTCAACAACTACTGTAGTTAAGGATAATTCAGTACATAAATGATGCCAGATCTGATCCCATACTAGTTTGTCCTGGCTTCTCTGTCAGTCCTCACTGCATTCTCTGACCATCCACAGCTTCAAAATGCTTCTCCCCTGACATAACTCACACATTGAATAACATTCTAGAAACAGTAAGGTTTCTGCTCCCCAAGCATATTATAGAGAAAGAGGTAGCTAATAAACATATTGACCTACAAAGGATTTACAGATTGTGAGTTTTGAAGGCAATGAAAGAGGATCATGAGATCCTCATGAAGGTAAGAGGGAGAGCAATTTTCTTCTGTCGTACTAGGACTCTTTTCTCTACTTGTTTTTGTAGGGATTGCTGAAAGGAGAACCCCCAAACAGTTCAGGCAGAAGACAGTTTATTAGGAGAACCAAACCTGTGGGCCACACTAGAGAGTAGGAGTGCAGAAAATAGCAAGTAGTGCCCAGAGAGCAATGGTATAGCAAGTAGCATGTAGCTCGTCTTAGTTCAACTAATGGTGGAGAGAGATTATATAGGGAAAGGTGAGGAAGAGATGTGGCCGCAGCAGTTACAGAAGTAACCTCAGAGCCTAGGGTCCATTTGCTGACTCACAGTGAGGTGATTAACAGTTACAGTTGATTACGATTTTGGACAGATGACTTCTGGTAAGGCTACATGCTGTCCAGCGAGGGGCAGGGGAAAGGGACTGTATTCCTGGGTAGGCCTACCGTTTTTCACTGCCTGGGTCCCACAGAGGTTCCATTTTGGGAATCTTTATTAGTATCATAATTTCAGAGCTAGTCTCCTTGTTTCTGGGTTCTTTTTTGATTACCCAATCATGTTGACTTCCTATATTCTGGTACTGGGACTTGAACCCAGGGTCTTGTATATGGCAAGCAAGCACTCTGCAATTGAACCACATCACATCCCTAGTCTTTTTGTTTATGTTTATTTGTCTAGATGAATCTTGAACTCTCAATCCTCCTGCCTCTGTCTGCTGAGTGGCTGAGATTACAAGCATGCATCTTCATGTTTGGCCATGCCGACCACTTTACCATAGTATTCTACTTACATAGCTTCTGTTTTCCATTGATCATCATATGATCAAGTCCCTTCATTAGCTTGGGATCCTGCAGATCCCAAAACACCTCTCTTCTTCCATCTACAAAGGTTTCCAGAGTATCTGCCATGTGTTAACCAGGATGCATTCCTCAATATAAGACATATGGTCCTTTGGCCAGGTTGTTATGTTTGTTATGGAGAGGTCCATACTGACTGTTCATTCCCACATTCCTAATAACAGAACTGTCTCTCCTGCCACCCACTGAGACCTCCTGTCGTTAACAGTCCAGCCCAAGAGTCAGTTTGCAACTAAGTCTTTGTAACATCACTTTACAATATTGGCCTTGAAAAAGTTTAATATTAGAATATTAGAAGCTAGAAATGTTGGCTCAAATTTATAGTCTCGACTACGTTGGAGAGAGAGATTGGGAATACTATGGTTTGAGGCTAGCCTGGACAAAAATGTTAGCATGATCTCCACCTTCACCAGTAAGCTAGGCATTGTAGCACACTCCTATTATTCTAATTACACTGGAAGCATAGGTAATAAGATTATGGTCAAAGGCAAGTTAGGGCAAAACAGCATGACTTTGTCCAAAAATAACTAAAGAAAAAACAGCTGGGCTCATGGCTCAGTGCCAGGGTGCCTACCTAAGAAGTATAAGGCCCTGAGTCTAATTCCAGGACCACTAAAAGAAAAATTCACATTAGTTTTCATTATATCAAGTTGGATAGCTTTCTACTCAAGCATGTTGCTGTATAATGCAACCTATTGTTATATGAATTTGTGTATCCTAGTCACAATTGTGACTTAAGGAAATACTTCTATTCAGGACAACCAAGTTTATGCCTCTCTTATTCTTCAATGTCAGTAACGGTAATAGCAGTCTCAATTTATGGAATATTTAGCATGTGGGAAACACTATGAGAATTCTCCTTCACACTAAATCATTACTCAGCTTACTCCATCCCATAGCTTTATGATGAAGTTATCCTTATCTTCCTTCTTAGTCAAATAGGAAACAAAGAATGCAAGAGGACAAGCACCTGCTGAGGATTAAGATGTTAGTGAAAGACAGACCTAGTTAAAACCTGTGATGTGTATTTACCAAGTTGTAGACTGACCTCTAAGCCATGATGCCTGAACACCGTCCTGGCCATTGATTTACAAGTTCTAGCCCCATCAACTACTGCCCCCTGAGATTGTCACTTGGAGGACTTTATAGTGAGACACTGTGACCATCACATTCAATACACTTCCACACAGAAACTTCTCTGGAATTTTTCAGGAAGATTAAAAGAGGGAAGAAAAGATGTTTCCTTACCTTAAATCTATTTTTAAAACCTGAAGGCCTAGACCAAAAGAAGGAAACTCAGAAGAGGTCATAGGTAATATAGAAATTATCTCCAAAGCTCCCTTTTGCTGTAGAGATGATGCTTTTTATTTTCTACAGAATTTCCAAGATATAAAGAAAGGAGGCCATAGGAGAGAACTACAAAAACTATGTCATACTCTTGGTGTTATTTGTAATATATGACTTGTGGCATGGATTTTAAATATTGCTAAAACAATTAAACAAATAAATCAATTAGAACATGTTCATTGTCTATCTTTTGCTTAATGTAGTAAAGTCTGTTAAGCTTAAAAAATAGATACAGTAGAAATGTAAGTAGAAATTTAAAGCTAAAAGTCATATAAGATAGTATGTATATCAGGTTTGTATAAACCTCTCAGCAATTAAAAAAAAAGAATTTAAGCAATTGTAAAACTAAAACTCTTTTTTTAACTGATAAATTAAAAACATAAGTTTTAAGGCAGATTCCAGTGGCTTTTAGGTTGTTTCCATGTCTTGTCTCTTGTGACTAAGGCATCAATAAACACTGGAGTCCAAGTGACTCTTAAAAATACTGACTTTAGGGGCTGGGAAGTTGGTTCAGTAGTAAAGTGCTTGCCTCGCATGCACGAGGCTGTAGGTTCGATTCCTCAGCACCACATAAGCAGAAAAAAGCCAGAAGTGGTGCGCTGTGGCTCAAGTGGTAGCACGTTAGCCTTGAGCTGAAGGGCTGAGGGACAGCACCCACACCCAGACTTCAGCCCCCACGAATGACCCCCCCCCAAAAAAAAATACTGACTTTAGGATTCTGGAGGAAGATGGAAGAAGAGTAACTGGAAGCTAACCACGCTCTCACAAAGAAACCAGTTTCAGTGTTCCAGTGAAAAATCTAAGGATAGAGAGTCACACCAAGTGTGCCATCATAATACAGAGAGTTTGGCCAGAGAGGAAAAATTCTGACAGCTTGTTTAAGGAGACAGATTTGAGCATTTGCTGGTAACCACAGCAGTGGCAGCGGCTGCCACTACCACCATATGAACAGAGGGGAAAAGGCACCAGAGACAGAGTGAGAGTGGCTTCTACTAACTGCCAGTGTGAACTGACAAGAAGCAGAAATAATCCTGCTGACCACAGATGGTCACAGATCAGGGACGCTGAAAACCAAGGGAAAAGGATGAGTACCCCCACAAGACATTCTCATTCCTCACAAAATAGCATTTGGAAGGTAGCACCTCCCTACCAATGGAGAAGAACGCCATCTTTGATACTGGCAAAGACCGGGCCGAAGAAACTAGCACATAACTCAGGCCACAGAAGCAGACACTGATGAGTCATTTTTGAACAGGGCAAAGGAACCTGACCACTGAGGCTCAGCTCCACCCAGGGAAAGTTGCCCTTCCAAGGCAAGGAAAGCCCTGTCCAGAGTGGGGAGACTTTCTTCACTGGGTAAACAGAGCCAGAGGCACCCCGCCCCTCTGCAGCTGGGGCAGCTCTCCCAGATGCAGAAGGTTAAAAGAAAAACAATTCCAATCTGGATACATCAGAAATCCTGAGAGTTGTTCCAAGGGCCACAAGAGTGCCTCAGGAGCTAGCCCCTCAGGGAAAAGCTACTGATGGCTGACAGGCCACAACCCCACCCACATTCAAGCTCCCTCTCAAGCTCTGTCTCCACATTCATTCTCCAAGATAGAGGAAGCAGCTATCTCCCTCTTGTGTGACATACGCAGCAGATTGCCCTCCCACTGAACTAGTCTGGGAGGAGGGTCACCAAGTCCCTGTGCCAGTAAGGCAGAGCTTCATTCTGCCTACTCAACAAACTGATTTAAGAAGCTAACTAAGCCATAGGGAAACCAAACAACACAAGCAAATCAGAGACTCTGCCAAAAGACTGGATATGGATACAGGGGAGACACAAGATCCCCCAAATAAATCAAAGAACTTTTTTTCCTACTTATTTTTTTTTATGTTTTTCTACTTTTTTCTTTTTTTAAAAAATTTTTCCCCTTTCCCCTTTTGGTCCTTTTTCTTTTTTCTTTTATCTTTTTTTTTTTTTTTTTGCTCTATCTAATTGCTATTCTGTTCTTCCCCAGATACATACTCATCTTTATTATTCGGCCCTATCCTTCATTGTGTGCATGCTTAATTCAGACATCAATAACTTAATTTGCAATTTCTCAACCTTAGTTTCTTTAATTGTAGTATTATTTCTTTATGTGTACATATTTTTAAATTTTTTATTTATAAATTATTTAGTTTTCTTTTTTCCTTTTTGTTTTTGTTTCTTCTCCTTTCTTTCTCTTTTTCCTCTCTTTGAAGTTAGGTCTTACTTTTCTTCTTTATCTTCCATTTACTCCCTACAATCCTCTAATCTTATTTTCTCCTCACAATTTGCCCTATACATAGGTGTAATTTCTGGTCCCCTACTCCTTTGATTTTCTTAATCCATTGATCCCTAGTTGGTGGTTGTTGAACTACATTGTATCTGTACTCATTTTGACTGTGTCAAAAAATCTGTGCAACTACAGGGCTCTGGGTTGGTGCTTGCCTTAAAATAGTGTTCTAGCATAGAATTGGTTTTGCTTTCACACCCAAATGGGCAGAACAAGCCATAGAAACACAAGAAAAATAGCAAGCCTAGGAACCTCATCTCCCACTCATGGTAAACAAAACAAAGCACTTAATGACTAATCTAGAGGAGAGTTCTCAAAATGCTCTACAAACACTACTGGTAAACATGCTGAATGAAAAAAACTGAAAGCCTGCCAAAGGCTCTATGTGAGCATGATAGGGCGATGTGTGAGTGTTGTAAAGCCAACCAAAGGTTAATAGAGGAATTGTGTGAGCATGATGAGGCTAATCAAAGATTAATAGAAGAATTGCATGAATGTGATGAGAATAACCAAAGGTTAATAGAGGAATTCATGGAATCCACAATCAGAAAGATGGAGGAATCCATGAGTCCAAAAATGGAAAGCTGAATGAATTCCAACAGAAGGAAAGGGAGTCCATTGAAAATATAACCAATCAACTAAGGAATTTGAGAGTGAACACTGAAAACCAAATCAAGGAGGTAATGAAGTCCATACAAGATCTAAAACAGCTCCAACAAAGAAATTGAAGCCATCAAATCTGACCAATTAGAAGGAAAGGAAACAAAAATCAAAGTAGAAAGTCTTGATATTGGGTTAGACCATGCAGAAGATCAAATCTCTGGCATTAAAGATAGCCTAGACATTATTGAGAAAGAACATACAAGTATTCAAGACAAATCCAAGAAATGTGATAGATCCATTGAACATATAGAAGACACCATCAGAAGGCCTAATATAAGGCTAATGGGTGTAGAGGAGGGCCTAGAGACAGAAGCTAAAGGTCTAGGAAATTTATTTAACAAAATCCTAGCAGAGCACTACCGAAACATAGGCTCATTCAGATACAAGAAGCCTTTAGAACCCCAAATAGACCAGACCAGAATAGGACATCCCACCATCACATTGTAATCCAGACAGGATCAATAGAGACCAAAGAAAGGATCCTGAAAGCTGTCAGGGAGAAAAGATCAATCACCTATAAAGGAAAAATAATCAGAATAACTACAGATTTCTCAGCAGAGACCATGAAAGCAAGAAGAGTCTGGAATGATGTATGCCATGCCCTAAAGACAAACAACTATCAACCAAGAATACCCAGCTAAACTTTCCTTCATAACAGTGTGACAAATAAAAACCTTCCACAGCAATGAAAAATTGAAAACAAACCAGCTTCACAAAAGATACTTAAAGATATCCTACACATAGAGCAGAATAAAGGCCATGAAATGGCCCCCAAACAGAGAATTGGATAACCATAGTAAGAACCCAGTAGGCACAGTCACTAAGAGGGTGGATGACATGGCAGGAACTACCAAAAGTCTATCAAACCTAACTCTCAATATTAATGGACTTAACTCTCCAATTAAGCAACATAGATTGTCTAGTTGGACCAAAAAGCAAGATTCTTCTATCTGCTGTCTAAATGAGACAAAATTTGCCCACAAAAACAAACATATTCTGAAAGTAAAAGGCTGGAACAAAATCTACCAAGCAAACAACCCCCATAAACAGGCAGGAATTGCAATACTAATATCAGGTAAAATAGACTTCAAATTAAAATTAGTGGAAATAAATAAAATTAGTGAGATGAGATAAAAAAATATTATATACTAATAAAGGGATCTCTCCTACAGGACAATATGGAAATTCTATCTATTCACCAAATAGCAGAGCACGCAAATTGATCCAAGAAACACTACTTTGCCTAAAATCACATATGGATCCAAAGACATTAATTGTTGAGGACCTAACACACCACACACTGGATAGATCAACCTGAGAAACATAGGATCTAAAGAACTGCATGGACCAAGTAGGCTTAACAGACATCTACAGAATATTTCACCCAACAGCATCAGAATGCACATTCTTCTCAGCAGCACATGGAACATTCTGCAAAATAGACCACATTTTAGGTCACAAAGCAAATATGTCCAAATTCAGAAACATTGAAATTCTGCCCTGCATTCTCTCAGACCACAAGAGATTAAAATTAGAACTCAAAACCAAATGCCACCAAAGAAAGTCCTTAACACATGAAAGCTGAGCAACACACTGTTGAATCACCAGTGGGTCATGGAAGAGATTAGAAAGGAAATTCAAATGTTCATGATAATTAACAAAACTAAACATATAAATTACCTGCTTCTCTGGGACAAAGCAAAAGCAGTACTCAGAGGAAAATTTATAGCTCTGAGTTCCTACATCAACAAATTGGAGAAATCTCAAACCAACAATTTGAAGATGCACCTGAACCTCCTTGAAAAAGAGCAACAAGAGTAATCCAAATCTAGTAGGCAAAACAAATAATTAAAATTAAATCAGAATTAAATGAAAAGGAGTCTAAAAAACCCATATAAAAATAAACAAAACAAAGAGTTGGTTCTTTGAAAAATAATTAATTAAATTGTCAGACCCTTAGGAAATCTTACCAGAAAAAAGAAGAGAACATACCCAAATAAACAAAATAAGAGATGAGAATGGAAACATCAACACAGAAACAACTTCAGAACATACTTCAGAACAGGGCATACTTCTCAAACCTTTATGCTAACAAATTTGAGACTCTAAGAGAAATGGGAGAATTTCTAGCAAATATTGATATGCCCAAACTAAATAAAGATGATATAAACTAACTTAACAAACCCATATCAAGCATCCAAATGGAAACAGCAATGAGAATTCCTATCCACGAAAAGCCCAGGACCAAGTAGATTCACAGTGGAATTCTACTAGGCTTTCAAATCAGAACTCATACTAATATTCCTCCAACTCCTCAATCAAATTGAAAGTTGCCTGCAAAACTCTTTCTATGAAGCCATAATAGACCTCATCCCAAAACCAGATAGGGACTCATCCGAGAAAGATAACTTTAGACCCATTCTTTGATGACTATCGATGTAAAACTTCTCAACAAAATTCTGCCCAATCAACTTCAACAATTCATCAAAAATAAAAAAAACATATACTATGATCAAACAGGATTCATTTCAGGGATGCAAAGGCTGGTTCAATATATGCAAATCAATTAATGTAATTCATCACATCAACATGAGCAAGGATAAGAACCACATGGTTATCCCAATAGATGCAGAAAAAGCATTTGACAAAATCCAGCACCACTTTATGATGAAAGCTCTGGAGAAACTAGGAATCCATGAAACATTCCTCAATATAATAAAGGCTATATATGACAAACACCCAGGCTTATACTTCATGGTGAAGAGCTAAAGACATGTCCTCTAAATTAAGACAAAACAAGGATGTCTGCTGTCTCCACTCCTCTTCAATTTAGTATTAGAATGCCTAGCTAGAAAAGTAAGACAAGGGCTGGGAAGGTGGATCAGTGGTACAGCAATGCAATGAGGCCCTGGGTTTGATTCCCCAGCACCACATAAGCAAAAAGAAAAAAGCCGGAAGTGGCGCTGTGGCTCAAGTGGTAGAGCACTAGCCTTGAGCTGAAGA